>NC_138296.1:86997500-87342500 GCF_965601325.2 Salmo salar | reverse complement strand
ATGGCAATACTAGCACACCACCTGTAGTAGAATGCATGGCCAATACCATATTTTATTGTAAGGAGTATAGTTGTGTATGTTTCTAGGAGTTCATTCATAGCTCAGTGAGAGGACAGGGGGGAAAAGGTAGGTTAACAAAGTCATGTTTAAATGGATTGTTGAATTTTTTCTGTTACTGTAGTGTACTCTACTGCATGCTGTTTGTTGTTGGCGCAGCAGTACTGAATCAAACACTGCTATCAGTTGACATCTTCTGCAAAGATCTTGATTCCTGGTCTTCCCTGGTATCACGATATTACAAATGCAATGGAGATTTCTGCATTGATTGTAGATATGAAGCTCATAATGGAATTGGTTCTCAGCCAGGCATTGAAAATGCTATTGTTCTGAGCATCTCTGCTATTCTATATGTAGGATGTGGCATCTCATATTGACACATTTTACCAATGGGGAAAAATCAATGATCAACCTGAAGACTGCCTGCTGAATTGAAAGTGGTTGATACCAGTTAATAAAGACATGTTTTGCGTGTTTGAGGTCGACTGCACTGCACAGAGTCACTGATCTACAAATCACTTTTTCTTCCAAAGATCTACTCATTATTATGTGATCAGGATGAATGATTCTTCGCCCTGCTGCACTTTGCTTTTCCAGGTTGCCTGTAACAAGAAAGTCGTTGATATATTTTAATAAATGTATTTTTCTTCTTCTGTCTCCTTCCAGATGGAAGGCAAGGTGGGCGTGACGTTCAACATCGGCACGGTGGACATCAGTGTGAAGGAGTTAAACACTGCGATCAATGACGGGAAATACCACCTGGTTCGATTCACAAGGAATGGGGGAAACGCCACCCTGCAGGTGGACAACTGGCCAATCAACGAACACTTCCCCGCAGGTACCAACCAATATCACCGTCTGGCATCTCAAACACTAACCTTTGACCTAGGATATTTGATTGTTAACTTATGTTAATGAGGAAGAGTTGGTCCCAATTCATTCCCTTGCCTTCTTCAATGGTGACTCTTTGATGTTCGCAGATCTGAAGGGTCTGGATAAGTACAAGCAGTGCAATGGTGGAGCTTCTGCCAATATTTCTTCCACCTTACATATCTGCAAAAATCAAAGGTTCAGAGCCAAAGGATTAGGGCCTAAGGGAAAGGTCTAGGGAGTGAATTGGGAACTGCTGGTAATGTGAAAGTTAGACCTCTGTTAGACCCACTGGACATCACCTGTTTACAAAGGTCAACTGACAAGGCTGTTAAGTCATAATATCAGTAGGTAGTGGATGAGTATACAGCCCATGCTTGGTTCAGTCCCACAGTGGGTCGAAGGACACTAGCATGCTGCCAAGCACTCCAATTTACTGACGTGAGACCAGATGTGAACTGGTGAAGCGATGCTATGCCCCTTGCTCCAGTCTATTCCCCCCAGTCTTAAAGGGTATATGCTAGAGCTGGGAATTACCAGGGACCTGACAATACAATATTATCACAATACTTAGGTTCCGATACAATATTTATTGTGATTTTCATGAATCCCATGATTCTACAGCATACAGTGGTTCTTCCTTTAAAAATTGCGGCCTACTGCAGCACAGCTTGCAGGGTGCCGCAGAATTATATGGCACGTTGTTTGAGTGTCAGCCATTGTTGCCAGAATGACGCAATTTACCACAATCTGCCACCATCTACCACAAACAGTCGCGGCATGAGCTCAAAACTTTCAAAGGAAGAACCACTGTATGTATTGCGATTCCATACTGTGATTTTATTGCGATTCACGTTCCAAACATATTGCTCACTATTAACAGTGTTTTCAGAAAATATTCATACCCCTTGACTTATTCCACATTTGTTTGCATTGCAGCCTGAATTCAAAATTGATAAAATATGTTTTTTTTTCTCACCCATCTACACACAATACCCCATAATGACATCACAATACCCCATGATGACATCACAATACCCCATAATGACATCACAATACCCCATAATGACAACCTGTTTTTAGACATTTTTGCACATTTATTGAAAATAAAATTCAGAAATATCTAATTTCCATAAGTATTCACACCCCTGAGTCGATACTTTGTAGAAGCACCTTTGGCAGTGATTACAGCTGGGAGTCATTCTGGGTAAGTCTCTAAGGGTGTTTCTCAAAATGCATACTACTGTGCTCCGAGTACATGCAAATTGGACCATGGGAGGGTTGGAGTATGAGTCCAAATCAATATATGTGAAACGGAGCACGGAGGGAAGTTGCGTACGGAGGTCAAATGCATACTCGGTTTGTAGATATTTTTGATCTTTGTAATATTTTTAAGCATGCATCGATCAAAGGTTCAACAGAAAGTACGCAAAGAAATATGATGCAACCATGTAAAAAATTACGCAACATTAATTGAAATCAATGGCAGACAATATTTGAGCTGAAGCGAGAGAAAATACACTCCAACTTCGTAATGAAATGTTGCCTATTCACATCTCATATGTTACTTGACTACAATGTTTTATCTTGATACGTTAATAAATACATGCTGTGTTAATTTTGGCATGTTTACCTGCCTACCTACCTTAGATGGCAAGCCCATAATAAGTTAATAGGGCTCACTGGCTAGGTACTAGTACTGTTAGCTTGCCAGATAGCCACAAAGAACTGTTAGCTAGCTACCCACAAAGAATTGACATCTATCTTGCATAATATTAGTTTTAGGTCATTTTTGCCTGGTAAACTATCTGGTTAGCTACATTATTACGATTCACATATAGCTAGCTAGCTGATTGTTATGAAGTAAAATGGTTGCTTTGTGTATATCTTGTTTCGTCTCTATTGCCTTTGTTGACCTGGCTGGAAGACGGTTCAGTGAATGGGTAAGTCCATAATAAGTCAATAGGGTAAACTGGCTAGCTAGCCACGAAGAATTGGTAGCTACCCACAAAAAAATGTATATCTACCTTGCATAAAATTAGTTTCAGGTCATTTTTGCCTGTTTAACTAGTTGGCTAGTTAGATTATTACGCCCTCAGAGCATGAGAGTGTGGTGCACGGTAGTATGCATATTGAGAAACACCCTAAGAGCTTTCAACATCTGGATTGTGCAACATTTGACCACAGTTCTTCAAGCTCTGTCAAAATGGTTGTTGATCATTGCTAGACAACCATTTTCAGGTCTTGCCATAGATTTTCAAGTAGATTAAAGTCTTAAGTCTTAAGATTTCTGACAGTGTCGTTTTTATTGCCATTATTGCTGGCAAGACTAGCCTAGACCATATTTAGAGGGACATGGCAAAAATATATGTATGATTGGTCCATCTGTATTTGTTCAGGCTTGTGATTGGATTGCAGAAAGATCATTATAGTGCGAAGTTCAAATTGCGAAGTTTATGCACATTTAAAAAATCAAACTGCACAGACATATGAAGAAACCATTTAAAGATCAATTATATGTGACTAACTCATTTTGACAAAAATGTCAGATAGAACCATATATTCCCAACGTCCTGAACTGGTGCAAAAATAATATTGCCATATTGTCAATATACGATATAGCTTCGAAAATAATATACGGATATGTAACTTTATCGATTTATTCCCATCACTACTATATGCACCACACACACACATACAGGGCTCCCAAGTGGCGCAGGGGTTTAAGACACTGCATCTCAGTGCAAGAGGGGTCACTAGAGTACCTGGTTTGAATCCAGGCTGCATCACATCTGGTTGTGATTGGGAGTCCCATAGGGCGGTGCACAATTGACCCAGTGTTGTCCGGGGTAGGCCACCATTGTAAATAAGAATTTGTTCTTCACTGACTTGCATAGTTAAATTAAAAAAAAATACACAAACAGTACACACACACACAAGGAGGGAGGTAAGGATATAGAGAGGGAGGAAGAAAGAGGAAAATGCTCCACTTAACTGGCCAAGCCCTGGGTCTCTCCCCCTACCTCCCTACAGGGGCTGGCCTAGCCCTGGTTCTTTCCTCTCTCCAGGGGCTGGCCTAGCCCTGGTTCTTTCCTCTCTCCAGGGGCTGGCCTAGCCCTGGTTCTCTCCTTTCTCCAGGGGCTGGCCTAGCCCTGGTTCTCTCCCCCCCAACCTCCCTCCTGGTTGCTGGCCTAGCCCTGGTTCTCTCCTTTCTCCAGGGGCTGACCTAGCCCTGGTTCTCTCCCCTATTAGCCACCCAGAGGGATCACTCCAGATCCAAGGCAACATTCGACTGATGTGTGCAGATCCCCTGGATTTTGGGAGACACTGTCAGAACTGGCCACTAGGGGGCAAAAGAAAATCAACTAAAAACAAGTGCCTCACAATGGGATTGAATCAGCTGACTATGGAGCCAGAGTTTGCAGCGTAGACCACTCCCCAATCTGCCCACAATGATTTAGGAAGACCATTTGGAATTAATGCCTAAAGTTTTAACCCTATCCTTTATCCTTAAAGTGAAACTGACAGTGTTTAATCAACATGAAATCTTAATACAGTCTGTTCATATACACCCCCCCCCCCCAGGAAGAATATGCCACTTTTTTCACATTTTCTGACAAACGAGCACTTCGATATTGTTATTTTCACGTTTTCATACATTCATAGAATGTTTTGGGAATGATGTAGAGTAAGGCATTTGTGAAAATTCTGTAGCAATAGAGTGGGAACGTGGCCATGCGTTTGGACAATTAACAGACACTGCAGTAAATAAAACTATATGTAAATACCACGATACTCCTCTTACATTTGGGTACTTTCTCACCCTCAGTTACCTATGCACATCACCAACAACAAGTTCAACCACTAATGTTAGACAGGGCGAAATGAGCTACAATCTAACGAGGAAACAATAGATAAACTCTCTCAAACTTTTTCAGCTAATTGCGTCAAAATGGCACTTATAAATGATGGGGCTTGTCTCAAGCCACGTTTTGACAATTTAATGGGAACTTGCCTGACAGCCCATTTGAACGATACCAAATACATTTGATTGACAACTAAGAGATATGCTAACTGTGGATAACAGTCATTCAAGTTCAGGATAGCTAGCTAGCAAAGTGATTCGCATTTCTTGGTAGCTAACCAAATCATGCCTGCATCTCTAGCTGTAGCCACAGAAAAACAATATGGAGGAAAAAGTCGGCCACTCACCCACTCGTCCAGTGACAAATCCTCCCATTAGCTAGCTAGCTAACGTTAGGCTTCGTGTTTATAGCTAACGTACATAATAGATAAGCTAGCTAGCCCGGTCAGGAGAGCATCCTGACGGGTTGCATCACTGCCTGGTATGGCAAATGCTCGGCCTCCGACCGCAAGGCACTACAGAGAGTAGTGCAAACGGCCCAGTACTACACTGGGGCCAAGCTTCCTGCCATCCAGGACCTCTTTGCCAGGCGGTGTCAGAGGAAGGCCCTGAAAATTGTCAAAGACTCCAGCCACCCTAGTCACAGACTGTTCTCTCTGCTACTGCATGGCAAGTGGTACCGGAGCGCCAAGTCTAGGACCAAGAGGCTTCTAAGCAGCTTCTACCCCCAAGCCATAAGGCTCCTGAACATCTAGTCAAATGGCTACCCAGACTATTCACATTGCCCCCCCCCCCACCCCTCCACACCACTGCCACTCTCTGTTGTCATCTACGCATAGTCACTTCAACAACTCTACCTACATGTACATACTACCTCATCTAACCGGTGCCCCCGCACATTGACTCTGTACCGTCACCCCCCTATATTGTTATTTTTTACTGCTCCTCTTTAATTACTTGTTACTTTTATCTCTTATTCTTATACGTATTCTTTTTAACTGCACTGTCGGTTAGGGGCTCATAAGTAAGCATTTCACTGTAAGGTCTACACCTGTTGTATTCGGTGCATGTGACTAATACAATTTGATTTGATTATCCACCTTATGACTGACTTGTGATCATTGCCCTTGCTAGAGCTTCTGAGTGGCGCAGTGGGACTAGGACACTGCATCTCACTGCATTCCACTGCAGTACCTGGTTCGAGTCCAGGCTGCATCACATCCGGCTGTGATAGGGAGTCCCATATGGTGGCGCACAATTGTCCAAGTGTTGGCCGGGGTAGGCCGTCATTGTAAATAAGAATTTGTTCTTAACTGACTTGCCTAGATAAATAAAGGTTAAATAAAAAATAAATGGTTGTATTGAAGCTTTCAGCCTTGGTTACATTCGTCCATTTCTTTCCTTTATATTGAGTCACAACTGAAACAGTGCATCCCAAATGGCTGGAGAGTACCCATTTACCAGGCCAGCTGTGATTTACAGCCTGGAAGCAATATTTGTTGTACTACCAAGAAATGTATTGGTGAATTATATTAATGGTGCATTGAACTGCATCCATCTTTTCGGCCAAAAGAATATATAAAAAATATTTAACTTTCATACATTCACAAGTGCAATACACCAAATTAAAGCTTAACTTCTTGTTAATCTAGCCACCATGTCAGATTTCAAAAAGGCTTTACGGCGAAAGCAAACCATACTATTATCTGAGGACAGCACCCCATCAAACAAACACATGACAATCATAATTCAACCCGCCAGGCGCGACACAAAACTCAGAAATAACGATATAATTCATGCCTTACCTTTGAAGATCTTCTTCTGTTGGCACTCCAATATGTCCCATAAACATCATAAATGGTCCTTTTGTTCGATAAATTCCGTTGTTATATCTCCAAAATGTCAATTTATTTGGCGCGTTTGATTCAGAAAAACACAGGTTCCAACTCGCGCAACATGATACAAATATCGGATAAGTTACCTGTAATCTTGATCCAAACATTTCAAACAACTTTCCTAATACAATTTTAGGTATTTTTTTACGTAAATAATCAATAAAATTTAAGACGGGATAAACCGTGTTCAATACTGGATGAAAAACAAAGTGGAGCGAGCTTTCAGGTTGTGTGCCCCAACCACAACAGTACACTAGACTCAACCCTGGTTCTGAACAGCCATACTTCTTCATTACTCAAAAGAAAAACATCAACCAATTTCTAAAGATTGTTGACATCCAGTGGAAGCGATAGGAACTGCAAGCAAGTGCATTAAAAATCTAGATCCACATAGAAACAATTCAAAACGCTGCCACCTCAACAACAAAAAAATTGTCCTCGGGTTTTCACCTGCCAATTAAGTTCTGTTATACTCACAGACATCATTTTAACAGTTTTAGAGTGTTTTCTATCCAAATCTATAAATTATGTGCATATCCTAGCTTCTGGGCCTGAGTAGCAGGCAGTTTACTTTGGGCACGCTTTTCATCCAAAATTCCGAATGCTGCCCCCTATCCTAAAAAAGTTAACCCTATAGTTGTTTCTAGTTGAACTCTATCCCAAACCTTAATACTTAACTTCATCCAGTGGGTATTAATGCCTTAATTTAACCGTAAGAAACACAAATACCTCAAAAATGTTATAACTTCAATTTCTTAAACTTATGACTATTTTACACCATTTTAAAGACAAGACTCTCGTTAATCTAACCACATTGTCCGATTTCAAAAAGGCTTTACAGCGAAAGCAAAACATTAGATTATGTCAGGAGAGTACCCTGCCAAAAATAATCACACAGCCATTTTCAAAGCAAGCATATATGTCACAAAAACCAAAACCACAGCTAAATGCAGCACTAACCTTTGATGATCTTCATCAGATGACACTCCAAGGACATTATGTTATACAATACATGCATGTTTTGTTCAATCAAGTTCATATTTATATCAAAAACCAGCTTTTTACATTAGCATGTGATGTTCAGAACTAGCATACCCACCGCAAACTTCCGGTGAATTTACTAAATGACTCACGATTAACGTTCACAAAATACATAACAATTATTTTAAGAATTATAGATACAGAACTCCTTTATGCAATCGCGGTGTCAGATTTTAAAATAGCTTTTCGGCGAAAGCACATTTTGCAATATTCTGAGTACATAGCCCGGCCATCACGGCTAGCTAATTTGACACCCACCAAGTCTGGCGCTCACCAAACTCAGATTTACTATAAGAAAAATTGGATTACCTTTGCTGTTCTTCGTCAGAATGCACTCCCAGGACTTCTACTTCAACAACAAATGTTGTTTTGGTTCCAAATAATCCATAGTTATATTCAAATACCTCCGTTTTGTTTGTGCGTTCAGGTCAGTATCCGAAGGGTGACGTGCGAGCGCATTTCGTGACAAAAAATTCAAAATATTCCATTACTATACTTCGAAGCATGTCAAACGCTGTTTAAAATAAATTTTTATGCTATTTTTCTCGTAAAATAGCGATAATATTCCAACCGGGCGACGTTGTATTCATTCAAAGGCTGAAAGATTTTGAATGCGCATCTCCAGTGTCACAGTTCCCAGCCTGACCACTCACAAACAGAGCTGCTGTACTTAGCCCAGAGACTGCAGACACCCCATTACACTTTCTGGCGCCTTCTGAGAGCCAATGGAAGCCTTAGAAAATGTCACGTTACAGCAGAGATGCTGTATTTTCGATAGAGATGCCACAGAAGGAGAACAAATTGTCAGACAGGGCACTTCCTGTATGGAATCTTCTCAGGTTTTGGCCTGCCATATGAGTTATGTTATACTCACAGACACCATTCAAACAGTTTTAGAAACTTTGGAGTGTTTTCTATCCAAATCCACTAATTACATGCATATTCTCATTTCTGGGCAAGAGTAGTAACCAGTTTAAATCAGGTACGTTTTTTATCCGGCCATGCAAATACTGCCCCCTACCCTCATTAACATATTTTTCACAGAAAGTCGGAAATTAAGTCAGTTTATTCGTCAAAAATAGACATTTGTCCAAAGACGTCGGGACATGAAGTCAGGCTTTGATATCGTGTTGAGTCACGAGGTGTTTGAGAGCCAATCCTCCGCTCCTTAGTTCTGGTTAGCTATGCAGAAAAGCCCACAGGACCTGATAGAAAGCCTGGGATTCAAAATGGCTGACGTAGCTAAAGACAGGCAGGACTTGGATGATGACATTTCTAGTGCTTTATTTGAAACAGCCTTCCCTAAGGTTTCTTACACATCTTACACAGAGTTGGCCCATTTCTCCCTTCCTCAACCCTGTGACTGTCACGCATGTCGTTAGAAATGGAGGACCAAAACGCAGCAGGTATGTGTATACTCATCTTCTTTATTTACGGGAAAAGAAGGAAAAACCAAACAAACACGTATACAAAAATAAACAAAACGATGAACGACAAAATAACAAAATAACAGTCTTGAAGGCAACACAGCAATCCAAGAACAATCTCCCACAAATACAAGACAAACACACCCAACTAATATAGGACTTCCAATCAAAGGCAACACCAAACAGCTGCCTTCAATTGGAAGTCCACCCCAATTAACTCAACATAGAAACACACTCACTAGACTACACATAGAAATACATAAACATAGACCATAACTCAAAACCCGGAATTAATAAATCAAACGCCCTCCTAACTAACACATCACCCTGAACCACATAAAACAAATACCCTCTGCCACGTCCTGACCAAAATACAATAACAAATAACCCTTATACTGGCCAGGACGTGACAGTAACCCCCTTTAAAGGTGCTAACCCCGGAAGCACCTTAAAAAACAAAAAACAAAAAAAACCACAACCCCAAACAACAAAACAAAAATTCCCCTCTACTAAAAGGGAGGGAAGGGAGGGTGGCTGCCGTCAACGACGGCACTGTGCTACATCCCCCCTCCCCAACCCACCTATATCAGGAGGTGGCTCCGGTTCTGGCCGTTCCAGGCAGTCGGGCCACTCTGGCAGCTCGGGGCAGTCTGGCAGCTCGGGGCAGTCTGGCAGCTCGGGGCAGTCTGGGCAGTCTGGCAGCTCGGGGCAGTCTGGGCAGTCTGGCAGCTCGGGGCAGTCTGGGCAGTCTGGCAGCTCGGGGCAGTCTGGGCAGTCTGGCAGCTCGGGACAGTCTGGGCAGTCTGGCAGCTAGGGACAGTCTGGGCAGTCTGGCAGCTCGGGACAGTCTGGGCAGTCTGGCAGCTCGGGACAGTCTGGGCAGTCTGGCAGCTCGGGACAGTCTGGGCAGTCTGGCCACTCCGGCAGCTCGGGGCAGTCTGGCCACTCCGGCAGCTCGGGGCAGTCTGGCCACTCCGGCAGCTCGGGGCAGTCTGGCCACTCCGGCAGCTCGGGGCAGTCTGGCCACTCCGGCAGCTCGGGGCAGTCTGGCCACTCCGGCAGCTCGGGGCAGTCTGGCCACTCCGGCAGCTCGGGGCAGTCTGGCCACTCCGGCAGCTCGGGGCAGTCTGGCCACTCCGGCAGTTCAGGGCAGTCTGGCCACTCCGGCAGTTCAGGGCAGCCTGGTGACTGTTGACTGGCGGGCAGCTCTGGTGACTGTTGACTGGCGGGCAGCTCTGGTGACTGTTGACTGGCGGGCAGCTCTGGTGACTGTTGACTGGCGGGCAGCTCTGGTGACTGTTGACTGGCGGGCAGCTCTGGTGACTGTTGACTGGCGAGGCTGGGTTTACGCACTTGAAGCCTGGTACGTGGTGCTGGTACTGGGTGTACCAGATTGGGAACACGCACCTCCAGGCTAGTGCGGGGAGCGGGAACAGGACGAGTCGGACTGGGTTGACGCACTTCCGGGTCCGCACGAGAGACAGGAGCTGGAAACCCAGGGCTATGGAGGCGCACAGGCGGTCTTGATCTTACCTCCTGCACAACCCGTCCTGGATGGATGGAACTAGTAGCCCTGCACGAGCGGGGTGCTTGTACAGGGCGGACTGGGTTGTGCAGGGACCTGATGGTAGCCGTGCGTAGAGCGGGAGTTGGGTAGCCTGGTCCTCGGAGGCGTACCAGCGACCAGATGCGCTGCGCAGGCATCCTCCTACCAGGCTGGATGCCCGCTCTAGCACGGCACCTGCGAGGGGCTGGAATAACGCGCACCGGACTGTGCGTGCGTATGGGTGAGATAGTGCGCTCCTCAGCGAAACATGGCGCTCTCCACCTCATACGCTCCTCCATATAACCACGGGTAGCTGGCTTCCGGCTCTTCCTATGCCTAGCCAAACTACCCGTGTGCCCCCCAAAAATAAATTATTGGGGGTGCCTCTCGTGCTTCTCCCTCAGCGCGTCCAAGGCCTCGTACCTCCGCCTCTCTGCCTTGGCTGCCTCAATTTCCCACTGCGGGAGGCGATAATCCCCAGCCTGGTGCCAAGGTCCAGCCCCGTCCAGAACTTCCTCCCAGGTCCATCTCTCCCGCCAGTCCAACTCAAAGTCCCTTTTCTTCTGCTGCTTGGTCCTTAGTTGGTGGGAGATTCTGTCACGCATGTCGTTAGAAATGGAGGACCAAAACGCAGCAGGTATGTGTATACTCATCTTCTTTATTTACGGGAAAAGAAGGAAAAACCAAACAAACACGTATACAAAAATAAACAAAACGATGAACGACAAAATAACAAAATAACAGTCTTGAAGGCAACACAGCAATCCAAGAACAACCTCCCACAAATACAAGACAAACACACCCAACTAATATAGGACTTCCAATCAAAGGCAACACCAAACAGCTGCCTTCAATTGGAAGTCCACCCCAATTAACTCAACATAGAAACACACTCACTAGACTACACATAGAAATACATAAACATAGACCATAACTCAAAACCCGAAATAATAAATCAAACGCCCTCCTAACTAACACACCACCCTGAACCACATAAAACAAATACCCTCTGCCACGTCCTGACCAAACTACAATAACAATTAACCCTTATACTGGCCAGGACGTGACAGTGACATACCAGCCCAATAGTACGTTAGCTGCTAGCGACCTCCCAGAACTGGAAATAAGATTACATCTGAATCCAGAGACCTCCAGGCGACCACTGTCCTCTTGTCTTGTCTGCCCATTTGTTTGTGTAGGGGTCAGTGAAAGTACAGATAGAGAAAACCATTTTCATCAAGCTCGCTCTCTCTCTCTCTCTCTCTCTCTTTTCTTTTTTCATTTGTCTTTCTCGCTCTCTCTCTCTTTCATTTTCCTTCTTTCTAACCTTCATTCGTACATTTTTTTATTCGCTAACACAAGCGAGGATGGGTTCAATTGTTCTCCTAACTACATTTTGTATGGAGGTCTGCACCTATCTTCCTAGCCTAGCAGACTTAAAACATTATTATGCTGTCTTGCAGTCAGATTTAGGCTTTAGTGACACACGTGTAGGACTTGTAGAACAAGTGTACTTTGTCATCTCTTTCTTTTATGCTCCAGTAGGCTGGTCCTAATTATATCTGACCTATTAGACCAATCTACACTGAGTATACAACCTGCTCTTTCCATGACATAGACTCACCAGGTGAATCCAGGTGAAAGCTATGATCTCTTGATAAATCCACATCAATCAGTGTAGATGAAGTGGAGGAGACAGGGTTAAATTCTTTTTAAGAGTTGAGACAATTAAGATATTGATTGTTCATGTGTACCATTCAGAGGGTGAACGGGAAGACAAAATATTTAAGTGCCTTTGAACGGGGTATGGTAGTAGCTGCCAGTCGCACCGGTTTGTGTCAAGAACTGCAACGCTACTGGGTTTTTCACGATCCACAGTTTCCTGTGTGTATCAAGAATGGTCCACCACCCAAAGGACATCCAGCCAACTTTACACAACTGTGGGAAACATTGGAGTCAACATGGGCCAGCATCCCTGTGGAACGCTTTAGACACACTGTAGAGTCCATGCCCCAACAAATTGAGGCTGTTCTGAGGGCAAAAGGGGGTACAACTTAATATTAGGAAGTTGTTCTTAATGTTTTGTCCACTCAGTGTAGTAGGCCTATGTCATCATCAATACTAGCTGCAGTTTGTGCCTGTGTTAAATGTTTGCTCTCTGGACCTTCCTAAAGAGCTAGTTTCATGCAGTCAAAGTACGTTTACATGCACACAAAAAAGGATGTATTTAACTGATTTTGGCAGAGTATGGCATTAATCAAGTAAACACCTTACTCTGCTTATCTTAATCGGCATGCGGTCATGATCAAAGCTAGCATACGCTGATTGAAACACCTGGTTTTCTGAGCAATCTTTCAAATTATTAGGACAAGTAAACAGTTTAATCGGCATTCAAGTGCATGTGCCAGCACCGGGTAGTGCCAGCATTGGCAGCACCAGGTAGTGCCAGCACCGGGTAGTGCCAGCACCAGGTAGTGCCAGCTTGGCAGCACCGGGTAGTGACAGCACCGGGTAGTGCCAGCATTGGCAGCACCGGGTAGTGCCAGCATTGGCAGCACCGGGTAGTGCCAACACCGGGTAGTGCCAGCACCGGGTAGTGCCAGCACTGGGTAGTGCCAGCATTGGCAGCACCGGGTAGTGCCAGAACCAGGTAGTGCCAGCACCGGGTAGTGGCAGCACCGGGTAGTGGCAGCACCGGGTAGTGGCAGCACCGGGTATCCCAAGCCTCCCTCTTATGCGTGAGTGAAGTGCAAAGCATGTAAACGTTTTAAATGAATTACATTATTGTGTGCATTTAACTGTGGTCATTAACTCTGATCAACGCTAACCAGAAAAGTTGTTAAATACTTGATGAATTCCTTTTCCTGTTTGAACAGAGTTAGAAAACAGAGAGCATTTTGTCATTTTATCCAAGTGATAACATCAAGTTTATTTCTATTCAGTCTGCATACTTGAAAGAGAGATCGAATATGTGATAATGAATTTTTCTTCTCCCACTTGTAATTTGCATTCAGTGATTAGTAATTCAACAGTGATCGATTTTTTTGCCCCCTCACTTGTAAAAGCATTGTCATTTCTTGAGTAATTACAGGTTAGGCTGCACCCTCATCGACTACCTCCCTCGCACTCTACGAATGCTTAACCAGGAAAGCCTGTGTGTGTGCTCGTGCATGCGTGTCTGCCTGCCTGCTTGCACACAGATGTTTGTGTTTGTGTGTGTGTGTGTGTGTGTGTGTGTGTGTGTGTGTGTGTGTGTGTGTGTGTGTGTGTGTGTGTGTGTGTGTGTGTGTGTGTGTGTGTGTGTGTGTTGAAAGCCCCTAGTAACCTCCTCGCCCTAGCTCCCCGTTCAATAAACAGTTACCTGATATGGCTTGCTTTGTGTCATTGGCTGGTGAATAGGGATCAGAAGAGGTGTCTGTTGGTCTCTTAATGGGCTAGTTCTTACAGAACAGATAGGCTCGGGGACTGTTAATTGGATGTCTTACCACCTTTTAGCGGTAAACGGTCAACAGGCAAATGGAAGTTTGAGGTTTTTCTAATTTGTTTTTACATGTTGTCCAGATGTCTGTGATCTCAGAGCGGTTGTCGATACAATAATCTCTGTGGTGTGTTTTCCTACCACAACTTCTTCATCGGTTTGCACACCTATCATGATGTTGCAATTCCAGCAAGAAAATACAAAATAAACTAGACATCATCCCCGTTATTTTGCTTTGAGATGGTCAGAAGTCCTTACCCTCTTGTATAGGGCCCCTTGGTCTTCAAGATATTTTTCTGGGAGGTTAGACACACTTTTAAAAAAATGATCAAGGTAAATATTTACAGCTAAGAGACGGACTAAACCTCTCAGACCCCTGTCCCTGCCGTCAGGGCTACTGCTATCAAACAGAGCGAGAGTTTTTGATCCGATGATCCAATTTGAAATCCCATGATCCTTCAGTGTGCTGCTGTCTAGCTGTCGGCTGTTTCAGGGTGACATCCAGCCAGGCATGATGGGAGATGGAGCTGGGCCAAGCTCTGTGAGAGCGAGAGAGAGAGGAACATAAAATTCGACATACCAGGATCTGGCTAAAAATACTTGGGTCAGTTATAGAACCCATTGCCCTTTATGGTTTTGAGGTCTGGGGTCCGCTCACCAACCAAGAATTCACAAAATGGGACAAACACCAAATTGAGACTCTGCATGCAGAATTCTGCAAAAATATCCTCAGTATTCAATGTAAAACATCAAATAATGCATGCAGAGCAGAATTAGGCAGATCCCCGCTAATTATAAAAATCTAGAAAAGAGCCATTAAATTCTACAACCACCTGAAAGGAAGCGATTCCCAAACCTTCCATAACAAAGCCATCACCTACAAAGAGATGAACCTGGAGAAGAGTCCCCTAAGAAAGCTGGTCCTGGGGCTCTGTTCACAAACACAAACAGACACCACAGAGCCCCAGGACAGCATCACAAGTAGACCCAACCAAATCATGAGAAAACAAAAAGATAATTACTTGATACATTGGAAAGAATTTATCAAAAAACAGAGCAAACTAGAATGCTATGTGGCAGAATACCTGACCACTGTGACTGACCCAAACTTAAGGAAAGCTTTGACTATGTACAGACTCAGTGAGCATAGCCTTGCTATTGAGAAAGGCCGCCGTAGGCAGACCTGGCTCTCAAGAGAAGACAGGCTATGTGCACACTGCCCACAAAATGAGGTGGATACAAAGCTGCACTTCTTAACCTCCTACCAAATGTATGACCATATTAGAGCCACATAATTCCCTCAGATTACACAGATCCACAAAGAATTTGAAAACAAACCCAATTTTGATAAACTCCCATATCTATTGGGTGAAATACCACAGCAGCAATCACAGAAGCAAGCTTTGTGACCTGTTGCCACAAGAAAAGGGCAACCAGTGAAGAACAAACACCATTGTAAATACAATCCACATTTATGTTTATTTATTTTCCCTTTTGCACTTCGTTACAACACTGTATATAGACATAATATGACATCTGAAATATCTTTATTCTTTTGGAAGTTTTGTGAGTATAATGTTTACTGTTCATTTTTATTGTTTATTTCACTTTTGTTTGTTAACTACCTCATTTGCTTTGGCAATGTTAACATATGTTTCCCATGACAATAAAGCCCTTAAATTGAGTTGAAATTGAATTGAGTGGGAGAGAACTAGAAAGAGAGAGGTGGGGGGAAGGGGGGTGAGATAGATACAGTAATACTGCATGTTATGTTCCCTCCAGACCCAGTCATCCATTCTGCAACGTGCCCCCGCTCAGCTAAACGTCTGTCTCTCTCTTTCTGTATCTCTCTCGCTTTCTGTTCTCTCTCTCTCTTTCTCTCTCTCTCTTTTTGTGTCTCTCTCCCTTTCTGTGTCTCTCTCTCTCTGTCTCTCTCTGTCTCTCTTTCTGTGTCTCTCTCTGTTTCTCTTTCTCGGTGTCTCTTGCTCTGTCTCTCTTTCTGTGTCTCTCTCTCTCTTTCTGTGTCTCTCTCTCTTTCTGTCTAACTCTCTTTCTGTGTCTCTCCCGCTCTCTTTCTGTGTCTCTCTCTCTCTCTTATGTGTCTCTCTCTCTGTCTCTCTTTCTGTGTCTCTCTCTCTCTCTGTGTCTCTCTTTCTGTCTCTCTCTCTCTCTTTCTGTATCTATCTCTCTCTTTCTGTGTGTCTCTCTCTCTTTCTGTCTCTCTCTCTGTCACTCTCTCTATCTTTCTGTCTCTCTCTCTCTTATGTGTCTCTCTCTCTCTCTTTCTGTGTCTCTCTCTCTCTCTCTTTGTCTCTCTTTCTGTCTCTCTCTCTCTCTCTTTCTGTGTCTCTCTCTGTCTCTCTTTCTGTGTCTCTCTCGTTCTGTCTCTACCTCTCTCTCATTCTGTGTCTCTCTCTGTCTCTCTTTCTGTGTCTCTCTCTTTCTGTGTCTCTCGCTCTCTCTCTTTCTGTGTCTCTCTCTGTCTCTCTTTATGTGTCTCTCTCTCTCTGTGTCTCTCTCTCTCTCTTTCTGTGTCTCTCTCTCTATCCGTGTCTCTCTGTCTCTCTTTCTGTGTCTCTCTTTCTGTGTCTATCTCTCTCTTTCTGTGTCTCTCTCACTCGTTCTGTGTCTCTCTCTCTCTTTCTGTGTCTCTCTCTTTCTGTCTCTCCCTCTCTCTCTTTCTGTGTCTCTCTCTGTCTCTCTTTCCGTGTCTCTCTCTTTCTGTGTCTCTCTCTGTCTCTCTTTATGTGTCTCTCTCTCTGTGTCTCTCTCTCTCTCTTTCTGTGTATCTCTCTCTATCTGTGTCTCTCTGTCTCTCTTTCTGTGTCTCTCTTTCTGTGTCAATCTCTCTCTTTCTGTGTCTCTGTCTCTCTTTCTGTCTATTTCTCTCCCTGTCTCCCCCTCTCTCTCTCTCTCTCTGTCTCTCTCTCTCTCTCACGCTCTCTGTGTCTCTCTCTGTGTCTCTGTCTCTCTGTGTGTGTGTCTCTCTCTGTGTCTCTCACTCTGTCTTTTTCTCATTCATAATCTCTCTCTCTCTCTGTCTCTCTCTCTCTCCCTTTCTCTGTGCCCTTCTCTCTCTCTCTCTCTGGTTTCTCTGTTTGTGTGCAGCTCCTCTTGCTCTGTGTAGCTAGTTATTTTTGTCTGTCTTACTCCCTCTCATTCTTCATCTAAAATGTATGTGTATGTTACCCTGTCTAATACTGAGACAATAAACATACCGGGGTAGTTTCTGGTTGTTTTCAATAGGTGGTCCAATGTATTCTGGTTGGTTTCAATAGGTGATCCAATGTATTCTGGTTGTTTTCAATAGGTGGTCTAATGTATTCTGGTTGGTTTCAATAGGTGATCCAATGTATTCTGGTTGGTTTCAATAGGTGATCCAATGTATTCTGGTTGGTTTCAATAGGTGATCCAATGTATTCTGGTTGGTTTCAATAGGTGATCCAATGTATTCTGGTTGGTTTCAATAGGTGATCTAATGTATTCTGGTTGTTTTCAATAGGTGGTCTAATGTATTCTGGTTGGTTTCAATAGGTGATCCAATGTATTCTGGTTGGTTTCAATAGGTGATCCAATGTATTCTGGTTGGTTTCAATAGGTGATCCAATGTATTCTGGTGATTTTCAATAGGTGATCCAATGTATTCTGTAAGTATTTTAATCAGTTTGTGCTTTGATTTTGGACAACACCTTTCTGTGTGGGTTTGGGACTTTGAATCAGGAAGTTACTGGACCAAGCCGGGTTGTCATAGCAAAGAGACAGGCAGCAGACAGTAAACAAACACACACACACACACACACACACACACACACACACACACACACACACACAGACACACACACACACACACACACACACACACACACACACACACACACACACACACACACACACACACACACACACACACACACACACACACACACACACACACACACCCTTTAATATCACCCAGTCCTCCAGCCTCCCTTTCTCTTTCTGACAAGACCGACAGACAAACGATGCCTTAGTGAGTGAGATAAATACTCATGTACCCTACTGGCCAAACATGATTACCTCTCTATCTCCAACACAATCTCTCTCTTTATCTCTATGTCTCTCTCTCTCTCACTCTCTTTCCTACAGGCCTACAAGCCTATTTTCTCAACATGCACAGAGACACAGAGAAAGAGATAAGCAGCTCCTTTCTCTGCAGCAGCCGCCCCTTAGCCTCTGGTCTAACTCATCCTTTGAACGCCGTCGACAGCTCAGGGCAACATGATAAATGATGATTGCTCTGTCTCTTTGTCTGTCTGAGAGGAGAGGGGATACTGAGGAAATAGAAGTGCAGTCTGAAATAAAGGGATGGTGAGAGAGTGAAAGAGAGAGAGAGAGGGGGGTTGAGGGAGGGAGAGGTTGAAATAGAGAGAGAGATTGGGAGAGGTTGTGAAGGGGGAAGGAACAGGAGAGAGAAGGAGAGGAGAGAGAAAGGGAGAGGGAGAGGGTGAAGGAGTGAGGCAGGCAGAGATAGAGAGAGGGAGAGTTCTAGGTAATAGATGAAGAATGATACAGTAGAGGACAGTGAGGGTGAGCTTGGCAGACAGACAAGACAGTGAGAGTGAGGTTGACAGACAGACAAGAGAGAACAGTGAGATTGAAGTTGACAGCCAGACAGGAGAAGACAGTGATTTTGACAGAAAGACAAAAGAGGATAATGAAGGTAAAGTTGACAGACAAACAGAAGAGGACAGTGAGGGTAAAGTTGACAGACAGACAGGAGAGGACAGTGATGGTTAAGTTGACTGACAGTAGAGGACAGTGAGGATGAGGTTGACAGACAGAAAGGTGAGGACAGTGAGGATGAAGTTGACAGAAAGGAGAGGACAGTGAGGGTGAAGTTGACAGACAGAAAGGTGAGGACAGTGAGGATGAAGTTGACAGACAGAAAGGTGAGGACAGTGAGGATGAAGTTGACAGAGAGACAGGAGAGGA
Source organism: Salmo salar (assembly GCF_965601325.2). NCBI lineage: Eukaryota > Metazoa > Chordata > Actinopteri > Salmoniformes > Salmonidae > Salmo > Salmo salar. The sequence continues at coordinate 87,323,350 of NC_138296.1, read as the reverse complement.
CAGTGAGTGTGAAGTTGACAGACAGGAGAGGACGCTGAGGGTGAAGTTGACAGACAGAAAGGTAAGGACAGTGAGGGTGAAGTTGACTGACAGTAGAGGATAGTGATGGTTAAATTGACTGACAAGAGAGGACAGTGAGGGTGAAGTTGACAGACAGGAGAGGACAGTGAGGGTGAAGTTGACAGACAGCAGAGGACACTGAGGGTGAAGTTGACAGACAGAAAGGTGAGGACAGTGAGGGTGAAGTTGACAGATAGACAGGAGAGGACAGTGAGGGTGAAGTTGACAGACAGAAAGGTGAGGACAGTGAGGGTGAAGTTGACAGATAGACAGGAGAGGACAGTGAAGGCTAAGTTGACTCACAAACTGAAGAGGACAGTGAAGGTGAAGTTGAGAAACAGACAGGAAAGGACAGTGAGAGTGAAGTTGACTGACAAACAGACAGACAGAAGAGGACAGTGATGGTTAAGTTGACTTAAAGTAGAGGATGGTGAGGTTGACAAACAGTAGAGGACAGTGAGAATGAAGTTGACAGACAGGAGAGGACAGTGAGGGTGAAGTTGAGAAACAGACAGGAAAGGACAGTGAGAGTGAAGTTGACTGACAGACAGACAGAAGAGGACAGTGATGGTTAACTTGACTGACAGCCAGAAGAGGACAGTGAGGGTGAATATTCACAGACAGATAGGAGAGGACAGTAGGGTGAAGTTGACAGACAGGAGAGGACAGTAGGGTGAAGTTGGCAGACAGGAGAGGACAGTAGGGTGAAGTTGGCAGACAGGAGAGGACAGTAGGGTGAAGTTGACAGATAGGAGAGGACAGTAGGGTGAAGTTGACAGATAGGAGAGGACAGTAGGGTGAAGTTGGCAGATAGGAGAGGACAGTAGGGTGAAGTTGGCAGATAGGAGAGGACAGTAGGGTGAAGTTGGCAGATAGGAGAGGACAGTAGGGTGAAGTTGACAGACAGGAGAGGACAGTAGGGTGAAGTTGACAGACAGGAGAGGACAGTAGGGTGAAGTTGGCAGACAGGAGAGGACAGTAGGGTGAAGTTGACAGACAGGAGAGGACAGTAGGGTGAAGTTGACAGACAGGAGAGGACAGTAGGGTGAAGTTGACAGACAAACAGACAGACAGAAGAGGACAGTGATGGTTAAGTTGACTTAAAGTAGAGGATGGTGAGGTTGACAAACAGTAGAGGACAGTGAGAATGAAGTTGACAGACAGGAGAGGACAGTGAGGGTGAAGTTGAGAAACAGACAGGAAAGGACAGTGAGAGTGAAGTTGACTGACAGACAGACAGAAGAGGACAGTGATGGTTAACTTGACTGACAGCCAGAAGAGGACAGTGAGGGTGAATATTCACAGACAGATAGGAGAGGACAGTAGGGTGAAGTTGACAGACAGGAGAGGACAGTAGGGTGAAGTTGGCAGACAGGAGAGGACAGTAGGGTGAAGTTGGCAGACAGGAGAGGACAGTAGGGTGAAGTTGACAGATAGGAGAGGACAGTAGGGTGAAGTTGACAGATAGGAGAGGACAGTAGGGTGAAGTTGGCAGATAGGAGAGGACAGTAGGGTGAAGTTGGCAGATAGGAGAGGACAGTAGGGTGAAGTTGGCAGATAGGAGAGGACAGTAGGGTGAAGTTGACAGACAGGAGAGGACAGTAGGGTGAAGTTGACAGACAGGAGAGGACAGTAGGGTGAAGTTGGCAGACAGGAGAGGACAGTAGGGTGAAGTTGACAGACAGGAGAGGACAGTAGGGTGAAGTTGACAGACAGGAGAGGACAGTAGGGTGAAGTTGACAGACAGGAGAGGACAGTAGGGTGAAGTTGACAGACAGGAGAGGACAGTAGGGTGAAGTTGACAGACAGGAGAGGACAGTAGGGTGAAGTTGGCAGACAGGAGAGGACAGTAGGGTGAAGTTGACAGACAGGAGAGGACAGTAGGGTGAAGTTGACAGATAGGAGAGGACAGTAGGGTGAAGTTGACAGACAGGAGAGGACAGTAGGGTGAAGTTGGCAGACAGGAGAGGACAGTAGGGTGAAGTTGACAGACAGGAGAGGACAGTAGGGTGAAGTTGGCAGACAGGAGAGGACAGTAGGGTGAAGTTGACAGATAGGAGAGGACAGTAGGGTGAAGTTGACAGATAGGAGAGGACAGTAGGGTGAAGTTGGCAGACAGGAGAGGACAGTAGGGTGAAGTTGACAGACAGGAGAGGACAGTAGGGTGAAGTTGACAGACAGAGAGGACAGTAGGGTGAAGTTGACAGATAGGAGAGGACAGTAGGGTGAAGTTGACAGACAGAGAGGACAGTAGGGTGAAGTTGGCAGACAGGAGAGGACAGTAGGGTGAAGTTGACAGACAGAGAGGACAGTGAGGGTGAAGTTGACTGACCGACAGAAGAGGCCAATGAGGCTGAAGTTGACAGACATGCAGGAGAGGACAGTGAGGGTAAAGTTGACTGACAAACAGAAAAGTACACTGAGGGTGAAGTTGAATGAAAGACAGAAGAGGACTGTGAGGGTTAAGTTGATTCACAGACTGGAGATGACAGTGAGGGTGAGAATGAGTTGGCAGACTGACAGGATAGGATAGTGAGGGTGAGGCTGACTGACAGACAGAAGACGACAGTGAGGTTGCAGTTGACAGACAGGAGAGGGGAGTGAGGTTAAGTTTAACAGACAGGAGAGGACAATTAGGGTGAAGGAGGCAGACTGACAGGAGAGGACAATGAGGACGAAGTTGGCGGACAGGAGAGGACAGTGATGGTGAAGTCGAAAAACAGGAGAGGACTTTGAGGGTGAAGTTGACAGACATACAGGAGAGGACAGTGAGTGTAAAGTTCACAGACAGACATTAGATGACAGTGAGGTGAAGTTGACAGACAGGAGAGGACAGTGAGGGTGAAGTTGACAGACAGTAGAGGACAGTGAGAGTGAAGTTGACAGACAGGAGAGGACAGTGGGTGTGAAGTTGAGAGACAGACATGAGATGACAGTTAGGGTAAAGTTGACAGACAGACTGGAGATGACAGTGAGGGTGAGGTTGATAGACAGGAGATTGCAGGGAGGGTGATGTTGACAGACAGAAGAGGACAATGAGGGTGAGTTTGACAGAAGACAGTGATGGTGAGGTTGACAGACAGGCAGAAGAGGACAGTGAGGGTGAGTTTGATAGACTGGAGAGAACAGGGAGGGTGATGTTAACAGACAGAAGAGGACTGTGAAGGTAGGGTTGACAGACAGACAGAAGAGGACAGTGAAGGTGAGGTTGACAGACAGGAGAACAGAGGGTAGATTAGAAGTAAGGTCAGAAGATGGGAGGCGTACGATGGTTATAACCTGAAGTTTTTCAGAACGGCTAAAAGCAGAGGTTTTAGACAGGATGGATGGAGAGGGTATCAAATCTTCGTCCATTTTCACGGAGTTGATACGCCCTCGGCATCGAGTGATGGCCTCCTGACTGTCACCGTGACAATGTGTGTTCTCACTGAAACACTTCCATCAGGAGGGGAGAAATTCACATATTGTTTTGGCTGCTGTGAAGAATTGGAATCACACATATACACACAAGCAGACACAGTTTTAGAGTTACACTTACACTTAGAACCACTACCCTAGTAATACAAGTTGTTTCTGCTTTCATCTTAATTTCAAACATGTTCTCAACACGTACCTACATAAATCCATGTGAGGGCCTCTCAACAGACACCATGAAGAAGATATAGACAACAAATAAAAACATGGAAAAGGAGGGAAGAACTGAGATAAAAATTGTGATATAGTCAGTATTGTGGGTACTGTCTGTTTACACCTGGGGGCAGGGAGGGAGGGAGGGAGGGAGGGAGGGAGGGAGGGAGGGAGGGAGGGAGGGAGGGAGGGAGGGAGGGAGGGAGGGAGGGAGGGAGGGAGGGACAGGAAGACATTGAGGGAGAGAGAGAGAGAGAAGAAGAAGACATGGAGGGAGAGAGCGAGAGAAGTGGCATAGTCAGTATTGTAGGTGTGTGCTTCTGTTTGCACCTGGGGGCACTCCCTTGCTCTTCAAACAGTCGACCAGGGTCTCCCTCTATCTGTCCAGGGAGGCTGCTGCCTCTCAGTCTCCACAACGCGTCTGGATCAAAGGCACTGAGAACCCTGCTCTTCGGCTGTCCCTATAGGAGAGCTGTTTTTGACTCCAGATAGAACCCTTTTGGATTCCATGTAGAACCCTCTGTGAAAAGGGTTCTACCTAGAACCAAAAAGGGTTCTTCAAAGGGTTCTCTTATGGGGACAGCTGAAGAACCCTTTTAGGTTCTAAATATAACCTTTTTTGCAAAGAGTTGTAGTGCTTGTCAGAGAGCAGCCCTTCCATCTTCATTTACATTCCCCTCCTTTCTTCCTCCTCCCCTCCTCCTCTCGTCCCCTCCTCTTCTCCTGCCCCTACCAACACCCACGCTCCCTCTCAGCCCTTTCTAACCTGAACACTTTGAAGCCACACAGTTTTTTCTCTCTTAAGAAATATTAAAAGAAAAGCAGAAAAAAACACAGAAAGAGAGGAAGAGAGGGTGAGAGAGACTCCCAAACAGCCATTAGTTAATGTGTTATGTGTTCTCCTCTAACCATAGTTAGGGGGGATATATGATTGAGCTGAGTTGATAGGGGGTCTTCCCGCGGAACTGAAACATGTTATGTCGTTATCATATCCGAGATTTATCCTCTGAGAACATTTGACTCAGCGAGTGTGCTGCGATTTATTATTAAAAGAGATGTGTTAAAGGCCCAGTGGAGTCAAAAATGTGATTTTCATGTGTTTTATATATATTTCCACACTATGAGGTTGGAATAATATTGTGAAATTTTGAAAATAATGTTAATACCCTTTAAGTGTAAGAGCTGTTTGAAAAGACTGCCTGAAATGTCAGCCTATTTTGGAGGGATTGCGTTTTGGCCTGCCTGGTGACATTACCAGGCGGTAAATTAGTTGATAAGAAGATAGTTCCAAACCTCTCTGCCAATAACAGCTAGTTTTCAGTTTTCCCCTCCCCACTCAGGCCTAGCAAAATTCTTGCTTGAGAAATGTCTCTTTGCTAAGAATCTATTTTGTTTTCTTTTTTTTACCATTTTAATTGCAAACAATCACAGTAAGGTACTTAATTGTTACCCAGAAATGATTTGATGTTGAGATAAAAATGGCTGCATTGGGTCTTTAAGTATATTCACTATATTCACGCTTTTGAAGTCTCGCACTTCCTATTATCAACTCCAAAAAGCTGCAGTCAATGTATTATGTATTCCTTCTGTACCTTGAAACAGTGTCAAAGTGTCTTTGTTTCTCCAAAACATCCTCATCGAGGAAAGGAGTGACATCATTTCACTTCCTACATTATTCAGTACAAACTTCACAGACAGTAGTATCTCTGTCTGTTTGAAAACACAAAGCCATATTTGATCCCCCGAAATTGATACTAGAAGTGTATCACTGAATGCATGGATAAAGCCTCACAATGTCATCCACATGCATAAGAAGGATGGGAATTGGCCATTGCATATATTCTATATGTTTAGCATATTATACAATCACAGGCTCATACATTAGAGATATAGCTTAGCCTATAGATATTTATCTTGAAAATAGTACAGAGAGAGCGATGAGAAAGCAGCAAGATTTGTGACCTGTTGCCACAAGAAAAGGTCAACCAGTGAAGAACAAACACCATTGTAAATACAACCCATATTTATATTTATTTAATTTCCCTTTTGTACTTTCACCATTTGCACATCGTTACAACACTGTATATAGAAATAATATGGAACTTCTGTATTGTTGATTTCACTTTTTTTATTATCTACTTCACTTGCTTTGGCAATGTTAACATAATGTTTCCCATGCCAATAAAGCCCTTGAATTGAATTGATTTGAGAGAGAGAACGAGGGAGATGGAGGGAGACGGAGGGAGAGAGAGGGAGAGAGGGAGAGGGAGGGAGACGGAGGGAGAGAGAGGGAGGGAGAGGGAGGGAGACGGAGGGAGAGAGAGGGAGAGAGGGAGAGGGAGGGAGACTGAGGGAGAGGGAGGGAGACTGAGGGAGAGGGAGGGAGACTGAGGGAGAGGGAGGGAGACGGAGGGAGAGGGAGGGAGAGAGAGGAAGACGGAGGGAGGGAGAGTGAGGGAGACGGAGGGAGAGGGAGGGAGACGGATGGAGAGAGAGGGAGAGAGAGGAAGACGGAGGGAGGGAGAGTGAGGGAGGGAGACAGAGGGAGCGGGAGGGAGAGGGAGGGAGACGGAGGGAGAGAGGGAGAGGGAGGGAGACGGAGGGAAGGAGAGAGAGGGAGACGGAGGGAGAGGGAGGGAGATGGAGGGAGAGAGAGAGAGGGAGGGAGAGGGAGGGAGACGGAGGGAGACGGAGGGAGAGAGAGAGAGGGAGAGGGAGGGAGAGGGAGGGAGAAAGAGAGAGAGGGAGGGAGTGGGAGGGAGAAAGAGGGAGACGGAGGGAGACGGAGGGAGAGGGAGAGAGAAGGAGAGGGAGGGAGATGGAGGGAGATTGTACTGTGTAAAATACAAAGCCCTGCTGGATATATTCATCAGATAAGAGTTATTCCTCCTGCTCGAACATGTTCTCTTCAGTCTCAGAGTTATTCCTCCTGCTCAAACATGTTCTCTTCAGTCTCAGAGTTATTTCTCCTGCCAGAACATGTTCTCTTCAGTCTCAGAGTTATTCCTCCTGCCAGAACATGTTCTCTTCAGTCTCAGAGTTATTCCCCCTGCTCAAACATGTTCTCTTCAGTCTCAGAGTTATTTCTCCTGCCAGAACATGTTCTCTTCAGTCTCAGAGTTATTCCTCCTGCCAGAACATGTTCTCTTCAGTCTCAGAGTTAATCCTCCTGCTCGAACATGTTCTCTTCAGTCTCAGAGTTATTCCCCCTGCTCAAACATGTTCTCTTCAGTCTCAGAGTTATTTCTCCTGCCAGAACATGTTCTCTTCAGTCTCAGAGTTATTCCTCCTGCCAGAACATGTTCTCTTCAGTCTCAGAGTTAATCCTCCTGCTCGAACATGTTCTCTTCAGTCTCAGAGTTATTCCTCCTGCTCAAACATGTTCTCTTCAGTCTCAGAGTTATTCCTCCTGCTCGAACATGTTCTCTTCAATCTCAGAGTTATTCCTCCTGCCAGAACACACTCTCTTCAGTCTCAGAGCAGCAACCAGGGTATCACTCTAACAGAGAAACCTCACACTACGTCCGTAATTACACACACGCACACATGCACGCACACACACACGCACGCACTACACCCATAATCACACACACACACATACAAACACACACATACACACTACACTCATAATCACACAAACCCATGCGCACCACGCACATACAGACAGACACACAAACACACACACTCGGACACACTCCTACACCACCTGGTAATAACGTCATCTGTATGCTGTGTCCTCCTCAAATCTCTGTCATCAGGGGACTTTTCTCCCAACAGGTTTGCAGCTCCCCAAATCACCTGTTTTATTTCACTCCTTCGCTACCTATTTCCCCTCCTTCTCTCCAAAATACTTGTTAAACTGACTTGTTCCTTGGCCGCTTGAAATGTAAGAGCAGGGTTGTGTATCAAATGGAACCCTATTCTCTATATAGTGCACTACTTTTGCACTTTTGTGTAAAAAGTAGTGCACTATATAGGGAATAGGTTGCCATTGGGGACACAATGCAAGTGTTCAGGTGTTGTCCAGTGGGAAAAGTGATTCAAAATCACGTCTGATATATCTGTTCCTGAGTAGGGCTGTTCAGACATGCAAACCTATTTAACATACTGATCTTTTTCCCTTCACATCTGTTGAGGTTTAATGAATTCAGGTTTTATGTAGATTGAAATGTGGAATGTATTGTTCAACACAAATGAATGCACAGACGATTGAATGATTTTTCCAGGTTCTTTGTGTGTTCTGTTCTCAAGGACGTGGCCTTACAGGATTGTTGTCTATGTTTATTTGTTTATTTATTTGAAACCAAGCGTTGCTCAAGTAGACCATTGACTGTCCAATATTCTCAAAAATCCTATTTTACCAAGTTTTCTAAATTAAACAACTAAATATTTATGTTGAAATTCCGCAAAACAATTTTTTACTTTTCATGATAAACAACGCTAAACCATTTTTCTAAATCGGTGTCTAAATGTGAATGATGATTGTTTGACAGTTGCTTTTGCCGACTGTTGTAAGTTTTTCTCTAAACTTTCAAACTTTAAAGGACCAAGCGACGTTGAGCGCTATCAAATGGGTAATAAGAAAATCCCATTCAATTATAAGAGGCCGGTAGAAGATTGGCTGCAGGAGAAAGGTAAACCTTTTACCAGATCTTGTAGAATATTCTGGAATGTTTTTGTTTTCTTGTCATGTCATTGGCTTGTTTCCCCTCAATCCTTCTAGAATGGATCCACAACAATTCCTTTTTAAACCCATTAAACCATAATTAAACTAAACTTACTGTCAATTGTATTTTGTTCGTTTTTCCTTTTTTTTGTTGCCATTCCCTTTTTGTCATCATGTTTAAATTCAGTTAGAATTTTGAATCATTGAAGCTGACCAGTTATTAAAGGGACTGGTGTAATCCACAAACAATACATGATCAAATCTGATGTCTTACAACCAATAGTTGTACTTTGCTAAAAGAAACACAAATTTCCCTGCTAAAAGCTCCAATAATATTTGTGGACAAACTTAACAGTTTGTTTGAGTTGGAGCTCTAAACTAACTAACTTCCAGGCTCTATTTTGTGGTGTTATTCCTACGACAGTGGTTTGACACATCCAACCGAAGCATTCCCCTTGTTTTGGTGACAGTAATATACAGTAATTGGGACCTATTGTTCTAACTCAACTCAGCACTAACATGAGCCTATCACTGTGTAGCCTGCCCTGAAATAGACTGCAATGGAATAGAAATTTTGGAATTAAATGGTCTGCTTTCATTCCACACAGTCTTTTACTGTTCATTGTCTAGTCGCTACCTCACTAGTGTTTATTACAATGGAGAGGTGTAATGGAGAATTGTGCTCCCGATATGCTCTGATTCTTACTAATTTTCCTGCTTGACATAATATCATTATAAACTACATTTAAAGTTCATTGCCTAAACTTGCTAAGATGATTATAAAGTCCCTTTAACAACGTCTAAAAACACCAAGCAGTTTCTGATCCTATTAGCATGCACTACATGCATGGATCAACATAATATTTATTTTTATGTTACGATAATATGAGATTTGTTTCCCTTTTCATTTCATGCCCAATGTATTGTAATTGTGAATGTGACAAATGCAATGAGCCTGCAGTGCTGTGTGTGTGTGTGTTATGGAAATTTGATTTCCAATTAGGATTCCCCTGTATTTCCGAGCGTTATTTGTATATTTCATTTCAGAACTAATGCATGAGCAATGTGTTTTGACTGCGATGGTTTAACTCCCGTTTAATGAAGTTTACAGTGGATTTCATGACATGTACGGCAGTCTATTAGTTGCATTTTATCACATTATGTTTCAAAACAAAGGTCTTACTCGTTTTCTTTTAAATAATTGAACTCCGTGATTATATTGCGTTGTTCAGGGGATTACAAATGCAGTGAATGTTTCTGTTTTCATGTGTCAAAGATCTTTTCCAAACACACTTAACTGACCTTACTTTCCATTGTTTATTTATAAACAGATCTGGGTTCAAATAAATGTGTATTTGAGTATCTGGTATTTAATATACTTTTTATTTGTGTATTTGTGTATTTTCAAATACACAGTCCAAAACAAGTAGCTGTATTTGAGTATTTTTGATGGTTATTTAAAAAATGAATAAAAAAATAAGAAAGTATACCAAATTGTATTTGAGAGTATTTTCAAATACTTATTTCAAATACTGTTTTCAAATACATCGGAGTGTATTTGAGTATTTTCCAATACTTTCCAAGTGTATTTCCAAATACCTTAAAATATTCAAGTGATATATTTTAAATAGTATTTGAACCCAGGTCTGATACAGACAATTAAAACATCGCCACGTTAAATATGCATCAGTCGAGATGCATTGACACATCACACCTTAACGCACACTAACTTCCAGCGCTTGTCCCCAGATGAGCATTAGAGGTAAAGCATTATAAATGCAGTAAAACCAACGTATGGACAATATGAGTGTAGACTACTTAAACAAATCAAGTACAACCAATTTAAGTGCATTGTAATGGTGTTCTCCCTACTGTCCCCCTCCCATCTCCTCTCAGGCCGGCAGCTCACCATCTTCAACACCCAGGCGGCCATCTCTATAGGCGGTAATGACCGTAAACGTCCCTACCAGGGCCAGCTGTCCGGCCTCTACTACAACGGACTAAAGGTATGATTCATTGACTGATTTGATAAATAAAAGTAAAAAGAAATCCACTCCAGCTGAAAATGCCGTAATGGGTGGACTGGCAGCCATTTTGAGTGTACACATATAATTAAAGCAGGAAGTAAAATCTAATTCTAATTCTATAGTTTATCCTATTCTAAGGTCCTCAACATGGCCGCCGAAGGTCACGCCAACATCAAGGTGAACGGGAGCGTCCGATTGGTGGGTGACATGCCCACCAGTAGGGGTGCTGCCCGCACCACCACCTCTGTGCCACCTGAGATGTCCACCACCTTCATAGAGACCACTACGACTCTGTCTACGACCACCACGAGGAAACAGCGCTCCCCACCCACCATTCAGGTATGGGTAGGGGAAGATGGGGGGGAAAAGGTAATTGATCAGGGAGGGAGGAAATGGACGTGTGTGTGTGAAAGATTAGTGGAGGGAAATGTGTGATGTTACATCATGTTACCTGTTGGACACGCAGTGCATTCGGAAAGTATTCAGACCCCTTGACTTTTTCCACATTTTGTTACATTATAGCCTTATTCTAAAATGTATCGATTTTTTTCCCCTCAATCTACACACAATACCCCATAATGACAAAGTGAAAACAGTTTTTTAGAAATGTTTGCAAGTTTATTAAAAATACAAAACAGAAATACCTTATTTTAATTTTATTGTTTTTTTATTTCACCTTTATTTAACCAGGAAAGCCAGTTGAGAACAAGTTCTCATTTACAAATGCAACCTGGCCAAGATAAAGCAAAACAGTGTGACACAAACAACAACACAGAGTTACACATGGAATAAACAAAAATACAGTCAATAACACAATAGAAAAGTCTATATACATTGTGTGCAAATGAAGTAAGATTACAATTTCGCAAATTAACACTGGAGTGATAGATGTGCAGAAGATGAATGTCCAAGTAGAGATCATGGGGTGCAAAGGAGCAAAAAATAATAATAATATATATATATTAAATAAAATAAATAACAATATGGGGATGAGACAGTTGGATGGGCTATTTACAGATGGGCTATGTACAGGTGCAATGATCTGTATGCTGCTCTGATAGCTGATGCTTAAAGTTAGTGAGGGAGATATGAGTCTCTAGCTTCAGTGATATTTGCAATTCATTCCAGTCATTGGCAGCAGAGAACCGGAATGAAAGGCGGCCAAAGGAGGAATTGGCTTTTGGGGGAGACCAGTGAAATATCCATGCTGGAGCGCATGCAATGGGTGGGTGCTGCTATGGTGAACAGTGAGCTGAGATAAAGCAGGGCTTTACCTAGCAAGGACTTATAGATGACCTGGAGCCAGTGGGTTTGGCGACAAATATGAAGCGAGGGCAAGCCAATGAGAGCACACAGGGTGCAGTGGTGGGTCTCATATGGGGCTTTGGTGATGAAACGGATGGCACTGTGATAGACTGCATTCAATTTGCTGAGTAGAGTGTTGGAAGCTATTTTGTAAATAACATCATCGAAGTCAAGGATCGGTAGGATAGTCAGTTTTACGAGGGTATGTTTGGCAGCATGAGTGAAGGATGCTTTGTTGCGAAATAGGAAGCTGATTCTAGATTTAATTTTGGATTGGAGATGCTTAATATGAGTCTGGAAGGAGAGTTTACAGTCTAACCAGACACCTAAGTATTTGTAGTTGTCCACATATTCTAAGTCAGAACCATCCAGAGTAGTGATGCTAGGTGGGCGTGCAGGTGCAGGCAGCGATCGGTTGAAGAGCATGCATTTAGTTTTACTTGCATTTAAGAGCAGTTGGAGGCCACGGAATGAGAGTAGTATGGCGTTGAATCTCGTCTGGAGGTTAGTTAACACAGCATCCAAAGAAGGGCCAGAAGTATACAGAATGGTGTTGTCTGCGTAGAGGTGGATCAGAGAATCACCAGCCGCAAGAGCGACATCATTGATGTATACAGAGAAAAGAGTCGGCCTGAGAATTCATCCCTGTGGCACCCCCATAGAGACTGCCAGAGGTCCGGACAACAGGCCCCCCGATTTGACACACTGAACTATCTGAGAAGAAGTTGGTGAACCAGGCAAGGGAGTCATTTGAGAAACCAAGGCTGTTGAGTCTGCTGATAAGAATGCGGTGATTGACAGAGTCGAAAGCCTTGGCCAGGTAGATGAATACGGCTCCACAGTATTGTCTTTTGTAGATGGCGATTATGATATCGTTTAGGACCTTGAGCGTGGCTGAGGTGCACCCATGACCAGCTCGGAAACCAGATTGCATAGCGGAGAAGGTACAGTGGGATTCGAAATGGTTGGTGATCTGTTTGTTAACTTGGCTTTCGAAGACCTTAGAAAGGCAGGGTAGGATTGATATTGGTCTGTAACGGTTTGGGTCTAGAGTGTCTCCCCCTTTGAAGAGGGGGATGACCGAGACAGCTTTCCAATCTTTGGTGATCTCAGAGGATACGAAAGAGAGGTTGAACAGGCTAGTAAAAGGGGTTGAAACAATTGCGGCGGATAATTTTAGAAAGAGAGGGTCCAGATTGTCTAGCCCAGCTGATTTGTAGGGGTCCAGATTTTGCAGCTCTTTCAGAAGATCAGCTGTCTGGATTTGGGTGAAGGAGAAATGGGGGAGGCTTGGGCAAGTTGCTGTGGGGGGTGCAGAGCTGTTGACCGGGGTAGGGGTAGCCTGTTGGAAAGCAAGGCAAGCTGTAGAAAAATGACATTACTTACTTATTTATGTAGGTATTCAGACCCTTTTTTTAAGAGACTTATTTGAGCTCAGGTGTATCCTGTTTCCATTGATCATCCTTGAGATGTTTCTACAACTTGATTGGAGTCCACCTATGGTAAATGCAATTGATTGGACGTGATTTGGAAAGACACACATGTCTATATAGGGTCCTACAGTTGACACTGCATGTCAGAGCAAAAACCAAGCCATGAGGTCGAAGGAATTGTCCAAGGAGCTCGGAGATAGCATTGTGTTGAGGCACGTATATCTGGGGAAGGGTACAAAAAAATGTCTGAAGCATTGAAGGTCCCCAAGAACACAGTGGCCTCCATTATTCTTAAATGGAAGAAGTTTTGAACCACCAAGACTCTTCCTGGTGCTGGCCACCTGGCCAAACTGAGCAATCGGATGAGAAGGGGGGTCAGGGAGGTGACCAAGAGCCCAATGGTCACTCTGACAGAGCTCTACAGTTCCTCTGGGAGAACCTTCCAGAAGGTGGATGGGAGAACCTTCCAGAAGGACAACCATCTCTGCAGCACTTCACTAATCAGGCCTTTATGGTAGAGTTTGCCAAAAGGCACCTAAAGGACTCTCAGACCATGAGAAACAAGATTCTCTGGTCTGATGAAAACAAGATTGAACTCTTTGGCCTAAATTCTAAGCGACACGTCTGGAGGACATCTGGCACCATCCCTACGGTGAAGCATGGTGGTGGCAGCATCATGCTGTGGGGATGTTTTTCAGTGTCAGGGACTGGAAGACTAGTCAGGATCGAGGGAAAAGAACAGAGAGATCCTTCATGAAAACCTGCTCCAGAGTGCTCAAGACCTCAGAATGGGGCGATGGTTCACTTTCTAACAGGACAACGACCCTAAACACACAGCCAAGACAACGCAGGAGTGGCTTCAGGGCAAGTGTCTGAATGTTCTTTTGTGGCCCAGTCAGATCACGGACTTGAACATAATCAAACATCTCTGGAGAGACCTGAAAATAGCTGAGCAGCAAAGCTCCCCATCCAACCTGACAGAGCTTGAGAGGATCTGCGAAGGAAAATGGGAGAAACTCCCCAAATACAGGTGTGCCAAGCTTGTAGCATCATACCCCAAAAGCAGCGAAGGAAGGCTGTAATCACTGTTAAAGGTGCCTCAACAAAGTACTGAGTAAAGGGTCTGAAAAATTATTTCAATGTCATATTTCAGTTTCATATTTTAATAAAAGGTGCACACAAAAAAAAAATGTTTTTGCTTTGTCATTATGGGGTATTGTGTGTAGATTGATGAGGATTTTGGAATAAGGCTGTAATGTAACAAAATGTGGAAAACGTCAAGGGGTCTGAATACTTACTGAATGTAATGTACTAAGAGGATTAGTATAATTATACCAAGTAGACAGTCAAGTAAGTATTGGCATCTTGAATAAGGGTTTTAGTTCTGTTTCAATTACCGTTGTCCACATGACTACTTCTGCTGCCAACCATGCGGCTCATGGTTTAAGCGATTCCTTTATTTGCCAGGTTTGGGGATTTGAGCTCTTCTCCTTGCTTGGTTTATCATGGATTGGATATATGTATCACCGTAGCAGAGGATTGGATATATGTATCACCGTGGCAGAGGATTGGATATATGTATCACCGTTGCAGAGGATTGGCTATATGTTTCAAAGTGGTGATTGATTGGATATATGTTTCACATTGGCAGAGGATTGGATATATGTTTCACACTGGCGAGTGATTGGATATATGTTTCACAGTGGCATATGATTGGATACATGTTTCACAGTGGCAGAGGATCGGATATATGTTTCACAGTGGCAGAGGATTAGATACATGTTTCACAGTGGCAGAGGATTAGATACATTGTTAACAGTGGCAGAGGATTAGATACATGTTTCACAGTGGCAGAGGATCGGATATATGTTTCACAGTGGCAGAGGATTGGATATATGTTTCACAGTGGCAGAGGATTAGATACATTGTTAACAGTGGCAGAGGATTAGATACATGTTTCACAGTGGCAGAGGATTGGATACATGTTTCACAGTGGTAGAGAATTGGATACATGTTTCACAGTGGCAGAGGATTGGATATATGTTTCACAGTGGCAGAGGATTAGATACATGTTTCACAGTGGCAGAGGATTAGATACATGTTTCACAGTGGCAGAGGATTAGATACATGTTTCACAGTGGCAAAGGATTGGATATATGTTTCACAGTGGCAGAGGATTGGATGCATGTTTCACAGTGGCAGAGTATTGGATACATGTTTCACAGTGGCAGAGGATTAGATACATTGTTCACAGTGGCAGAGGATTAGATACATTGTTCACAGTGGCAGAGGATTAGATACATTGTTAACAGTGGTAGAGAATTGGATACATGTTTCACAGTGGTAGAGAATTGGATACAAGTTTCACAGTGGCAGAGGATTGGATATATGTTTCACAGTGGTAGAGAATTAGATACATGTTTCACAGTGGTAGAGAATTGGATACATGTTTCACAGTGGTAGAGAATTGGATACAAGTTTTACAGTGGCAGAGGATTGGATATATGTTTCACAGTGGTAGAGGATTAGATACATGTTTCACAGTGGCAGAGGATTAGATACATGTTTCACAGTGGCAGAGGATTGGATATATGTTTCACAGTGGCAGAGGATTAGATACATGTTTCACAGTGGCAGAGGATTGTATATATGTTTCACAGTTGCAGAGGATTAGATACATTGTTCACAGTGGCAGAGGAGTAGATACATGTTTCACAGTAGCAGAGGATTAGATACATGTTTCACAGTGGCAGAGGATTGGATATATGTTTCACAGTTGCGGAGGATTAGATACATTGTTCACTGTGGCAGAGGATTAGATACATGTTTCACAGTGGCAGAGGATTGGATACATGTTTCACAGTGGCAGAGGATTAGATACATGTGTCACAGTGGCAGAGGGTCGGATATATGTTTCACAGTGGCAGAGGATTGGATATATGTTTCACAGTGGCAGAGGATTAGATACATTGTTCACAGTGGCAGAGGATTAGATACATGTTTCACAGTGGCAGAAGATTGGATACATGTTTCACAGTGGTAGAGAATTGGATACACGTTTCACAGTGGCAGAGGATTGGATATATGTTTCACAGTGGTAGAGGATTAGATACATGTTTCACAGTGGCAGAGGATTAGATACATGTTTCACAGTGGCAGAGGATTGGATATATGTTTCACAGTGGCAGAGGATTGGATATATGTATCACCGTTGCAGAGGATTGGCTATATGTTTCAAAGTGGTGATTGATTGGATATATGTTTCACATTGGCAGAGGATTGGATATATGTTTCACACTGGCGAGTGATTGGATATATGTTTCACAGTGGCATATGATTGGATACATGTTTCACAGTGGCAGAGGATCGGATATATGTTTCACAGTGGCAGAGGATTAGATACATGTTTCACAGTGGCAGAGGATTAGATACATTGTTAACAGTGGCAGAGGATTAGATACATGTTTCACAGTGGCAGAGGATCGGATATATGTTTCACAGTGGCAGAGGATTGGATATATGTTTCACAGTGGCAGAGGATTAGATACATTGTTAACAGTGGCAGAGGATTAGATACATGTTTCACAGTGGCAGAGGATTGGATACATGTTTCACAGTGGTAGAGAATTGGATACATGTTTCACAGTGGCAGAGGATTGGATATATGTTTCACAGTGGCAGAGGATTAGATACATGTTTCACAGTGGCAGAGGATTAGATACATGTTTCACAGTGGCAGAGGATTAGATACATGTTTCACAGTGGCAAAGGATTGGATATATGTTTCACAGTGGCAGAGGATTGGATGCATGTTTCACAGTGGCAGAGTATTGGATACATGTTTCACAGTGGCAGAGGATTAGATACATTGTTCACAGTGGCAGAGGATTAGATACATTGTTCACAGTGGCAGAGGATTAGATACATTGTTAACAGTGGTAGAGAATTGGATACATGTTTCACAGTGGTAGAGAATTGGATACAAGTTTCACAGTGGCAGAGGATTGGATATATGTTTCACAGTGGTAGAGGATTAGATACATGTTTCACAGTGGTAGAGAATTGGATACATGTTTCACAGTGGTAGAGAATTGGATACAAGTTTTACAGTGGCAGAGGATTGGATATATGTTTCACAGTGGTAGAGGATTAGATACATGTTTCACAGTGGCAGAGGATTAGATACATGTTTCACAGTGGCAGAGGATTGGATATATGTTTCACAGTGGCAGAGGATTAGATACATGTTTCACAGTGGCAGAGGATTGTATATATGTTTCACAGTTGCAGAGGATTAGATACATTGTTCACAGTGGCAGAGGAGTAGATACATGTTTCACAGTAGCAGAGGATTAGATACATGTTTCACAGTGGCAGAGGATTGGATATATGTTTCACAGTTGCGGAGGATTAGATACATTGTTCACTGTGGCAGAGGATTAGATACATGTTTCACAGTGGCAGAGGATTGGATACATGTTTCACAGTGGCAGAGGATTAGATACATGTGTCACAGTGGCAGAGGGTCGGATATATGTTTCACAGTGGCAGAGGATTGGATATATGTTTCACAGTGGCAGAGGATTAGATACATTGTTCACAGTGGCAGAGGATTAGATACATGTTTCACAGTGGCAGAAGATTGGATACATGTTTCACAGTGGTAGAGAATTGGATACACGTTTCACAGTGGCAGAGGATTGGATATATGTTTCACAGTGGTAGAGGATTAGATACATGTTTCACAGTGGCAGAGGATTAGATACATGTTTCACAGTGGCAGAGGATTGGATATATGTTTCACAGTGGCAGAGGATTAGATACATGTTTCACAGTGGCAGAGGATTGTATATATGTTTCACAGTTGCAGAGGATTAGATACATTGTTCACAGTGGCAGAGGAGTAGATACATGTTTCACAGTGGCAGAGGATTAGATACATGTTTCACAGTGGCAGAGGATTGGATATATGTTTCACAGTTGCAGAGGATTAGATACATTGTTCACAGTGGCAGAGGATTAGATACATGTTTCACAGTGGCAGAGGATTAGATACATGTTTCACAGTGGCAGAGGATTGGATACATGTTTCACAGTGGCAGAGGATTAGATACATGTTTCACAGGGGCAGAGGATCGGATACATGTTTCACAGTGGCAGAGGATTGGATACATGTTTCACAGTGGCAGAGGATTGGATATATGTTTCACAGTGGCAGAGAATTAGATACATGTTTCACAGTGGCAGAGGATTAGATACATGTTTCACAGTGGCAGAGGATTGGATACATGTTTCACAGTGGCAGAGGATTGGATACATGTTTCACAGTGGCAAAGGATTAGATACATGTTTCACAGTGGCAGAGGATTGGATACATGTTTCACAGTGGTAGAGGATTGGATACATGTTTCACAGTGGTAGAGGATTGGATACATGTTTCACAGTGGCAGAGGATTGGATATATGTTTCACAGTGGCAGAGAATTAGATACATGTTTCACAGTGGCAGAGGATTAGATACATGTTTCACAGTGGCAGAGGATTAGATACATTGTTCACAGTGGCAGAGGATTAGATACATTGTTCACAGTGGCAGAGGATTGGATACATGTTTCACAGTGGCAGAGGATTGGATACATGTTTCACAGTGGCAGAGGATTAGATACATGTTTCACAGTGGCAGATGATTAGATACATTGTTCACAGTGGCAGAGGATTGGATACATGTTTCACAGTGGCAGAGGATTAGATACATTGTTCACAGTGGCAGAGGATTGGATACATGTTTCACAGTGGCAGAGGATCGGATATATGTTTCACAATGGCAGAGGATCGGATATATGTTTCACAGTGGCAGAGGATTAGATACATGTTTCACAGTGGCAGAGGATTAGATAAATTGTTCACAGTGGCAGAGGATTATATACATGTTTCACAGTGGCAGAGGATTGGATATATGTTTCACAGTTGCAGAGGATTAGATACATTGTTCACAGTGGCAGAGGATTAGATACATGTTTCACAGTGGCAGAGGATTGGATACATGTTTCACAGTGGCAGAGGATTAGATACATGTTTCACAGTGGCAGAGGATCTGATATATGTTTCACAGTGGCAGAGGATTGGATATATGTTTCACAGTGGCAGAGGATTAGATACATGTTTCACAGTGACAGAGGATTAGATACATGTTTCACAGTGGCAGAGGATTGGATACATGTTTCACAGTGGCAAAGGATTAGATACATGTTTCACAGTGGCAGAGTATTGGATACATGTTTCACAGTGGTAGAGGATTGGATACATGTTTCACAGTGGCAGAGGATTGGATATATGTTTCACAGTGGCAGAGAATTAGATACATGTTTCACAGTGACAGAGGATTAGATACATGTTTCACAGTGGCAGAGGATTGGATACATGTTTCACATTGGCAGAGGATTATATACATTGTTCACAGTGGCAGAGGATTGGATACATGTTTCACAGTGGCAGAGGATCGGATATATGTTTCACAATGGCAGAGGATCGGATATATGTTTCACAGTGGCAGAGGATTAGATACATGTTTCACAGTGGCAGAGGATTAGATAAATTGTTCACAGTGGCAGAGGATTATATACATGTTTCACAGTGGCAGAGGATTGGATATATGTTTCACAGTTGCAGAGGATTAGATACATTGTTCACAGTGGCAGAGGATTAGATACATGTTTCACAGTGGCAGAGGATTGGATACATGTTTCACAGTGGCAAAGGATTAGATACATGTTTCACAGTGGCAGAGTATTGGATACATGTTTCACAGTGGTAGAGGATTGGATACATGTTTCACAGTGGCAGAGGATTGGATATATGTTTCACAGTGGCAGAGAATTAGATACATGTTTCACAGTGACAGAGGATTAGATACATGTTTCACAGTGGCAGAGGATTGGATACATGTTTCACATTGGCAGAGGATTATATACATTGTTCACAGTGGCAGAGGATTGGATACATGTTTCACAGTGGCAGAGGATCGGATATATGTTTCACAATGGCAGAGGATCGGATATATGTTTCACAGTGGCAGAGGATTAGATACATGTTTCACAGTGGCAGAGGATTAGATAAATTGTTCACAGTGGCAGAGGATTATATACATGTTTCACAGTGGCAGAGGATTGGATATATGTTTCACAGTTGCAGAGGATTAGATACATTGTTCACAGTGGCAGAGGATTAGATACATGTTTCACAGTGGCAGAGGATTGGATACATGTTTCACAGTGGCAGAGGATTAGATACATGTTTCACAGTGGCAGAGGATCTGATATATGTTTCACAGTGGCAGAGGATTGGATATATGTTTCACAGTGGCAGAGGATTAGATACATGTTTCACAGTGACAGAGGATTAGATACATGTTTCACAGTGGCAGAGGATTGGATACATGTTTCACAGTGGCAAAGGATTAGATACATGTTTCACAGTGGCAGAGTATTGGATACATGTTTCACAGTGGTAGAGGATTGGATACATGTTTCACAGTGGCAGAGGATTGGATATATGTTTCACAGTGGCAGAGAATTAGATACATGTTTCACAGTGACAGAGGATTAGATACATGTTTCACAGTGGCAGAGGATTGGATACATGTTTCACATTGGCAGAGGATTATATACATTGTTCACAGTGGCAGAGGATTGGATACATGTTTCACAGTGGCAGAGGATCGGATATATGTTTCACAGTGGCAGAGGATCGGATACATGTTTCACAGTGGCAGAGGATTAGATACATTGTTCACAGTGGCAGAGGATTGGATACATGTTTCACAGTGGCAGAGGATCAGATATATGTTTCACAGTGGCAGAGGATCGGATACATGTTTCACAGTGGCAGAGGATCGGATATATGTTTCACAATGGCAGAGGATCGGATATATGTTTCACAGTGGCAGAGGATTAGATACATGTTTCACAGTGGCAGAGGATTATATACATGTTTCACAGTGGCAGAGGATTGGATATATGTTTCACAGTTGCAGAGGATTAGATACATTGTTCACAGTGGCAGAGGATTAGATACATGTTTCACAGTGGCAGAGGATTGGATACATGTTTCACAGTGGCAGAGGATTAGATACATGTTTCACAGTGGCAGAGGATCTGATATATGTTTCACAGTGGCAGAGGATTGGATATATGTTTCACATTGGCAGAGGATTAGATACATGTTTCACAGTGACAGAGGATTAGATACATGTTTCACAGTGGCAGAGGATTGGATACATGTTTCACAGTGGCAAAGGATTAGATACATGTTTCACAGTGGCAGAGTATTGGATACATGTTTCACAGTGGTAGAGGATTGGATACATGTTTCACAGTGGCAGAGGATTGGATATATGTTTCACAGTGGCAGAGAATTAGATACATGTTTCACAGTGACAGAGGATTAGATACATGTTTCACAGTGGCAGAGGATTGGATACATGTTTCACAGTGGCAGAGGATTATATACATTGTTCACAGTGGCAGAGGATTGGATACATGTTTCACAGTGGCAGAGGATTGGATACATGTTTCACAGTGGCAGAGGATTATATACATTGTTCACAGTGGCAGAGGATTGGATACATGTTTCACAGTGGCAGAGGATCGGATATATGTTTCACAGTGGCAGAGGATCGGATACATGTTTCACAGTGGCAGAGGATTAGATACATTGTTCACAGTGGCAGAGGATTGGATACATGTTTCACAGTGGCAGAGGATCAGATATATGTTTCACAGATGCAGAGGATCGGATACATGTTTCACAGTGGCAGAGGATTAGATACATGCTTCACAGTGGCAGAGGATTAGATACATTGTTCACAGTGGCAGAGGATTAGATACATGTTTCACAGTGGCAGAGGATTGGATACATGTTTCACAGTGGCAGAGGATTAGATACATGTTTCACAGTGGCAGAGGATTAGATACATGTTTCACAGTGGCAGATGATTAGATACATTGTTCACAGTGGCAGAGGATTGGATACATGTTTCACAGTGGCAGAGGATTAGATACATTGTTCACAGTGGCAGAGGATTGGATACATGTTTCACAGTGGCAGAGGATCGGATATATGTTTCACAATGGCAGAGGATCGGATATATGTTTCACAGTGGCAGAGGATTAGATACATGTTTCACAGTGGCAGAGGATTATATACATGTTTCACAGTGGCAGAGGATTGGATATATGTTTCACAGTTGCAGAGGATTAGATACATTGTTCACAGTGGCAGAGGATTAGATACATGTTTCACAGTGGCAGAGGATTGGATACATGTTTCACAGTGGCAGAGGATTAGATACATGTTTCACAGTGGCAGAGGATCTGATATATGTTTCACAGTGGCAGAGGATTGGATATATGTTTCACAGTGGCAGAGGATTAGATACATGTTTCACAGTGACAGAGGATTAGATACATGTTTCACAGTGGCAGAGGATTGGATACATGTTTCACAGTGGCAAAGGATTAGATACATGTTTCACAGTGGCAGAGTATTGGATACATGTTTCACAGTGGTAGAGGATTGGATACATGTTTCACAGTGGCAGAGGATTGGATATATGTTTCACAGTGGCAGAGAATTAGATACATGTTTCACAGTGACAGAGGATTAGATACATGTTTCACAGTGGCAGAGGATTGGATACATGTTTCACAATGGCAGAGGATTATATACATTGTTCACAGTGGCAGAGGATTGGATACATGTTTCACAGTGGCAGAGGATTGGATACATGTTTCACAGTGGCAGAGGATTATATACATTGTTCACAGTGGCAGAGGATTGGATACATGTTTCACAGTGGCAGAGGATCGGATATATGTTTCACAGTGGCAGAGGATCGGATACATGTTTCACAGTGGCAGAGGATTAGATACATTGTTCACAGTGGCAGAGGATTGGATACATGTTTCACAGTGGCAGAGGATCAGATATATGTTTCACAGTGGCAGAGGATCGGATACATGTTTCACAGTGGCAGAGGATTAGATACATGCTTCACAGTGGCAGAGGATTAGATACATTGTTCACAGTGGCAGAGGATTAGATACATGTTTCACAGTGGCAGAGGATTGGATACATGTTTCACAGTGGCAGAGGATTAGATACATGTTTCACAGTGGCAGAGGATTAGATACATGTTTCACAGTGGCAGATGATTAGATACATTGTTCACAGTGGCAGAGGATTGGATACATGTTTCACAGTGGCAGAGGATTAGATACATTGTTCACAGTGGCAGAGGATTGGATACATGTTTCACAGTGGCAGAGGATCGGATATATGTTTCACAATGGCAGAGGATCGGATATATGTTTCACAGTGGCAGAGGATTAGATACATGTTTCACAGTGGCAGAGGATTAGATAAATTGTTCACAGTGGCAGAGGATTATATACATGTTTCACAGTGGCAGAGGATTGGATATATGTTTCACAGTGGCAGAGAATTAGATACATGTTTCACAGTGGCAGAGGATTAGATACATGTTTCACAGTGGCAGAGGATTAGATACATTGTTCACAGTGGCAGAGGATTAGATACATTGTTCACAGTGGCAGAGGATTGGATACATGTTTCACAGTGGCAGAGGATTGGATACATGTTTCACAGTGGCAGAGGATTAGATACATGTTTCACAGTGGCAGATGATTAGATACATTGTTCACAGTGGCAGAGGATTGGATACATGTTTCACAGTGGCAGAGGATTAGATACATTGTTCACAGTGGCAGAGGATTGGATACATGTTTCACAGTGGCAGAGGATCGGATATATGTTTCACAATGGCAGAGGATCGGATATATGTTTCACAGTGGCAGAGGATTAGATACATGTTTCACAGTGGCAGAGGATTAGATAAATTGTTCACAGTGGCAGAGGATTATATACATGTTTCACAGTGGCAGAGGATTGGATATATGTTTCACAGTTGCAGAGGATTAGATACATTGTTCACAGTGGCAGAGGATTAGATACATGTTTCACAGTGGCAGAGGTTTGGATACATGTTTCACAGTGGCAGAGGATTAGATACATGTTTCACAGTGGCAGAGGATCTGATATATGTTTCACAGTGGCAGAGGATTGGATATATGTTTCACAGTGGCAGAGGATTAGATACATGTTTCACAGTGACAGAGGATTAGATACATGTTTCACAGTGGCAGAGGATTGGATACATGTTTCACAGTGGCAAAGGATTAGATACATGTTTCACAGTGGCAGAGTATTGGATACATGTTTCACAGTGGTAGAGGATTGGATACATGTTTCACAGTGGCAGAGGATTGGATATATGTTTCACAGTGGCAGAGAATTAGATACATGTTTCACAGTGACAGAGGATTAGATACATGTTTCACAGTGGCAGAGGATTGGATACATGTTTCACAGTGGCAGAGGATTATATACATTGTTCACAGTGGCAGAGGATTGGATACATGTTTCACAGTGGCAGAGGATCGGATATATGTTTCACAGTGGCAGAGGATCGGATACATGTTTCACAGTGGCAGAGGATTAGATACATTGTTCACAGTGGCAGAGGATTGGATACATGTTTCACAGTGGCAGAGGATCAGATATATGTTTCACAGTGGCAGAGGATCGGATACATGTTTCACAGTGGCAGAGGATCGGATATATGTTTCACAATGGCAGAGGATCGGATATATGTTTCACAGTGGCAGAGGATTAGATACATGTTTCACAGTGGCAGAGGATTATATACATGTTTCACAGTGGCAGAGGATTGGATATATGTTTCACAGTTGCAGAGGATTAGATACATTGTTCACAGTGGCAGAGGATTAGATACATGTTTCACAGTGGCAGAGGATTGGATACATGTTTCACAGTGGCAGAGGATTAGATACATGTTTCACAGTGGCAGAGGATCTGATATATGTTTCACAGTGGCAGAGGATTGGATATATGTTTCACAGTGGCAGAGGATTAGATACATGTTTCACAGTGACAGAGGATTAGATACATGTTTCACAGTGGCAGAGGATTGGATACATGTTTCACAGTGGCAAAGGATTAGATACATGTTTCACAGTGGCAGAGTATTGGATACATGTTTCACAGTGGTAGAGGATTGGATACATGTTTCACAGTGGCAGAGGATTGGATATATGTTTCACAGTGGCAGAGAATTAGATACATGTTTCACAGTGACAGAGGATTAGATACATGTTTCACAGTGGCAGAGGATTGGATACATGTTTCACAGTGGCAGAGGATTATATACATTGTTCACAGTGGCAGAGGATTGGATACATGTTTCACAGTGGCAGAGGATCGGATATATGTTTCACAGTGGCAGAGGATCGGATACATGTTTCACAGTGGCAGAGGATTAGATACATTGTTCACAGTGGCAGAGGATCAGATATATGTTTCACAGTGGCAGAGGATCAGATATATGTTTCACAGTGGCAGAGGATCGGATACATGTTTCACAGTGGCAGAGGATTAGATACATGCTTCACAGTGGCAGAGGATTAGATACATTGTTCACAGTGGCAGAGGATTAGATACATGTTTCACAGTGGCAGAGGATTGGATACATGTTTCACAGTGGCAGAGGATTAGATACATGTTTCACAGTGGCAGAGGATTAGATACATGTTTCACAGTGGCAGATGATTAGATACATTGTTCACAGTGGCAGAGGATTGGATACATGTTTCACAGTGGCAGAGGATTAGATACATTGTTCACAGTGGCAGAGGATTGGATACATGTTTCACAGTGGCAGAGGATCGGATATATGTTTCACAATGGCAGAGGATCGGATATATGTTTCACAGTGGCAGAGGATTAGATACATGTTTCACAGTGGCAGAGGATTAGATAAATTGTTCACAGTGGCAGAGGATTATATACATGTTTCACAGTGGCAGAGGATTGGATATATGTTTCACAGTTGCAGAGGATTAGATACATTGTTCACAGTGGCAGAGGATTAGATACATGTTTCACAGTGGCAGAGGATTGGATACATGTTTCACAGTGGCAGAGGATTAGATACATGTTTCACAGTGGCAGAGGATCTGATATATGTTTCACAGTGGCAGAGGATTGGATATATGTTTCACAGTGGCAGAGGATTAGATACATGTTTCACAGTGACAGAGGATTAGATACATGTTTCACAGTGGCAGAGGATTGGATACATGTTTCACAGTGGCAAAGGATTAGATACATGTTTCACAGTGGCAGAGTATTGGATACATGTTTTACAGTGGTAGAGGATTGGATACATGTTTCACAGTGGCAGAGGATTGGATATATGTTTCACAGTGGCAGAGAATTAGATACATGTTTCACAGTGACAGAGGATTAGATACATGTTTCACAGTGGCAGAGGATTGGATACATGTTTCACAGTGGCAGAGGATTATATACATTGTTCACAGTGGCAGAGGATTGGATACATGTTTCACAGTGGCAGAGGATCGGATATATGTTTCACAGTGGCAGAGGATCGGATACATGTTTCACAGTGGCAGAGGATTAGATACATTGTTCACAGTGGCAGAGGATTGGATACATGTTTCACAGTGGCAGAGGATCAGATATATGTTTCACAGTGGCAGAGGATCGGATACATGTTTCACAGTGGCAGAGGATCGGATATATGTTTCACAATGGCAGAGGATCGGATATATGTTTCACAGTGGCAGAGGATTAGATACATGTTTCACAGTGGCAGAGGATTATATACATGTTTCACAGTGGCAGAGGATTGGATATATGTTTCACAGTTGCAGAGGATTAGATACATTGTTCACAGTGGCAGAGGATTAGATACATGTTTCACAGTGGCAGAGGATTGGATACATGTTTCACAGTGGCAGAGGATTAGATACATGTTTCACAGTGGCAGAGGATCTGATATATGTTTCACAGTGGCAGAGGATTGGATATATGTTTCACAGTGGCAGAGGATTAGATACATGTTTCACAGTGACAGAGGATTAGATACATGTTTCACAGTGGCAGAGGATTGGATACATGTTTCACAGTGGCAAAGGATTAGATACATGTTTCACAGTGGCAGAGTATTGGATACATGTTTCACAGTGGTAGAGGATTGGATACATGTTTCACAGTGGCAGAGGATTGGATATATGTTTCACAGTGGCAGAGAATTAGATACATGTTTCACAGTGACAGAGGATTAGATACATGTTTCACAGTGGCAGAGGATTGGATACATGTTTCACAGTGGCAGAGGATTATATACATTGTTCACAGTGGCAGAGGATTGGATACATGTTTCACAGTGGCAGAGGATCGGATATATGTTTCACAGTGGCAGAGGATCGGATACATGTTTCACAGTGGCAGAGGATTAGATACATTGTTCACAGTGGCAGAGGATTGGATACATGTTTCACAGCGGCAGAGGATTGGATACATGTTTCACAGTGGCAAATGATTAGATACATGTTTCACAGTGGCAGAGGATTGGATACATGTTTCACAGTGGTAGAGGATTGGATACATGTTTCACAGTGGTAGAGGATTAGATACATGTTTCACAGTGGCAGAGGATTAGATAAATTGTTCACAGTGGCAGAGGATTATATACATGTTTCACAGTGGCAGAGGATTGGATATATGTTTCACAGTTGCAGAGGATTAGATACATTGTTCACAGTGGCAGAGGATTAGATACATGTTTCACAGCGGCAGAGGATTGGATACATGTTTCACAGTGGCAAATGATTAGATACATGTTTCACAGTGGCAGAGGATTGGATACATGTTTCACAGTGGTAGAGGATTGGATACATGTTTCACAGTGGTAGAGGATTAGATACATGTTTCACAGTGGCAGAGGATTAGATAAATTGTTCACAGTGGCAGAGGATTATATACATGTTTCACAGTGGCAGAGGATTGGATATATGTTTCACAGTTGCAGAGGATTAGATACATTGTTCACAGTGGCAGAGGATTAGATACATGTTTCACAGTGGCAGAGGATTGGATACATGTTTCACAGTGGCAGAGGATTAGATACATGTTTCACAGTGGCAGAGGATCGGATATATGTTTCACAGTGGCAGAGGATTGGATATATGTTTCACAGTGGCAGAGGATTAGATACATGTTTCACAGTGACAGAGTATTGGATACATGTTTCACAGTGGTAGAGGATTGGATACATGTTTCACAGTGGCAGAGGATTGGATATATGTTTCACAGTGGCAGAGAATTAGATACATGTTTCACAGTGACAGAGGATTAGATACATGTTTCACAGTGGCAGAGGATTGGATACATGTTTCACAGTGGCAGAGTATTATATACATTGTTCACAGTGGCAGAGGATTGGATACATGTTTCACAGTGGCAGAGGATCGGATATATGTTTCACAGTGGCAGAGGATCGGATACATGTTTCACAGTGGCAGAGGATTAGATACATTGTTCACAGTGGCAGAGGATTGGATACATGTTTCACAGTGGCAGAGGATCAGATATATGTTTCACAGTGGCAGAGGATCGGATACATGTTTCACAGTGGCAGAGGATTAGATACATGCTTCACAGTGGCAGAGGATTAGATACATTGTTCACAGTGGCAGAGGATTAGATACATTGTTCACAGTGGCAGAGGATTGGATACATGTTTCACAGCGGCAGAGGATTAGATACATGTTGCACAGTGGCAGAGGATTGGATACATGTTTCACAGTGGCAGAGGATTAGATACATTGTTCACAGTGGCAGAGGATTGGATACATTGTTCACAGTGGCAGAGGATTAGGTACATGTTTCACAGTGGCAGAGGATTAGATATGTTGTTCACAGTGGCAGAGGATCGGATATATGTTTCACAGTGGCAGAGGGTTAGATACATTGTTCACAGTGGCAGAGGATTAGATATATGTGTCACAGTGGCAGAGGATTGGATACATGTTTCACAGTGGTAGAGGATTGGATACATGTTTCACAGTGGCAGAGGATTGGATACATGTTTCACAGTGGCAAATGATTAGATACATGTTTCACAGTGGCAGAGGATTGGATACATGTTTCACAGTGGTAGAGGATTGGATACATGTTTCACAGTGGTAGAGGATTGGATACATGTTTCACAGTGGCAGAGGATTGTATATATGTTTCACAGTGGCAGAGAATTAGATACATGTTTCACAGTGGCAGAGGATTAGATACATGTTTCACAGTGGCAGAGGATTGGATACATTTTTCACAGTGGCAGAGGATTAGATACATGTTTCACAGTGGCAGAGGATTGGACATATGTTTCACATTGTTAGAGGATTGGATACATGTTTCACAGTGGCAGAGGATTGGATACATGTTTCACAGTGGCAGAGGATTAGATACATGTTTCACAGTGGCAGAAGATTGTATATATGTTTCGCAGTTGCAGAGGATTAGATACATTGTTCACAGTGGCAGAGGTTTGTATATATGTTTCACAGTGGCAGAGGATTAGATATATGTTTCACAGTGGCAGAGGATTAGATACATGTTTCACAGTGGCAGAGGATTAGATACATTGTTCACAGTGGCAGAGGATTGGATACATGTTTCACAGTGGCAGAGGATCGGATATATGTTTCACAGTGGCAGAGGATCGGATACATGTTTCACAGTGGCAGAGGATTAGATACATGTTTCACAGTGGCAGAGGATTAGATACATTGTTCACAGTGGCAGAGGATTAGATACATTGTTCACAGTGGCAGAGGATTGGATACATGTTTCACAGTGGCAGAGGATTAGATACATGTTTCACAGTGGCAGAGTATTAGATACATGTTTCACAGTGGCAGAGGATCGGATACATGTTTCACAGTAGCAGAGGATTGGATACATTGTTCACAGTGGCAGAGGATTGGATACATTGTTCACAGTGGCAGAGGATTAGGTAGATGTTTCACAGTGGCATA
Source organism: Salmo salar (assembly GCF_965601325.2). Classification (NCBI taxonomy): domain Eukaryota; kingdom Metazoa; phylum Chordata; class Actinopteri; order Salmoniformes; family Salmonidae; genus Salmo; species Salmo salar. Next base: position 87,293,239 of record NC_138296.1, on the reverse strand, counting down.
GGATTAGATATGTTGTTCACAGTGGCAGAGGATCGGATATATGTTTCACAGTGGCAGAGGATTAGATACATTGTTCACAGTGGCAGAGGATTAGATATATGTTTCACAGTGGCAGAGGATTGGATACATGTTTCACAGTGGTAGAGGATTGGATACATGTTTCACAGTGGCAGAGGATTGGATATATGTTTCACAGTGGCAGAGGATTAGATACATATTTCACAGTGGCAGAGGATTAGATACATGTTTCACAGTGGTAGAGGATTGGATATATGTTTCACAGTGGCAGAGGATTAGATACATGTTTCACAGTGGCAGAGGATTAGATTCATGTTTCACAGTGGCAGAGGATTAGATACATGTTTCACAGTGGCAGAGGATTACATTCATGTTTCACAGTGGCAGAGGATTGAAACACTTCTCCCGAATCAGTCCTATACAGACTTGTTTCACTTCCTCTTAGCCTCATAAAAATTCAAGCCATAGACTGGACTTTCCCATTCAATGTATTGCTTAGAGTGGCGTTCTAGGGATTCAATATATATGCCTAGTCTGTCAGCTCTGGGGATGGTTCACCAGTCCCCCAAATTGCACGCTATTCCCTTTACAGCGCACTACTTTTGACCAGGGCTCTGCTCAAAAGTAGTATGTAGGGAATAGGGTGCCATTCGGGAAACAATCTGGATGTCTCTTCCTGACTCGCTGCCTCATTTTACATTTACATTTTAGTCATTAAGCAGACGCTCGTATCCAGTGCGACTTACAGTAGTGAATGCATACATTTTTTTCCCGTACTGGTCCCCCGTGGGAATCGAACCCACAACCCTGGCGTTGCAAACACCATGCTCTACCAACTGAGCTACACAGGACATGCCTCCTCTTGGCCCCACCATGCCATGCAACCCTGTATAACGAAGGGTTTTGTGAAAAAGCATTGTGAATGTAAGCCAATGAATGTCTCCGGCTTGCCAAGAAAGTAATCACGCCGAGCGTTGTTTTGATGCTTGGAGGACAGATTGAATTGGCAGTGTTCGTACTAGCCATAACTCTCCCAACAGCCCCGGAGCAATAGGGCCAACCAACAGACAATCAATCAATCAAAGGTAATAATAAAGCCCTTTTTACATCATTAGATGTCACAAAGTGCTTAGACAGAAACCCAGCCTTAAACCCCAAACAGCAAGCAATGCTGATGTAGAAGCACGGTGGCTATGGAAAACTCCCTAGAAAGGCAGGAACCTAGGAAGAAACCTAGAGAGGAACCAGGCTCTGAGGAGTGGCCAGTCCTCTTCTGGCTGTGCCGGGTGGAGATTATAAGATTACATGGCCATTTAAGGCCAGATTGTTCTTCAAGATGTGCAAACGTTCACAGATGACCAGCAGGGTCAAATAATAATCACAGTGGTTGTAGAGGGTGCAACAGGTCAGTACCTCAGGGGTAAAAGTCATTTGGCTTTTCATAGCCGAGCATTCAGAGGTCGAGACAGCAGGTGCGGTATAGAGAGAGAGACGAAAACAGCAGATTTGGGACAAGGTAGAATGTAGGGTGAACAGGTCAGGGTTCCCTAGCCGCAGGCAGAACAGTTGAACCTGGAGCCGCAGCACAACCAGTTGGACTGGGGACAGCCAGGAGTCATCAGGCCAGGTAATCCTGAGGCATGGTCCTAGGGCGTAGGTCCTCCGAGACGGGAGGGAGAATTAGAGGGAGCATACTTAACTTCACACAAGACAGCAGATAAGACAGAAGATTTACACCAGATATAACAGACACCAGCACTGTTAAACAAATTATCCAGCGCCTCAATAATGATGACCTCTCTTGTCAACACTGCCTGTTGCAGCGAGCGCCTGCATAGAGGTAAAGAGAGGTAAAAAGCTCTGGGTATAGGGTATAGGATGGTCTGGATATAGGGAATAGGATGGTCTGGATGTAGAGAATATGATGGCCTGGATGTAGGGAATAGGATGGACTGGATGTAGAGAATAGGGTGGTCCAGGTTTCGGGAATAGGATGGTCTGGATGTAGGAAATAGGATGGTCTGGATGTAGGGAATAGGGTGGTCTGGATGTAGGAAATAGGATGGTCTGGATGTAGGAAATAGGATGGTCTGGATTTAGGGAATAGGATGGTCTGGATGTAGGGAATAGGATGGTCTGGATGTAGAGAATAGGGTGGTCTGAATGTAGGGAATAGAGTGGTCTGGATGTAGGGAATAGGGTGGTCTAGGTGTAGGGAATAGGGTGGTCTGGATGTAGGGTATAGGGTGGTCTGGATATAGGGAATAGGATGGTCTGGATGTAGGGAATAGGATGGTCTGGATGTAGGGAATAGGGTGGTCCAGGTGTAGGGAATAGGATGGTCTGGATGTAGGGAATAGGGCGGTCTAGGTGTAGGGAATAGGATGGTTTGGATGTAGGGAATAGGATGGTCTGGATGTAGGAAATAGGATGGTCTGGATGTAAGGAATAGGATGGTCTGGATGTAGGGAATAGGATGGTCTGGATGTAGGGAATAGGGTGGTCTGGATGTAGGGAATAGGGTGGTCTAGGTGTAGGTAATAGGATGGTCTGGATGTAGGGAATAGGGTGGGCATCAATAGAGCATTATGCTGGTGCCATCCTGCGGATTCAGATCCATTTGTCTCTCCTGCCTGTCTCCTCTGCCTGTCTCCCCTGCCTGTCTCCCCTGCCTGTCTCACCTGCCTGTCTCCCCTGCCTGTCTCCCCTGCCTGTCTCCCTTGCCTGTATCTCCTGCCTGTCTCTCCTGTCTGTTTTGCCTGCATGTCTCGCCTGCCTGTCTCCCCTGCCTGTCTCTCCTGCCTATAAACCCTGCCTGTATCCCCTGCCTGTCTCGCCTGCCTGTCTCGCCTGCCTGTCTCATCTGCCTGTCTCTGCTGCCTGTCTCTGCTGCCTGTCTCTGCTGCCTGTCTCCCCTGCCTGCCTGCTGCATCAACAAGGTCACCGTGGAAGATAGGATACCCAGTATTATTATGGAGAAATATAGTGTTTTATATCACAGACTATCACAAGGCTGTCCGTATCACAAAAACAGGTCATAAACGACGTCTTTATGAGACCATATCTTTTCAAAGTAGAATACTGTTATATTATGGTGACTCTGATACCAAGCATACAAATGAACAAATGTGCGTAGCATACCAGGTTGGCAAGTCAAGTTGATTTTAATGCTTATTGACGAGACTGATCTCCATAGGCATGGGGTATCTTACAGTAGTCTCTCTCTAACTATCTCTAATGTCTCTAATGTCTCCCAATAAGTTGTTTTCTTGCTTTTCTCTTGACTATTTCAAGAAACTCTTCAAGTCCAAGGGATGTAGCCATTTTGATTCACACTGTTGTGTCACAGTGTTGTGAATTCATTTTCTGGGGCTGTGGTTTACAGATCCCCGGTTGACTGTAAACTATGTGGCGTGAGAGCTACTGTAAGAGACATGAGATGAGGAGAGAACCTCTAGAGGTTGGCAGTTGGCACATTGTGATGTTGTGGTACTGCAGAGGCTTGCTAGGCCCCTGGCTGTGAGTGTGTGTGAGATCGAGAAAGACAGAGAGAGAGAAAGACCGAAAGAGAACATAAATAAAAAGGGAGAAACTGAATTGGGGCTATTTTGGTCAGTCTTTCTGACACTCTCTGGCATGACATGCTATCCAGGTCCCACGAGGTGTTGGATCACATTTCATCTGTGGATCAACACAACTGCAGAAAGAGACTGAGAGAGACAGAGAAAGAGAGAGAGAGAGAGAGAGAGAGAGAGAGAGAGAGAGAGAGAGAGAGAGAGAGAGAGAGAGATGCGGGGTAGAAGATAGATAGAGAGAGAGAGAGATGTGGGGTAGCAGATAGATAGAGAGAGAGAGAGAGAGAGAGAGAGAGAGAGAGAGAGAGAGAGAGAGAGAGAGAGAGAGAGAGAGAGAGAGTGAGAGAGAGAGAGATGCGGGGTAGAAGATATAGAGAGAGAGAGAGAGGTGCGGGGTAGAAGATATAGAGAGAGAGGTGCGGGGAAGCAGATATAGAGAGAGAGGTGCGGGGTAGAAGATAGATAGAGAGAGGTGCGGGGTAGAAGATAGATAGAGAGAGAGGTGCGGGTAGAAGATAGATAGAGAGAGAGAGAGAGAGAGAGAGAGATGTGCGGGGTACGAGAGAGAGAGAGAGAGAGAGGTGCGGGGTTGCAGGGAGAGAGAGAGAGAGGTGCGGGGTAGAAGATAGAGAGAGAGGTGCGGGGTAGCAGATAGAGAGAGAGGTGCGGGGTAGCAGAGAGAGCGAGAGAGAGAGGTGCGGGGTAGCAGAGAGAGCGAGAGAGAGAGAGATATGTGCGGGGTAGGAGCGAGAGAGATGCGGGGTAGAAATAGAGAGAGAGAGAGAGAGAGGGGTGCGGAGTAGAAGATAGAGAGAGAGGTGTGGGGTAGCAGATAGAGAGAGAGGTGCGGGGTAGCAGAGAGAGAGAGAGAGAGAGAGATGCGGGGTAGCAGAGAGAGAGAGAGAGAGAGAGAGAGATACGGGGTAGCAGGGAGAGAGAGAGAGAGAGAGAGAAATGTGGGGTAGCAGAGAGAGAGAGAGAGAGAGAGATGCGGGGTAGCATCGAGAGAGAGAGAGAGAGGTGCGGGGTAGCAGATAGATAGAGAGAGAGAGAGAGAGAGAGAGAGAGAGAGAGAGAGAGAGAGAGAGAGGTGCGGGGTAGCAGAGAAAGCGAGAGAGAGAGAGAGAGAGATATGTGCGGGGTAGGAGAGAGAGAGAGAGATGCGGGGTAGCAGATAGAGAGAGAGCTGCGGGGTAGCAGAGAGAGAGAGAGAGAGAGAGAGAGAGAGAGAGAGAGAGAGAGAGAGAGCTGCGGGGTAGCAGAGAGAGAGAGAGAGAGAGATGCGGGGTAGCAGAGAGAGAGCGAGAGAGAGAGATGTGGGGTAGCAGAGAGAGCGAGAGAGAGAGAGATGCGGGGTAGCAGAAAGAGAGAGAGAGAGAGAGAGGTGCGGGGTAGCAGATAGATAGAGAGAGAGAGGTGCGGGGTAGAAGATAGATAGAGAGAGAGAGGTGCGGGGTAGGAGGGAGAGAGAGATGCGGGGTAGCAGATAGAGAGAGAGAGAGAGAGAGAGAGAGGTGCGGGTAGCAGATAGAGAGAGAGGTGCGGGGTAGCAGAGAGAGAGAGAGAGAGAGAGAGAGAGAGAGAGAGAGAGATAGATACGGGGTAGCAGAGAGAGAGAGAGAGAGAGATAGAGATGTGGGGTAGCAGAGAGAGAGAGAGAGAGATGCGGGGTAGCAGAGAGAGAGAGAGAGAGAGAGAGAGAGAGAGATATGGGGTAGCAGAGAGAGAGAGAGAGAGAGAGATGTGGGGTAGCAGAGAGAGAGAGCGAGAGAGAGATGCGGGGTAGCAGAGAGAGAGAGAGAGAGAGAGGGAGAGAGGTGCGGGGTAGCAGATAGATAGAGGAGAGAGAGAGGTGCGGGGTAGGAGATAGATAGAGAGAGAGAGAGTGAGAGAGAGAGGTGCGGGGTAGGAGATAGATAGAGAGAGAGAGAGAGAGAGAGAGAGAGAGAGAGAGGTGTGCGGGGTAGAAGATAGATAGTGAGAGAGAGAGAGAGAGAGAGAGAGAGAGAGAGAGGTGCGGGGTAGCAGATAGATAGAGAGAGAGAGAGAGAGAGGTGCGGGGTAGCAGATAGATAGAGAGAGAGAGAGAGAGAGAGAGAGAGAGAGAGAGAAGTGTGGGGTTGCAGATAGAGAGCCAATCACACGCTTAATTAATGACAGTCTCTGTGGGAGGTAGACTTTCTACTCAGGACTGGATCTGAGCGAGGCCTGGAGGCCCAGGTTGGGACAGGGTGGCCAGGTAGAGAGGAGGAATGGGGGTGATGAAAATATCCAGTGATGTGTGATCTGTCTGTCCCAGAGGGAGTATGTCTGGTAGAGAAAGAGGATGACACTGACGCTCCACAGGGACCAGAGATACTGAGCTGATTGAGCTCCAGCTGTGGTCCCATAGACATATACAGAGGGGCTAACGCTAGAGAGAGTTCCCAAATGAATGGAAGAAAAGTGCAATCTAAAATGATAAACATAAGATGGTGCCTGCCTATCTTTCCCCTTCAACTTTTGCGGTCTGAATTCCTCAAAGCAGCTAAATCCCAGATTAAACAATAGCTTCAACTGTAGTCAAAGGTATAGTGCATATCATGCTGAGGCCCGACCGTATGGTTGTATTTCAAGGAGTTCACATATACAGAGAGTTGCCTCCAGCCCAGCATTTCTGAAAGCAGGAGGGAATCTCTCTCACTCTGCCTAGAGAATATATATGGAGAGACAGCCCAGAGAAGATATATTCGGAGCGATTGTACTTCTACCTTCTCCTCCGTTTAGCAGTTTACACTTTCTTTGATGCTATGCCTCAAAGCAAGATGACTAATCCTAATGATTTTAGCTCTTATTCCTTATCCCCCCCCCTTTTTTTTACGGGAGGAGAGGAAAGGGGGAGAGGAAAGGGGGAGAGGAAAGGGGGAGAGGAAAGGAGGAGAGTAGGGTGAGTCATCGTGCTGTCATATATTCACAACCCAGTGTTAATCATATAGAGACAGAGAGATATATAAATATACCTCGTGAATGAGTACCAGACAGTCTTATTAAAAGTATGTGAGATATGATATGTGCACTGTGTGTGAGGGAGATGTGTAATCAAACAGTATTGCCTCTGGTTGGGAATGGGAGCTGGCAAAGGAATCCTTTAAACAATGTACCCTATCGAGGGGGAACAGCATCTCTTTCTCAATGAACTCCACGTCACACACACACACGCACACACATAGCCATATGAGGGTAATTTAGGATAATAGTCTGTAATCCCGAACCATGGAGGAGGCGGTTTTAAAGTTATTAGCATTGTTGTCATCGGTGTGTAATTGCTTTCGTCCATCGTCTTCTACTTGGTAGGTTAGCATTGTTGGTGAGAGGGAAATTAATGGAGAGTAATTATGTTAGCTACCTGCTGAAATGAAGTACATAGTTTAATCTAGAGAGGGTAATTTCAATATGATTGAGTGTTTAATTACCTCATATTTTCATGTTTATTAATACATATTAATGAATAACACATTAATAGAATTTATTACACATTTATACGTAGACAATCATAGAATAGTAGAGGAGCCAACAGGAAGTAGATGATCATAGGACAGTAGTTGAGCCAACAGGAAGTAGATGATCATAGGACAGTAGTTGAGCCAACAGGAAGCAGATGATCATAGGACAGTAGTTGAGCCAACAGGAAGCAGATGATCATAGGACAATAGTGGAGCCAACAGGAAGTAGATGATCATTGGACAGTAGTTGAGCCAACAGGAAGCAGATGATCATAGGACAATAGTGGAGCCAACAGGAAGTAGATGATCATTGGACAGTAGTTGAGCAACCAATAAGTAGATGATAGGACATTTGTGGAGCCAACAGGAAGTAGATGATCATAGGACAGTATTGGAGCCAACAGGAAGTAGATGATCATAGGACAGTATTGGAGCCAACAAGAAGTAGATGATCATTGGACAGTAGTTGAGCAAACAATAAGTAGATGATCATAGGACAGTAGTGGAGCCAACAGGAGGTAAGTAATGATAGTATTGTATTGGAACAAACAGGAAATACGTGATCATATGATAGTAGTTGAGCCAACAGGAAGTGGGTGATCATATGACAGGAGTGGAGCCAACAGGAAGTTGGTGATCATATGACAGGAGTGGAGCCAACAGGAAGTGGGTGATCATAGAACAGTAGTGTAGCCACAAGGAAGTGGATGATCATAGGACAGTAGTGGAACCAACAGGAAGTAGATGATCATAGCACAGTGGTGTGGCCAACTGGAAGTAAATGATCATAGGACAGTAGTGGAGCCAACAGGAAGAATATGATCATAGGACAGTATTGGAGCCAACAGGAAGAATATGATCATAGGACAGTAGTGGAGCCAACAGGAAGAATATGATCATAGGACAGTATTGGAGCCAACAGGAAGAATATGATCATAGGACAGTAGTGGAGCCAACAGGAAGAATATGATCATAGGACAGTATTGGAGCCAACAGGAAGAATATGATCATAGGACAGTAGTGGAGCCAACAGGAAGAATATGATCATAGGACAGTATTGGAGCCAACAGGAGGTAAGTCATGAAAGTATTGTAGTGGAGCAAACAGGAAGTATGTGATCATAGGATAGTAGTTGAGCAAACAGGAAGTGGATGATCATAGAACAGTAGTGGAGCCAACAGAAGGTAGATAATTAAAGTACTGTAGTGGAGCCAACAGGAAGTAGATGATCATAGGACAGTAGTTGAGCAAACAGGAGGTAGATGATCATAGGACAGTAGTGGAGCCAACAGGAAGTAGATGATCATGGGACAGTAGTGTAGCCAACAGGAAGTCGATGATCATAGGATTCTCATCCCATATCGCTGCTGGCTGCCACCACAACTAGCTGACTGTGTAGAGCAGTTTTTTCACACAAACTCACTGCAGCTGACTCAATATTTACTATTCCATAAAAATAATAACATACTAATTATAGACGTTTTTGGCAGCACTGTTTCTGTAAAATATATATTTTAGTATTGAAAGAGTTCTGGCCCTTTGTATTCAGTTCCCCTCATCACACCCGCTGCCTCTCAGCACTGTCGGTCTCTGTTGTGGTAAATCAGTGTTTGACAGAGGTAGAGTTACAGCAGTGTTCATAGCCCAGTTCATCTAAAACCCTAATGTGAAGAATGAATCTCTGCTGCACTTTGATGTATATTATTACCATCCCTCCCCTTAGAGCCTGCTGTTGGTTTAGCTGACATAGGTGTGTGTGTGTGTGTGTGTGTGTGTGTGTGTGTGTGTGTGTGTGTGTGTGTGTGTGTGTGTGTGTGTGTGTGTGTGTGTGTGTGTGTGTGTGTGTGTGTGTGTGTGTGTGTGTGTGTGTGTGTGCCACACAGGGTTGGGGAGTAACAGGTTACATGTAAGGGATTACAAAAAACAGTAGCTGTAATGTGTTACGCTACCAGCAAAAGATACTGTAATCAGATTACAGATACTTTTGAAAAACTAGATGATTACTTGGAGGATTACTTTTGCGAGAAAATCGTTTTTGACACTTTTCTGTTTTCTCAATGACATTCAAATCAGCATTGAAAAATGGAGCACGTTTAAGTTTGTTCCACCTGAGTGAGTCTGACCACAAGTCAGAGACCACTATGTCTTCCCTGTAATGCACAGCGTTGAGATTGCCTGCAATGACAACAAGCTCAGTCCAATGATGCTGTGACACACCGCCCCAGACCATGACAAACCCTCCACGTCCAAATCGATCCCGCTCCAGAGTACAGGCCTTGGTGTAACGCTCATTCCTTCGACGATAAACGCGAATCCGACCATCACCCCTGTTGAGAGAAAACCGCAATTCGTCAGTGAAGACTTTTTGCCAGTCCTGTCTGGTCCAGCGACGGTGGTTTTGTGCCAATAGGTGACGTTGTTGCCTGTGATGTCTGGTGAGGACCTGCCTTACAACAGGCCTACAAGCCCTCACTCCAGCCTCTCTCAGCATATTGCGGACAGTCTGAGCACTGATGGAGGGATTGTGCGTTCCTGGTGTAACTCGGGCAGTTGTTGTTGCCATCCTGTACCTGTCCCACAGGTGTGATATTCGGATGTACCGATTCTGTGCAGGTGTTGTTACACATGGTCTGCCACTGAGAAGACGATCAGCTGTCCATCCTGTCTCCCTGTAGTGCTGTCTTAGGCGTCTCACAGTACGGACATTGCAATTTATTGCTCTGGCCACAGCTGCAGTCCTCATGCCTCCTTGCAGCATGCCTAAGGCACATTCATGCAGATGAGCAGGGACCTTGGGCATCTTTCTTTTGGTGTTTTTCAGAGTCAGTAGAAAGGCCTCTCTATTGTCCTAAATGTTCATAACTGTGACCTTAATTGCCTACCGTCTGTAAGCTGTTAGTGTCTTAACAACCGTTCCACAGGTGTATGTTCATTAATTGTTTATGGTTCATTGAACAAGCATGGGAAACAGTGTTTAAACCCTTTACAATGAAGATCTGTGAAGTTATTTGGATTTTTACAAATTATCTTTGAAAGACAGGGTCCTGAAAAGGGGACGTTTATTTTTTTGCTGAGTTTAGATCAATCTAATTCTTGCTGATAAAAACCAAATAAATCCATAGGCCTAAAGGACACATGCTCAAACTGGCACACTTCTGAAAGACTTTAAGGGGCAATCTGTAGTTGCTACATCCATTTTTGGACTTATAAATGAAATATATATATATATCCACTGATTCTTGAAGAATATAACTTATAAATGTCTCATGAGCTTAGTTCAACTGTCACACTCCATGAGAACCTAAAATATACGTTTTTTTATTACAATGTTTGTAAACATTGTAAATGTAAATGTAAACAAACACTGTATAGCCTCATAACATGGTTAAAACCATATGTTTTACATAATGGATGGTCAGTCCTTGCAATCATAGCTCTGTCTATTAATCTGAGAGTGGTTACATTTCTCCAGGCCCATCCCTCAGCTTTTTACCAAAACAGAGGCAGGGCAACCATTTTGTTATTGTTTCATCTGTGGATTTGCCTTTTAAACAGCTGCATATTATCAAGATATCGAAGTGTCACCAACAAAAAGGTAAACAACAGGCCGATAGCAAATGCAGCATACGACATTCATTTTTCACATGTAAATAGCACTTTTCAGTAGTGCTCAAAGCATGTCATTCCATGAGCACAGCATTTATATTCCAACTCAAATCAATGAGCCCTACAGAGTAGGGCTGGGTAATAAGTACTTAGTCTTGGGGACATGCTCAGGCAAAACTATTTGGCTAATCTATACCTCCATATTTCAAAGTCCTATTCTTGAAGATCAAGGGGTATAACATTTATTGGAATGACTGGAATTCTGATAGACTTTGGTTTTTAATGTAAAGATATAATTTAATAGTATTATTATATGTAGTAGAAAGTGATGGGTTAGAAGAAGCCTAAATAACCAACCCATAAAGTAACATTGAACATCCATATATGGCCAGCTATGTAAACTTTAACATTGATTTATCCTGCAATAGATGTCATTCAATTGATAACATACATTTTTGTCTTCTTCTAATGCCTCTTAAGGGGAAAGTAATCTAAAAGTAACGGAAGGTAACCAGATTACGTTACTGAGTTTGGGTAATCCAAAAGTTACTTTACTGATTACAATTTTGCACAGGTAACTAGTAACTGTAACGGATTACATTTAGAAAGTAACCATGCCAACCCTGGTGCCACAGAATAAATACACATTATGTAAATACTGTGGTGTTGTCTGTGATGTCATAATGAAATAAATTGTAAGTGCTTTATTGGCTAAGCCCAGCTGCTTTCTGGTTCATTTCTAATGGGGAAGACGAGGGTAATAATTCACATTGTTGCCCATAGAGAATTGTTATAGTACATTACGCTACTACATCACACTAAAGCCTGTTGCAAGCCAATACTTGCGTCCCAAATAGCACCCTATTACCTATGTAGTGCACTACTTTTAAACAGGGCTCATATAGCTCTGGTCAAATGTAGTGCACTAGCGGGCCATTTGGTACACAGTCAATACCAATGAGCGAATAAAAGGGAATAGGAATCATGTACAGCAGGGCTCTGGAGTATATTTTATGCAATTTCTTCATCAGTTAGTTACAGCGTTTTCAACTTTCATGTTTTGTAGATAGAGACTTAATTGAATATGCTTAATTTGGGTTTGTGCTCATTAGGAGCTGAACTCAGAAGGGACCTCGTTGTTTAATTTGTGAAAAGTAAAGATTTCAGCTTAGCGGCTTGCGTAATGAACGATGCACAGCAAAGCACATTGATTCTGTATCACAGCCTTGAAATAATAATAACTTCTGTGAGAGAGGAGCATTACGATGCAAGACCAGACCGTAGGTAAATGTCAAACTGTATCTTTTTGAACTCAAACAACCTTCCATTCAATTCAATCCAATAACTATATTCTTGCTGTGTTTACAGTATTTCTGAGGGAGACTATTCAAGAGTCATTAGCCCTGACCAAGGCACCCTATTCCCAGGGCACTTGTGAAAAGTAGTGCGCTAGGGAATAGGGTGCCTCTCCCTCCCCGCTTCACACTTCCCTCTTTGAACAGGGACCTGTCATTTAAACATCCATGTACAGCAACAACCTTGGAAGCAACAGAACAGCATGTGTATCGAGCACATTTTAGCTGCGGCTCCAGCATAGCTCATATCACACTGCACAACATGGGAAGAATCTCATCTCTCGCTCTCCCTCTCTTTCTCGCTTTCTCTCCCTACTTCTTTCCCTACCTCTCTCCCTCTCTCTTTCTCTCTCCCGACCTCTCCCTACCCCTCTCTCTCTCTTGCTCTCCCTACCTCTCCCTACCTCTCTCTCTCTTTCTCTCTCTCTCGCTCTCCCTCTCTCTCTACCTCTCCGTACCTCTCCCTACCACTCCCTACCGCTCTCCCTACCCCTACCCCTCTCCCTACCCCTCTCCCTACCCCTCTCCCTACCTCTCCCTACCTCCCTCCCTCCCTCTCCCTTCCTACCTACCTCCCTCCCCCCTCCCTCCCTCCCTCCCTCCCTCCCTCCCTCCCTCCCTCCCTCCCTCCCTCCCTCCCTCCCTCCCTCTCCCTCTCTCCCTCCTCTCTGAGTGTTAGTTAGCCCCTCCCTGATGACCTCAGCAGCAGCAGTGATTAAGGATCAGGGCTAAATACCATTTCCTTTTTACCAATTCCACAGGAAGTGACTGTTGTTTGATTCAGGCTGTTTGATACGGGCTGTTTGATATGGGCCCACCGAGCAATTAGACTGCACTGTGGCACTGCATCCCAAACAGAACCCTATTCGATATATACTGCACTAGAGGCCCTGGTCAAAAGTAGTGCACTATGTAGGGAATAGGGTGCCTTTTGTGATGCAGTCTGTGACTCTGCCAGCCTGCTACCCTTCTCCCAGTGCTTTGTTAGTGCTCTCTGTGTACAGAAGCCAGGTCAGATTAATAAATACCCCACACAACCTATTGCACTGAAACTGCAATGTGAGGCCGACAGTGTGAACAATGATATGTATTTTCTACTTCTTTTTTCGTTATTTTTCTTTTATCCTCTGTGGTATGTATGACCTGAGAGGAAACAGTAATGCTGAACGGAGGAAGTCCAGGAAAAGAGAGGAGAGTAGAAGAAAGGAGAAGAGATGAGCAGAGAGGAGAAGAAATGAGAGGAGAGGAGAGGAAAGCAGAGCAGAGCAGAGGAGAGGAGAGGAGAGGAGAGGAGAGGAGAGGAGAGGAGAGGAGAGGAGAGGAGAGGAGAGGAGAGGAGAGGAGAGGAGAGGAGAGGAGAGGAGAGGAGAGGAGAGGAGAGGAGAGGAGGAGGAGAGGAGAAGGCCCACTAAGGGTGGCTCTCTGGAAATATCAATATTTGATCTTTGAAATCACTTAGGTCATGGCTTTGGATTTATAGTTAGTTATAGAACCCATTTAGCTGTAATACATCTTAAAACTAACCTCTGCGGGTCTGTAATGGTGTTATCGTTGGGTTTAATGGGGTGCTGGTGTTTTATTGCAGCTCTATATTATCTATTATCTCTAATGTATTGGTTTTAACGAAAAGCAATCATATAATTGTAGACCTCATCCAGCAGCATCATACGTTACCACTCCACTGAGACATACAGCAACGTCCACATCTAAGAGTAGGACTTTTCATCCAGCTGTTAATAGGACGTGCCACCATATAGTCACGTCCTGACCAGTAAAGGGTCATTTTGTTATTGTTGTTGGTCAGGACGTGGCAGGGGTGTGTTTGTTTTGTGTGTTTCGGGGTTTTTGGTTTATGTTCTATGTTTTCTATTTCTATGTGGGTTTTCTAGTTTGTCTATTTCTATGTTCGTTTTGGGAACGACCTCCAATTAGAAGCAGCTGGTTGTCGTTGCTTCTAATTGGAGGCCATATTTAAGTGGGTTTATTTTCTCTTGTGTTTGTGGGTGTTGTTCCTTTGTATAGCTGTGTAGCCTTACAGGACTGTCGTTCGTTTTCTTGTTTTGTTTAGTGTTCACGTTAAAAAATAAAAGTATAAGTATGGACACTTACCACTCTGCGTATTGGTCCGATGATTTCTCCTCATCAGAAGACGAAGCTTATGACAGAACCACCCACCAAACCAGGACCAAGCAGCGGAGGAAGGAGCAGTAGAGGAGCTATAAAGAGTCATGGACTTGGGAGGAGATCCTGGATGGGGCAGGACCATGGCACCAGGCGGGGGAGTACCGGCGCCCTAAGGAGGAGCTGGAGGCAGCTAAGGCGGAGTGGCACCATTACGAGGCGTTTTACGCAAGGATGGGCAAGTACGAGAGGCAGCCCCCCCAAAAAATTGGGGGGGGGCACACGGGTAGTATGGCTAAGTCAGGTCGTAGACCTGAGTAACTCCCGGTGCTTATTATGGGGCGCAACGGAGCATGAAGGCACCGAGCTATGCGGAAATACGCATGGCAGCCATCATGCCTCAGCACAGCCCAGTTCGCCCTGTGCCAGCACTCCGCCTGTGCCGGGCTACGGTAACAATCCAGCCAGAACGGGTTGTGCAGGTTTTGTGCTCTAGACCTCCAGTGTGTAGTCAAGGCCCCGTGTATCCAGTTCCTGTTCCTCGCACTAGCCTTGAGGTGCGTGTCACCAGTCTGGCACCTCCAAAGCCAGCCCCACGCACCAGGCCTTTAGTGTGCCTGCCCAGTCCAGTACGTCCTGTTCTGCTCCTCGCACTAGCCTTGAGGTGCGTGTCCCTAGTCTGGCGCCTCCAAAGCCAGCCCCACGCATCAGGCCTCTAGTGCGCCTGCCCAGTCCAGTACATCCTGTTCCTGCTCCTCGCACTAGCCTTGAGGTGCGTGTCACTAGTCTGGCGCCTCCAAAGCCAGCCCCACGCACCAGGCCTATAGTGCGCAGTCCCCGTCTAGAGCTTCCGGCAACAGTGCCCCGTCTAGAGCTTCCGGCGACTTCCACAGAACTGACAGAGACGGCCCACAGTCCGGAACCGACAGAGACGGCCCGCCAGTCCGGAACCGACAGAGACGGCCCGCCAGTCCGTAACCGACAGAGACGGCCCGCCAGTCCGTAACCGACAGAGACGGCCCGCCAGTCCGGAATCGACAGAGACGGCCCGCCAGTCCGGGGCCGACAGAGACGCCCGCCAGTTCGGAACGGATAGAGACGCCAGCCAGTCCGGCGGAACCGATAGAGTTGTCCGGCGCAGCCAGAGTCGCCCGCCAGTCCGGCGCAGCCAGAGTCGCCCGCCAGTCCGAGGTCTCCAGAGACGCACCTCAGCCCGAGGTCTCCAGAGACGCGCTACAGCCCTAAGCCTTCAGCGGGGGTGGACAGGTTAGAGTGGGGATTAAGCCCAGAGCCAGAGCCACCTCCATGTGGGGGGGGGGGGGTTGGGAAGGGGGGGGGTGTAGCACAGGAACCGTCGGTGATGGTGGCCACCCTCCCTTCCCTCCCTTTAGTTTTGGTTTATTGTTTTGGTATTTTTGGGGTTTCAGGTGCATTCGGGGGGGGGGGGGGGGGGGGGGGGGGGGGTTACTGTCACGTCCTGACCAGTAAAGGGTCATTTTGTTATTGTTGTTGGTCCGGACGTGGCAGGGGTGTGTTTGTTTTGTGTGTTTCGGGGTTTTTGGTTTATGTTCTATGTTTTCTATTACTATGTGGGTTTTCTAGTTTGTCTATTTCTATGTTAGTTTTGAGAACGACCTCCAATTAGAAGCAGCTGGTTGTCGTTGCTTCTAATTGGAGGCCATATTTAAGTGGGTTTATTTTCTCTTGTGTTTGTGGGTGGTTGTTCCTTTGTATAGCTGTGTAGCCTTACAGGACTGTCGTTCGTTTTCTTGTTTTGTTTAGTGTTCACGTTAAAAAATAAAAGTATAAGTATGGACACTTACCACTCTGAGTATTGGTCTGATGATTTCTCCTCATCAGAAGATGAAGCCTATGACACATATAGTTCCCCCTCCACCCCACCCTCCTCCTCTCTCCCTCCTCTTCTCTATCCCCTCTCATCTATCTGTGAGGGAGTGAGTGAAAAGAGTTGTGGCAGCCTATTGATAGTTATAAGGCTGAATTCCATCGATTCCCCTTGTAATACAAACCTCTCCTCTTATCGTCCTGACAAAGCCAAGATCAGACATGATAACACAGATCAGACACAATCGAAAGGAAAGCTTTCCTTCAAGGAGATGACTATCTGGGGGAGTGGATTTTTTTATTTCTTTTAATTTTAATCACTGCCCTGGGTCTTTTTCTTTTTTTACCGGAGGCCTCCTACTGGCCCTCCAACACCACTTCCAGCAGCATCTGGTCCCCCATCCAGGGACTGACCAGGACCAAACTTGCTTAGCTTCAGAGGCAAGCCAGCAGTGGGTTCCAAGGTAGTATGCTTCTGGCTGGAGAGGACAGGAGAGGGGAGAGGAGGGCAGGGGAGGGGAGAAGGGAGTCAAGAGGAGTAGAGAGAGGAGGGGGGCAGGGGAGGAGAGCCGAGGAGAAGATAAGAGAAGAGAGGAAAGGATGAGAGAAAAGAAGAGGAGAGAAGAGAGGAGAGCGAAAGGAGAGGCTGTACATATGTATTTATAACCCATGGAATACTGTATGCTGTATGTGGAAACATATCCCTCCTCCATATCCCTCTCTCAAACCACAGAGGAGCTCAAGGTTACCGCGACAACAACAGGAACATGCTTCTTATCCCGTGTCTTACATTTGCCCTTCTTCTACTGTGTGGCCGGCCACTGTGATCTCCACGACGACAACTCACACCGCTAGAGGATAGCCATGGAAACGGTCAGAGAGTATAAAAGGCAGAGCTTGAGTTACAATTGATTCATGCTTCCTTTGTTCTCACCCCCAGAAACAATCTCTACGCCATGGGGGGTTGTGCTCTGTTGTCGCATTGTAAATAAGGCAAATTGGGTTTTGATGGTTGAGATGATATGTGGCCTTGTTGGATGCTGTTGTCCTTTACTTTAAAGCCCCCCCCCCCCCCCCCCCCCCCCCCATTTCCCTCTTGCCATCTGGGCAGAAAACAGCAGGGTATATGTTAAGATACAAGTCTTGGTGTAATATGTAACTACCCCTGCTCTGTGATGTCCCCCATATATACGAATATATGGACAGAGTTAACCATCCCTTCCCCTAGGCTCTGACACAAGCCTGTACCATCTCATAATTGATGTAGAAGCCAATCTGGGGGTTCAGCAGAGATCCGATTAGAGGTGTAAATTGTTGCCTGTGTTGTTCCAACCCAGAGGGAAAATAAAGTGTTAGGACTCAAATGGAACCCTATTCCCTATATAGTGCACTACTTTAAATCCAGGGCCCATATGGATCTAGTCAAAAGAAAAGGAGTGCACTATATAGGGAATAGGGTGCCAGTAGGGATGCACTACTAATCTCAGGTGAGAGACAGTTCTACAACGTGTACTACTAAACTCAGGTGAGAGACAGTTCTACAACGTGCACTACTAACCTCAGGTGAGAGACAGTTCTACAACGTGCACTACTAAACTCAGGTGAGAGACAGTTCTACAACGTGCACTACTAAACTCAGGTGAGAGACAGTTCTACAACGTGCACTACTAAACTCAAGTGAGAGACAGTTCTACAACGTGCACTACTAACCTCAGGTGAGAGACAGTTCTACAACGTGCACTACTAACCTCAGGTGAGAGACAGTTCTACAACGTGCACTACTAACCTCAGGTGAGAGACAGTTCTACAACGTGCACTACTAAACTCAGGTGAGAGACAGTTCTACAACGTGCACTACTAAACTCAGGTGAGAGACAGTTCTACAACGTGCACTACTAAACTCAGGTGAGAGACAGTTCTACAACGTGCACTACTAAACTCAGGTGAGAGACAGTTCTACAACGTGCACTACTAACCTCAGGTGAGAGACAGTTCTACAACGTGCACTACTAACCTCAGGTGAGAGACAGTTCTGTAACGTGCACTACTAAACTCAGGTGAGAGACAGTTCTACAACGTGCACTACTAACCTCAGGTGAGAGACAGTTCTACAACGTGCACTACTAACCTCAGGTGAGAGACAGTTCTACAACGTGTACTACTAATCTCAGGTGAGACAGACAGGTGAAAGTGTTCCAACAAAGTAAAGTTGTTATACATACTGTAGCTCTGCTACTGAAAACTGTGTGAAACATCAGTGAATATTCATCATGCACAAAGTGAACCAGAGAAGTACCTACAAGGACTTAGGAAAAGTTGTTAATCACCTCAAAATAGTTGGAATTAGAGGGCTGGCATTTTTAGCTCTATGTTTTGGTCTGAATGTGATTCATTCTGCACCTTTTAAGAGGGTCAAGCCTGATTGCGGGTCTAGCTGGTGATTTGTTCAGTTGCGATTGGCGTGGTAATTATAGGCTTGTTCTGATAACGGTGGCTGCAGAACAAAACTGCTATGGTGATTCTCAGAGTTCTAGAAGCACTGATTAGTTCCGTAAAGAGAATTCTCCATGTTCACCATTTTGTAGCCTTACTTCTCCCACAAGGAGAATGGCAAGGCTGTGTGCATGCGTATCGTAAGTCTATCTGTATTGATCTCAATGAGATTATTTTAGCATACTAGGCTGTTATAATGACCTCTGTAGTCTCAGTACTGATTGTGTCATTCCTTTGTTGTTTAAGGGGCTAAAGATGATATAACAGCATTATATGGTGAATGTCAGATATAGTCCTCATATCTAAAGCTTTCTGCATCCTCCGCCTTGAATTATTCACATCGCGCAAAAACACATGGCCACACACACAAGTATGGACGCATGCACACACACACATTGCACCGCCACCCTGTAATACCCTCCGTCTCACACAAACACACACACACACACACACACACACACACACACACACACACACACACACACACACACACACACACACACACACACACACACACACACAGTCACACAGTCACACACTCCCGCTTGCAGGAAAGAAGATGAAAGACAGTTTGTTGAGAATAATTGCAGAAAAAATAAATCACTTTGCTGCCAAAATATATCCCACTGCATGTTATGGAGATTTAGCCTGAGAATTGGATTCCTCCAGCTGTGAAATCCCTTTCTGTATTCTTGCCGGCCATACACATTATTCTACACTACAGAATACTACAGAGCCAGGCAACACTATTTCTCTCTTCAATGCACAGGCAATTTTGCTTTTGAAAATGTTGCGTTCCATTGCAGTCATTTACTTTACCTGCCTAGCGTGTGTTTATTGATGTTTCTGACCATTTCACAGAGAGGTGTATGATTCATGTGTCAGCTCATTGGTTTTGCATCAGCATAAAGATGGAGAATAAAGCTCCAAATCTTGACTATTTTACCTTTAGGCAAGTCATTTAAGAACAAATTCTTATTTTCAATGACAGCCTAGGATCAGTGGGTTATCTGACTTGTTCAGGGGCAGAACGACAGATTTGTACCTTGTCAGCTAAGGGATTTGATCTTGCAACCTTTGCGGTTACTAGTCCAACGCTCTAACCACTAGGCTACGCTGCCGCCCCACTAGCTCAGACTATCTCAGATAAAATCATGATGGGTTTGACTTTGAATATAATTCATGTCATGAAATGCAATCTGATCTGCATTATATTCAAAGAAATAGAGGACATGAGTGATTCAGAACCTGCTAATTTAGATAATTTTTTCTCAAACCTGTATAAACTGAAGGAACCAAGCTAGACTCCCTCCTTTTGCCAATCCACAACTCAGCGATGCCTGTCCACTTATATTGGACTTACCAAGCCTGTGTAAGTTGGTGATGGAACTAACCCCATGCTCCCTTCTTTCCATGAACCCCTCAAATCTTTTCTGTTTCAGTTCAGTACTAGTGTTGTTCTAGTGTTCTGCTAGTGTTCTGCTAGTGTTCTAGAGTTCTGCTAGTGTTCTAAACTTCTGCTAGTGTTCTGCTAGTGTTCTAGAGTTCTGCTAGTGTTCTGCTAGTGTTCTAGTGTTCTGCTAGTGTTCTGCTAGTGATCAAGTGTTCTAGTGTTCTAGTGTTCTAGAGTTCTGCTAGTATTCTGCTAGTTTTCTAGTGTTCTGCTAGTGTTCTAGAGTTATGCTAGTGTTTTTCTAGTGTTCTGCTAGTGTTCTGCTAGTGTTCTGCTAGTGTTCTAGTGTTCTAGTATTCTGCTAGTGTTCTAGAGTTCTGCTAGTGTTCTAGAGTTCTGCTAGTGTTCTAGAGTTCTGCAAGTATTCTGCTAGTGTTCTAGTGTTCTGCAAGTATTCTGCTAGTGTTCTAGTGTTCTGCTAGTGTTCTGCTAGTGTTCTAGTGTTCTGCTAGTGCTCTAGGGTTCTGCTAGTGTTCTGCTAGTGCTCTAGTGTTCTGCTAGTGTTCTAGAGTTCTGCTAGTGTTCCAGTGTTCTCTAGTGTTCTGCTAGTGTTCTGCTAGTGTTCTGCTAGTGCTCTGGTGTTCTAGTGTTCTGCTAGTGTTCTAGAGTTCTGCTAGTTTTCTAGTGTTCTGCTAGTGTTCTAGAGTTCTGCTAGTGTTCTAGAGTTATGCTAGTGTTCTAAGTTCTGCAAGTATTCTGCTAGTGTTCTAGTGTTCTGCTAGTGATCAAGTGTTCTAGTGTTCTAGTGTTCTAGAGTTCTGCTAGTATTCTGCTAGTTTTCTAGTGTTCTGCTAGTGTTCTAGAGTTATGCTAGTGTTTTTCTAGTGTTCTGCTAGTGTTCTGCTAGTGTTCTGCTAGTGTTCTAGTGTTCTAGTATTCTGCTAGTGTTCTAGAGTTCTGCTAGTGTTCTAGAGTTCTGCTAGTGTTCTAGAGTTCTGCAAGTATTCTGCTAGTGTTCTAGTGTTCTGCAAGTATTCTGCTAGTGTTCTAGTGTTCTGCTAGTGTTCTGCTAGTGTTCTAGTGTTCTGCTAGTGCTCTAGGGTTCTGCTAGTGTTCTGCTAGTGCTCTAGTGTTCTGCTAGTGTTCTAGAGTTCTGCTAGTGTTCCAGTGTTCTCTAGTGTTCTGCTAGTGTTCTGCTAGTGTTCTGCTAGTGCTCTGGTGTTCTAGTGTTCTGCTAGTGTTCTAGAGTTCTGCTAGTTTTCTAGTGTTCTGCTAGTGTTCTAGAGTTCTGCTAGTGTTCTAGAGTTATGCTAGTGTTCTAAGTTCTGCAAGTATTCTGCTAGTGTTCTAGTGTTCTGCAAGTATTCTGCTAGTGTTCTAGTGTTCTGCTAGTGTTCTGCTAGTGTTCTAGTGTTCTGCTAGTGCTCTAGTGTTCTGCTAGTGTTCTAGAGTTCTGCTAGTGTTCCAGTGTTCTCTAGTGTTCTGCTAGTGTTCTGCTAGTGTTCTGCTAGTGCTCTGGTGTTCTAGTGTTCTGCTAGTGCTCTAGTGTTTTGCTAGTGTTCTGCTCGTGCTCTAGTGTTCTAGTGTTCTGCTAGTGTTCTAGAGTTATGCTAGTGTTCTGCTAGTGTTCTGCTAGTGGTCAAGATTTCTGCTAGTGTTCTAGTGATCTGCTAGTGTTCTAGAGTTCTGCTAGTTTTCTAGAGTTCTGCTAGTGTTCTGCTAGTGTTCTGCTAGTACTCTGCTAGTGTTCTAGTGTTCTGCTAGTGTTCTGCTAGTGTTCTAGAATTCTGCTAGTGTTCTAGAGTTCTGCTAGTGTTCTAGTTTTCTGCTAGTGTTCTGCTAGTGCTCTAGTGTTCTAGTATTCTGCTAGTGTTCTAGAGTTCTGCTAGTGTTCTAGTGTTCTGCTAGTGTTCTAGAGTTCTGCTAGTGTTCTAGTGTTTTGCTAGTGCTCAAGTGTTCTAGTGTCCTGCTAAGGGTCTAGAGTTCTGTTAGTGTTCTGCTAGTGTTCTGCTAGTGGTCTAGAGTTCTGCTAGTGTTCTGCTAGTGTTCTAGTGTTCTACTAGTGCTCTAGTGCTCTGCTAGTGTTCTAGAGTTCTGCTAGTGCTCAAGTGTTCTGCTTGTGCACTAGTGTTCTGCTGGTGTTCTAGTGTTCTGTTAGTGTTCTAGAGTTCTGCTAGTGATCTAGAGTTCTGCTAGTGTTCTTGTGTTCTGCTAGTGTTCTAGTGTTCTGCTAGTGCTCTAGTGTTCTGCTAGTGTTCTAGTGTTCTGCTAGTGTTCTGCTAGTGTTCTGCTAGTGCTCTAGTGTTCTAGAGTTCTGCTAGTGTTCTAGTGTTCTACTAGTGTTCTGCTAGTGTTCTAGTGTTCTACTAGTGTTCTGCTAGTGCTCTAGTGTTCTGCTAGTGTTCTAGTGTTCTGCTAGTCTTCTAGAGTTCTGCTAGTGTTCTAGTGTTCTAGAGTTCTGCTAGTGTTCTAGTGTTCTGCTAGTGTTCTAGAGTTCTGCTAGTGTTCTAGAGTTCTTCTAGTGGTCTAGAGTTCTGCTAGTGCTCTAGTGTTCTGCTAGTGTTCTAGTGTTCTGCTAGTCTTCTAGAGTTCTGCTAGTGTTCTAGTGTTCTAGAGTTCTGCTAGTGTTCTAGTGTTCTGCTAGTGTTCTAGAGTTCTGCTAGTGTTCTAGAGTTCTTCTAGTGGTCTAGAGTTCTGCTAGTGCTCTAGTGTTCTGCTAGTGTTCTAGTGTTCTGCTAGTCTTCTAGAGTTCTGCTAGTGTTCTAGAGTTCTGCTAGTGTTCTAGTGTTCTGCTAGTGTTCTAGTGTTCTGCTAGTGTTCTGCTAGTGTTCTAGAGTTCTGCTAGTGTTCTGCTAGTGTTCTAGAGTTCTGCTAGAGTTCTGCTAGTGTTCTAGTGTTATGCTAGTGTTCTAGAGTTCTGCTAGTGTTCTAGAGTTCTGCTAGTGTTCTGCTAGTGTTCTAGAGTTCTGGCCTCTATGTGAAGTCGGGTCATAGAGACAGGAGGGATTACAACCCCCAGTGAGAGACAGATGTTTCAGGCTAAGATATTTGATAGCTTTGTTGCTGTCTGACACAACACCCTGCTGCCTCCCATCCTACCTCCTATGGTCCTGCTGTGGGTTTATTCCTCCTAGGTTCAGACAGAAAGCATAAACCTACCGTCTGTCTCTCCATCCCTCTACTTGCTGACAGACCACCCCACTGCCCGTTACATGGTGGCCAATCTTCTGGTCCTGTTGTGGGTTTGTTCTCTAACTCTGCTGTGAGACTATGAAACATATGTCCTGGAGTCCGACATGTCAAAGATATTACAACACACCCTGCCGACCATCCTATAGTGGCCCATCTCTCCCATCATCTCCCATTGTCCTATAGTGGGTTAATATCTGAGACATGTGTTCCCTCTGCCATGGTGGGTTAATCTCTGAGACATGTGTTCCCTCTGACATGGTGGGTTGGTCTCTGAGACAGACATGTTCCTTCTGCCATGGTGGGTTAGTCTCTGGGTCAAACGTGTTCCTTCTGCCATGGTGGGTTAGTGTCTGAGTCAAACGTGTTCCTTCTGCCATGGTGGATTAGTCTCTGAGTCAAACGTGTTCCTTCTGCCATGGTGGGTTAGTCTCTGAGTCAAACGTGTTCCTTCTGCCATGGTGGGTTAGTCTCTGAGTCAAACGTGTTCCTTCTGCCATGGTGGGTTAGACTCTGAGTCAAACGTGTTCCTTCTGCCATGGTGGGTTAGTGTCTGAGTCAAACGTGTTCCTTCTGCCATGGTGGGTTAGTCTCTGAGTCAAATGTGTTCCTTCTGACATGGTGGGTTAGTCTCTGAGACAGACATGTTCCTTCTGCCATGGTGGGTTAGTCTCTGGGTCAAACGTGTTCCTTCTGCCATGGTGGGTTAGTGTCTGAGTGAAACGTGTTCCTTCTGCCATGGTGGGTTAGTCTCTGAGTCAAACGTGTTCCTTCTGCCATGGTGGGTTAGTCTCTGAGTCAAACGTGTTCCTTCTGCCATGGTGGGTTAGACTCTGAGTCAAACGTGTTCCTTCTGCCATGGTGGGTTAGTGTCTGAGTCAAATGTGTTCCTTCTGCCATGGTGGGTTAGACTCTGAGTCAAACGTGTTCCTTCTGCCATGGTGGGTTAGTCTCTGAGTCAAACGTGTTCCTTCTGCCATGGTGGGTTAGTGTCTGAGTCAAACGTGTTCCTTCTGCCATGGTGGGTTAGACTCTGAGTCAAACGTGTTCCTTCTGCCATGGTGGGTTAGTCTCTGAGTCAAACGTGTTCCTTCTGCCATGGTGGGTTAGTCTCTGAGTCAAACGTGTTCCTTCTGCAATGGTGGGTTAGTCTCTGAGTCAAACGTGTTCCTTCTGCCATGGTGGGTTAGTCTCTGAGTCAAACGTGTTCCTTCTGCCATGGTGGGTTAGTCTCTGAGTCACACGTGTTCCTTCTGCCATGGTGGGTTAGTCTCTGAGTCAAACGTGTTCCTTCTGCCATGGTGGGTTAGTCTCTGAGTCAAACGTGTTCCTTCTGCCATGGTGGGTTAGTGTCTGAGTCAAATGTGTTCCTTCTCCAATGGTGGGTTAGTCTCTGAGTCAAACGTGTTCCTTCTGCCATGGTGGGTTAGTGTCTGAGAAAGACATGCCTTCCTTCTGTAATGAGACTGTAGCGGGGTTTTCTCCTAGCCACAGAGACATGCGTTCTATACTTTAAGACTTATTGGAGAACAGGTGAGAGCTGCAGGTACCCCCTCAGGCAGAGAGGCTTCGAACATGTTCCCTGTGCACAGTGGGCCAGACATGGGCTCTACATCAGTACTTCCTAATCCACTCTAATCAGGGAACATCACACGTTTGACCTTTTTGTTTTAGCCCTAACTGGTACCTGATTCAATTAGTCAAGGGGTTGATGATTAGTAGACTAATGGATTCAGTTGTGCCTGTTCAGGGCTATAACAAATATGTGAAACGTCTGGTGGCACCTGAGGAGAATGTTGTGAAACCCTGCTCTACATTAAAGTAGATGGGTAAAGGCATACGAATGATTCACCTGAAGCTGAAAACAATAAACTTAGATGTGTCTGGTTTAGAATGTGGCTGGTTCAGAATGTGTCTGGTTTAGAATGTGTCTGGTTCAGAATTTGTCAGGTTTAGAATGGGTCTGGTACCGAATGGGTCTGGTACCGAATTGGTCTGGTTTAGAATGTGTCTGGTTCAGAATGTGTCTGGTTCAGAATGTGTCTGGTTTAGAATGGGTCTGGTTTAGAATATGTCTGGTTTAGAATATGTCTGGTTCAGAATGTGTCTGGTTCAGATTTTGTCAGGTTTAGAATGTGTCTGGTATCGAATGGGTCTGGTACCGAATATGTCTGGTTTAGAATGTGTCTGGTTTAGAATGTGTCTGGTTTAGAATGTGTCTGGTTTGGAATGTGTCTGGTTTGGAATGTGTCTGGTTTAGAATGTGTCTGGTTTAGAATGTGTCTGGTTTAGAATGTGTCTGGTTTAGAATGTGTCTGGTTTAGAATGTGTCTGGTTTAGAATGTGTCTGGTTTAGAATGTGTCTGGTTCAGAATGTGTCAGGTTTATAATGTGTCTTGTTTAGAAAGTATCAGGCTGAAAGCTGAAACAATATATCCAGGGTACCAGTAGTATGAGGTGATAAGATATGTGTTGATAGTAAAGCTGAGATGTGAGGGGAGAGGCTGAGATTGGTGTAACAGCCTTTGATGTCTGGGCTAGTTTTCTTATTTTCTCTCTGAGTCCTTTTCTGCAACCTGCCATCCAAATAACCAGCAATATTTTGTCTCAGTAATAACCAGTCTTTTTACACACATAATGTGACTTCAATGAATAATATCATATTTACCGAGGGCAAAATTTTACACCAATTCAGTTTAGTGAGTTTCCCTTATCTTCTTTTCTCCGTTGCTTATCTGTTCCCTCTCAGCCCCCCCCCCCCCCCCTCACCCACACAATCACAAACGCACCGCATCACCCTCTTTCTCTCTCTTGCTCTCTCTCTCTCTCTCTTCTCTCTCTCTCTCTCTCTCTCTCTCTCTCTCTCTCTCTCTCTCTCTCTCTCTCTCTCTCTCTCTCTCTCGCTCCTTCTCTGAATATATTTATAATAAATGGACTCCGTAACCGTGGAGTCCGTGTGTGTGTTCATCTTATCAGCAGTGGAGATGGATGTTGTGGAGGTGGTGGAGGCACCAGCCGCGGCATTTCATTAGTCTGTCAATTATATTATATTTAGAGTGTAACAGTGTGGTGGTCCAGCTCTGCAAACTCAATAAGCCCTCTGATATCATAACCCTGCTCTGTGACAACTCTTATTTTATCGCCCTGCTGGTCCCTTCTAATAAACGTCTCTCAGTCGACGCTCGCTAAGCACCAAGCGCTCCACTCAATGCCACAACACGCTGAAATACGACCCCTATGTCCTCCCCGAGTCGGGCCCGAGAGAGGGGGTGAGGCGAGGGGGTAAGGCGAGGGGGTGAGAGAGGTGGTGAGGCGATGGGATAAATCAGAATTGTGGGATACTGAAGGCTGGCTTCCACGTCCCAAATGGCACCATATTCCCTATACAGTGCATTGCTTTTGACCAGAGTGCTTTTGACCAATGCACTGTATAGAGAATAGGTTGCCATTTGGGACACCCATCGTCCCCCATTCCTCCTCTGGTGCACACATCACAGCATTTGAGTGGGGCAAGGCTGATCTCTAGCTCTGGGTGCTTCCTTAGAGGCCATTGACTGTAGAGGAGAGGAGAGGAGAGGAGAGGAGAGGAGAGGAGAGGAGAGGAGAGGAGAGGAGAGGAGAGGAGAGGAGAGGAGAGGAGAGGAGAGGAGAGGAGAGGAGAGGAGAGGAGAGGAGAGGAGAGGAGGAAAAGCAGGATCTAAATAATAGGAGGAATGAGAGGAAAGCTATAAGGAAAACAATTATCTGTAGCTGGGAAGAAGAGAGTACATAGAGTGAAGAATGATAAACACAATGAGAGGTTTGACTTGAGGTGATATATGGTAGGAATCTCTGACGGAATACTCTGAAAGAACATTTCAGTACAGGTTGGCTAGATATTTAGTACAGGCTTGCTAGACATCTAGTATAGGCTGTCTTGATATCTAGTATAGGCTGGCTAGGTATCTAGTATAGGCTGGATAGATATCTAGTATAGGCTGTCTTGATATCTAGTATAGGCTGTCTTGATATCTAGTATAGGCTGTCTTGATATCTAGTATAGGCTGGATAGGTATCAAATATAGGCTGGCTAGGTATCTAGTATAGGCTGGATAGATATCTAGTAAAGGCTGTCTAGGTATCTAGTATAGGCTGGATAGATATCTAGTACAGGCTGTCTAGGTATTTAGTGCAGGCTGTCTATGTATTTAGTACAGGCTGTCTAGTTATTTAGTACAGGCTTTCTAGTTATTTAGTACAGGCTGTCTAGGTATTTAGTATAGGCTGTCTAGGTATCTACTACAGGCTGTCTAGGTATTTAGTACAGGCTGTCTATTTATTTAGTACAGGCTGTCTAGGTATTTAGTATAGGCTGTCTAGGTATCTAGTACAGGCTGGCTAGGTATCTAGTATAGTCTGGCTAGGTATCTAGTATAGGCTGGCTAGGTATTTAGTACAGGCTGGCTAGGTATTTAGTACAGGCTGGCTAGGTATTTAGTACAGGCTGGCTAGGTATCTAGTACAGGCTGGCTAGGTATTTAGTACAGGCTGGCTAGGTATTTAGTACAGGCTGGCTAGGTATTTAGTACAGGCTGGCTAGGTATCTAGTACAGGCTGGCTAGGTATTTAGTACAGTCTGGCTAGGTATCTAGTATAGTCTGGCTAGGTATTTAGTAGAGGCTGGCTAGGTATTTAGTACAGGCTGGCTAGGTATTTAGTACAGGCTGGCTAGGTATCTAGTACAGGCTGGCTAGGTATTTAGTACAGTCTGGCTAGGTATCTAGTATAGTCTGGCTAGGTATCTAGTACAGGCTGGATAGGTATTTAGTACAGGCTGGCTAGGTATCTAGTACAGGCTGGCTAGGTATTTAGTATAGGCTGGCTAGGTATCTAGTATAGTCTGGCTAGGTATCTAGTACAGGCTGGCTAGGTATCTAGTATAGTCTGGCTAGGTATCTAGTACAGCCTGGCTAGGTATTTAGTACAGGCTGGCTAGGTATTTAGTACAGGCTGGCTAGGTATCTAGTATAGTCTGGCTAGGTGTCTAGTATAGTCTGGCTAGGTATTTAGTACAGGCTGGCTAGGTATTTAGTACAGGCTGGCTAGGTATTTAGTATAGTCTGGCTAGGTATCTAGTATAGTCTGGCTAGGTATTTAGTACAGGCTGGCTAGGTATTTAGTACAGGCTGGCTAGGTATTTAGTACAGGCTGGCTAGGTATCTAGTACAGGCTGGAGTGGGATGGTTGTAGGAGACTGGATGTGCTCTGTTGCCTCTCTAGGTTCTCTTCTGGTAGGGTCAATCTCCATACAGATATATTTAACTTAGGTGACTGTATGGGTCCACTGTCTGCCACAATGTCTGTGATGTGCAGCCTCTCACCATGTTCTCTGCTGTCTCTTCTCGATCTATCCCGGTGTCTCCCCGGCAGACGACAGATGACATAGTATCGTCGGCGGAGTGTTCCAGCGATGACGAGGATCTGGAGGAGTGTGATTCCGGACACGCAGGTGGGATGGGTGTGTCGAGTTGTGCTTGCTCTGACCTACCAGTCTATTTTTATTCCTTTGATTGATTTGCAACCAAAACCAAAAAAGAGGATTGTTCTCCTCTAAGCATCAGGTCCCATGGAAGCCTAAAGTGTAACTTCAGAATACTTCCTATAAGCACCATGAGATACAGTAGTGAGTGTCTGAGGGTTTCCGCTTTATGTGGAAAGTTGAAAGAGCTCCACGCACTTTGAAGTTGATAAATGTAAATCCTTAGCAGGCCCTCTGTAGAAAAGTCACTTTTGAAGTTTTAAAGTTATATTTATGGTCCAAACTCTGAGTAAATGTATTCATAGTTCTACACAACCACATATGTTATAGTGTTATAGTCTGTAATACAGTTCGATTATAGTCTCTGATACAAATTACACTTAGCTGTGGGGCCTCTGGTCGTTAACATGGTTAAAAGCGTTAATACATTTTTTTTTCTCTCAGCATTCAAAGGAGAGCAAACTTTCAATCAAAAAGTACCAAATTAGTATCAAGCTCCATGTTCACACTGATGCTTCAAAATGTATCTGTCCTGTTTTACATGGTTGACATGTTTCTTGCTGTGCGTGTGTGTGCTTCTTCTCGACAGAGGATACATTTTGAGATTATTTTTTAAGGAACAAAATGCTTTCAGCATAGATACTGTGATATGTAGCAGACTAACTACAACAGACCCAGTCCTCCCCCTCTCTCTTCTCTCTTTCTCCTGTTTGTTCCTTTTGTTTCCTTATACGTTGGAGGCTTGCCTTACCTGAAACACTCTAATAGACAACAGATATCCTCCAATTTCTGTGTGCATCTTTTTCTCTCTCTCCTGCTACACCACACATAGTTGTCACCAGGTTGAAGTGAGTTATCACTCTCAGTAGTGTGAAATAATACTAATAATAATGATAACGCATAATTCCAGAGCTGAGCAGGAAGTAGATTTTAAATGGAAACATATCACTTGTTTTGAGACAACTTGGGTTTAGGAGCGGTTTGCTGCATGTTAATATTAATGATAAGCTGTCTGTCATGTCCCCAACAGAGCTCAGCCAATCATATTGTCTGTCATGAGGATAATATATCCAGATACACTCCTATTAGTCCTGAGAATGAATAAGTACTAACAAATACTGTCTGATACACTCCTACTAGTCCTGAGAATGAATAAGTACTAACAAATATTGCCTGGTTCAATAGACATAAACTACCCAGGACAGACATCCCCATTCAAATCACCGTTCTGTGGTTGGTCAATGTTCCGGCGGACTATTGAATATTCAAATTCTATGACTATTGTGTGATGGGCCTCTCTCGCTCTCTCCTCTCCTGAATCCCTGTGGAAGTCATTCTCCCCCTCTCCCCTCCTGTGGAAGTCATTTTCCCTCTCTCTCCCCCTCCTGTGGAAGTCATTCTTCCCCTCTCTACCATCCCGTGGAAGTCATTCTCCCCCTCTCTCACCTCTTGTGGAAGTCATTCTCTCCCTCTCTCTCCCCCCTGTGGAATTCATTCAACCCCTCTCTCCCCTCCTGTAGAAGTAATTCTCCCACTCTCTCCACCTCTCTCACCTCTTGTGGAAGTCATTCTCCCCCTCTCTCCCCCTCCTGTGGAAGTCATTCTCCCCCTCTCTCACCTCTTGTGGAAGTCAATCTCCCCCTCCTCTCATATCTTGTAGAAGTCATTCTCCCTCTCTGTCCCCTCTTGTGGAAGTCATTCTCCCCCTCTCTCTCCCCTCTCGTGGAAGTCATTCTCCCCCTCTCTACCATCCTGTGGAAGTCATTCTCCACCTCTCTCTCCTCCTGTGGAAGTCATTCTCCACCTTTCTCTCCTCTCCTGTGGAAGTCATTCTCCACCTCTCTCTCCTCTCCTGTGGAAGTCATTCTCTACCTCTCTCCCCTCTCTTGTGGAAGTCATTCTCCCCCTCTTTCTCCCCTCTCGTGGAAGTCATTCTTCCCCTCTCTACCATCCAGTGGAAGTCATTCTCCCCCTCTCTCTCTCCCCTCTTGTGGAAGTCATTCTTCCCCTCTCTACCATCCAGTGGAAGTCATTCTCCCCCTCTCTCTCCCCTCTTGTGGAAGTCATTCTCCCCCTCTCTACCATCCAGTGGAAGTCATTCTCCCCCTCTCTCTCCCCTCTTGTGGAAGTCATTCTCTCCCCCTCTCTCCCCTCCTGTGGATGTCATTCTCCCCCTTTCGCCCCTCCTGTGGAAGTCATTCTCATCCCTCTCTATCATCCTGTGGAAGTCATTCTCTCCCTCTCTCCCCTCCTGTGGAATTCAATCTCCCCCTTTCTCCCCTCCTGTGGAAGTCATTCTCTCTCCCTTCCTTTCCCTCCTGTGTAAGTTATTCTCCCCCTCTCTCTCCTCTTGTGGAAGTCATTCTCCCCTCTCTCACCTCCTGTGGAAGTCATTCTCCCTCTTTGTCCCCTCTTGTTGAAGTCATTCTCCCCCCTCTGTCCTCCTATGGAAGTCATCCTCCCCCTCTCTTCCCCTCCTGTGGAATTCATTCTCCTCCTCTCAACCATCATGTGTAAGTCATTCTCCTCCTCTCTACCAACCTGTGGAAGTCATTCTCCTCTCTACCAACCTGTGGAAGTCATTCTCCCTCTTTGTCCCCTCTTGTTGAAGTCATTCTCCCCCCTCTGTCCTCCTATGAAAGTCATCCTCCCCCTCTCTTCCCCTCCTGTGGAATTCCTTCTCCTCCTCTCTACCAACATGTGGAAGTCATTCTCCTCCTCTCTACCAACCTGTGGAAGTCATTCTCCTCCTCTCTACCAACCTGTGGAAGTCATTCTCCTCCTCTCTACCAACCTGTGGAAGTCATTCTCCTCCTCTCTACCATCCTGTGGAAGTCATTATCCTCCTCTCTACCAACCTGTGGAAGTCCTTCTCCCCTTCTCTCCCATCCCGTGGAAGTCATTCTCCCCCTCTACCGTCCTGTGGAAGTCATTCTCCCCCTCTCTCTCCTCTTGTGGAAGTCATTCTCCCTCTCTACCGTCCTGTGGAAGTCATTCTCCTCCTCTCTACCAACCTGTGGAAGTCATTATCCTCCTCTCTACCAACCTGTGGAAGTCATTCTCCTCCTCTCTACCATCCCGTGGAAGTCATTCTTCCCCTTTCTCCCCTCCTGTGGAAGTCATTCTCTCTCCCTTCCTTTCCCTCCTGTGTAAGTTATTCTCCCCCTCTCTCTCCTCTTGTGGAAGTCATTCTCCCCTCTCTCACCTCCTGTGGAAGTCATTCTCCCTCTTTGTCCCCTCTTGTTGAAGTCATTCTCCCCCCTCTGTCCTCCTATGGAAGTCATCCTCCCCCTCTCTTCCCCTCCTGTGGAATTCATTCTCCTCCTCTCAACCATCATGTGTAAGTCATTCTCCTCCTCTCTACCAACCTGTGGAAGTCATTCTCCTCTCTACCAACCTGTGGAAGTCATTCTCCTCCTCTCTACCAACCTGTGTAAGTCATTCTCCTCCTCTCTACCAACCTGTGGAAGTCATTCTCCTCCTCTCTACCATCCTGTGGAAGTCATTATCCTCCTCTCTACCAACCTGTGGAAGTCATTCTCCTCCTCTCTACCATCCCGTGGAAGTCATTCTCCTCCTCTCTACCAACCTGTGGAAGTCATTCTCCTCCTCTCTACCATCCCGTGGAAGTCATTCTTCCCCTTTCTCACCTCTTGTGGAAGTCATTCTCCCCCTCTTTCCCTCTTGTGGAAGTCATTCTCCCCCTCTTTCCC
Source organism: Salmo salar (assembly GCF_965601325.2). Taxonomy (NCBI): domain Eukaryota; kingdom Metazoa; phylum Chordata; class Actinopteri; order Salmoniformes; family Salmonidae; genus Salmo; species Salmo salar. The sequence goes on along the minus strand of NC_138296.1, from coordinate 87,260,931 downwards.
TCCTGTGGAAGTCATTATCCTCCTCTCTACCATCCTGTGGAAGTCATTCTCCCCCTCTCTCTCCTCTTGTGGAAGTCATTCTCCCCCTCTCTCTACCATCCAGTGGAAGTCATTCTCCCCCTCTCTCTCCTCCTGTGGAAGTCATTCTCCCCCTCTCTCTCCTCCTGTGGAAGTCACTCTCCCCCTCTCTCTCCGCTCTTGTGGAAGTCATTCTCCCCCTCTCTCTCCGCTCTCGTGGAAGTCATTCTCCCCCTCTCTCTACCATCCAGTGGAAGTCATTCTCCCCCTCTCTCTACCATCCAGTGGAAGTCATTCTCCCCCTCTCTATCCTTCTGTGGAAGTCATTCTCCCACTCTCTCTCCCCTCTCGTGGAAGTCATTCTCCCCCTCTCTCTACCATCCAGTGGAAGTCATTCTCCCCCTCTCTCTCCTCCTGTGGAAGTCATTCTCCCCCTCTCTCTACCATCCAGTGGAAGTCATTCTCCCCCTCTCTATCCTTCTGTGGAAGTCATTCTCCCACTCTCTCTCCCCTCTCGTGGAAGTCATTCTCCCCCTCTCTCTCCTCCTGTGGAAGTCATTCTCCCCCTCTCTCCCCCTCCTGTGGAAGTCATTCTCCCCCTCTCTCTCCTCTCTTGTGGAAGTCATTCTCCCCCTCTCTCTCCTCCTGTGGAAGTCATTCTCCCCCTCTCTCCCCTCCAGTGGAAGTCATTCTCCCCCTCTCTCCTCTCTTGTGGAAGTCATTCTCCCCCTCTCTCTCCTCCTGTGGAAGTCATTCTCCCCCTCTCTCCCCTCCAGTGGAAGTCATTCTCCCCCTCTCTCCTCTCTTGTGGAAGTCATTCTCTCCCCCTCTCTCCCCTCCTGTGGAAGTAATTTCACCCCCTCCTGTTGTAGTCATGCTCCCCTCTCTCTGCACCTGTGGAAGTCATTCTCATCCCTCTCTACCATCCTGTGGAAGTCATTCTCCCCCTCTCTCTCCCCTCCTGTGGAGTTCAATCTCCCCCTCTCTCTCCCCTCCTGTGGAAGTCATTCTCCCCCTCTCTCACCTCCTGTGGAAGTCATTCTCCCCCTCTTTCCCTTCCTGTGGAAGTCATTCTCCCCCTCTTTGCCCTCCTGTGGAAGTCATTCTCCCCCTCTTTGCCCTCCTGTGGAAGTCATTCTCCCCCTCTCTCACCTCCTGTGGAAGTCATTCTCTCCCCCTCTCTCCCCTCCTGTGGAAGTCATTCTCCCCCTCTCTCCCCTCCTGTGGTTGTCATTCTCTCCCCCTCCTTCCCCTCCTGTGACGTCATTCTCTCCCCCTCCCTCCCCTCCTGTGACGTCATTCTCTCCCCCTCCCTCCCCTCCTGTGGACGTCATTCTCTCCCCCTCTCTCCCCTCATGTGGATGTCATTCTCTAGTGATCTAAAAAAATGTATTAGTGGGCTGTCCTTCCAAATGCCATCATAGAACACTAATTAATTCCAAGCTAATCTGCCTAAATATGCCTGGGCTAATTATCAAAACATATGTCCACTTTTTTTCTCAGCACATTGTAAATCAGTTTTCATTAAGACCAACTGAAAACTATGTATTAGCCGATTCTGTTATCCCTGGTAGGAGATAATGAATCATCAATTCGGCTTAGTTAATTATATATTTAATTTAATTATTAATTTATATATTTCCGTATTGAAAGAGGTTTCTGAATATGTGTACAGTGGATAAGGTAGTAATTCTACAGTTTATAATCTCTAGACCTTTGTGACCTTATGTCATATCGTGGGCTAAAGGCATTGTGGTTAAGGTTTTGAGTAGGAATGTGTTTTTTTTATGTGGCCCTTTAGATTGTCATGGTAAAGCAATGCATATGATAACATAAAGCTATCTCAATGCATATGATAACATAAAGCTATCTCAATGCATATGATAACATAAAGCTATCTCAATGCATATGATAACATAAAGCTATCTCAATGCATATGAAAGCTTTATTTTATCTCAATGCATATGATAGCTTTATGTTATCTCAATGTATATGATAACATAAAGCTATCTCAATGCATATGAAAGCTTTATTTTATCTCAATGCATATGATAGCTTTATGTTATCTCAGTGCATATGATAGCTTTATGTTATCTCAGTGAATATGATAGCTTTATGTTATCTCAGTGCATATGATAGCTTTATGTTATCTCAGTGCATATGATAGCTTTATGTTATCTCAGTGCATATGATAGCTTTATGTTATCTCAATGCATATGAAAGCTTTATTTTATCTCAATGCATATGATAGCTTTATGTTATCTCAGTGCATATGATAGCTTTATGTTATCTCAGTGAATATGATAGCTTTATGTTATCTCAGTGCATATGATAGCTTTATGTTATCTCAGTGCATATGATAGCTTTATGTTATCTCAATGCATATGATAGCTTTATGTTATCTCAATGCATATGATAGCTTTATGTTATCTCAATGCATATGATAGCTTTATGTTATCTCAATGCATATGATAGCTTTATGTTATCTCAATGCATATGATAGCTTTATGTTATCTCAATGCATGAAGTTGTAATGACTTTGATTACCTAAGGACAGCTGAAATTAAATGGACATGGCGGACAGCTTGAACAATTTAAAAGTTTCACTTCCATAACTTAAATCCCAAGTATTCTCAGAAGCAAAAGTTTGAGTAAGTAAGTACAGTATATTCTGAACTTGGTACCCCCTCATGGAGGCCTACTGTAGGGGTAACAATAAACTACATTTAGTCATATACAGTCAGTCATACATGCATCTCACTATGTTGACACAGACATTCATACCCTCATTCTGCCCCCCTGCTTCAGGTTTTATGAACAGTTGCATGACATTGTTTTTATTTGTTTTGTTTCTTTTATGTTTGAATCTTTTTATTTTCCATAGTGAAGTGCATTCTGGACATCTCTCCTCTTCTGTACCCTTTCTGACTTACTGTTCTTTTGCATATGATTTGAGTTGTCCGGACATATTGATTTTTTTGGTTGATTTTGTTCTACTCATCCGTCCATTTACCAGGATAGAGCTGATCCCTCCCCTTTGCCTCATCTTGTGCCGCATGATATCTTGGTGGTTGAAAGTGAAACAACAGTACTCCTACTCATCTTCTTGTTGATGTTTTCTGTGCCATTATTAAAGGCTGATTCTGAAACATACACTATTTTCCATTTACAACACAGGAAATGAAAGGCAACAAAATATTTTCTTGCCATCATACTTTTTTTGGGCCTTGTGCAGGCAACCCCATTCTGTCTCAAGAAAGTTGTGTCTGAAAGAATGACTCCCCGCCCTCCCCCACCTACCCCAACCCCACCCCAACCCCGCCTTCTTTCTCTCAGCCTTTCTGCATATACATGTCGGTTTTGAATGCAGATGGCATAAAAATTATTTTATTGCCGCAAAGTATATCTGTTTTTCTATTCTATATATGTTGCTGCCAGTAGAAGGCATTTGTGGCATGTCTATACAGTAGACTAGAAGACTAACTTCCTGTAACTACCTCAGTGACTCCTCCTCCTTCTTGCTAATGCATGCTGGGATTTGATTGGCGGCCATTTTGTGTGCTTCTACCTCCACCCACAACTCTGCTCTCAGGCTAACCGTGCCTCGCCCTGCCTGGGGCAGCAGTGATGGTTACCCCGCCACTGCTCCCCCTCCTGCTTCTTGTCGTGTTGGTTACCGTGTCTGTAGTGTTTTCATGTCTGTCTGTCTGTGTACGTCTGCCAACCTGTTGTGTCTGTTCTTACTGTTTCTCTGTGATTGTTTTGTCTATGTTTGAAAACTGTCTAAACCTGAACCTACCCTCTGATCCTGAGAGAGTTCCACAAGAAGGCAAATAAGAAACATTGTCAAGAACATTCTACACCTGCAGCTGACTCCATTTCAAGAACCACAGTTGTGCATTGTACCAATTCAATGAGTAGATGATAACATAATTAAGCACATTTCCCCTAACTAACTTCCTTATCAACCATAATCCATTTAGACCGCTACAGCGCTGTCAGATGTAAGTCACTTGACAAATTGATTGATCAACCACGACATCCACATGCTGTTCAAGTGTCTTGTGAAACCTCGTCATTATTCTGCAGGTTATCAGTCACTTTGGTTAGGGAACTAATTCTGCCTTGGCTTGTCTTAGTGAATCATTGCATTTTGCATTTACATTTTAGTCACTCAGCTGACAGTCTTATCCAGTGCAACATTAGCAACATTGTACGTTATTTTCCAAAGAACAAAAGGAGCAGAGCGACAGGTATATAGTTTACTTCACAACAGTGTCAGTCTAACAGCGCCTCCATAAAACGAGGACATAAGACAGCCATCTAGCAGCGCAAGACAAACCATATGCAATAAAACCTCATGAAATGTAACTACATGAGCATTTAGATTAACGACTGATGAATAGGCCCGGTAATCTAATGGAGACCTAACCTAATTCTGCATGTCTCTTTAACACGAGGCGGGAGGGAAAACAGGGGTGATGAAACCAGTGTGAACTATGAGAGGGGTAGATCAATGACTCCCTCTCTCTCTCTCTCTCTCTCAACTAGCGGTGTTGCGTCGGGCCTTGGTTGGCTGGCTCTGGCATTGTTAGGCCCCATCGGGCCGACTGTCAAGTCAATGCAGGCCCTAGATCAGTTTAAAGGTTATTCAGCTGACACATGTCAATGGAGCGGGAGGGGGAGCTTAATGGCCATTCGACAAATTGACCGTCAGACAGGGGACTCGCTGGGCTGCGTTACGAAGCCGTGGCTGGCTGGAGGATGCCAATTTGAAATGCAGGAGAGCACCCAGCCAGCCTCATGACGACGGATTAAGACCCATCAGCCACACTCTCCTGTAAAGGGACAGGACACCTGACAGAAAAACATCCCAGATATACTATACAGTGCCTTCGGAAAGTAATCAGACCTCTTGACTTTTTCCACATTTTGTTAATGAAGTTACAGGTTCATTCTAAAATGTTTTACATAAAAAAAAATCTCAGCAATCTACACACAATATCCCATAACGACAAAGCGAAAATGTCAAAGCAAAAACCAAGCCATGAGGTCGAAGGAATTGTCCGTAGAGCTCTGAGAGGATTGTGTCGAGGCACAGATCTGGGGAAGGGTACCTAAACATTTCTGCATTAAAGATCCCCAAGAACACATTGGCCTCCATCATGATTAAATGGAACAAGTTTGGAACCACCAAGACTCTTCCTAGAGCTGGCTGTATGACCAACTGAGCAATCGGGGGCGAAGAGCCTTGGTCAGGGAGGTGCCCAAGAACCCGATGGTCACTCTGACAGAGCTCCAGAGTTCGTCTCTGGAGGAGGGAGAACCTTCCAGAAGGACAACCATCTTTGCAGCACTCCACCAATCAGGCCTTTAAGATAGAGTGGCCAGACGGAAGCCACTCCTCAGTAAAAGGCACATGATAGCCCGCTTGGAGTTTGCCAAAAGGCACCTAAAGACGCTCAGGACCTCAGACTGGGGCGAAGGTTCACCTTCCAACAGGACAACGATCCTAAGCACACAGCCAAGACAACACAGGAGTAGCTTCGGGACAAGTCTCTGAATGTCCTTGAGTGGCCCAGCCAGAGCCCGGACTTGAACCCAAACGTACGTCTCTGGAAAGACCAGAAAATAGCTGTGCAGCGACCCTACCCATCCAACCTGACAGAGCTTGAGAGAATCTGCAGAAAATAATGTAAGACACTCCCCAAATACAGGTGTGCCATACTTGTAGCGTCATAGCCAAGAAGACTCTATGCTGTAATCGCTGCCAAGGGAGCTTCAACAAAGTGCTGAGTAAAAGGTCAGAATACTTATGTAAATTTGATATTTCAGTTTTTTATTTGTAATACATTTGCAAACAATTCTAAAAACCAGTTTTTGCTTTGTCATTATGGGGTATTGTGTGTAGATTGATGAGGAAAAAACACAATTTAATACATTTTTGAATAAGGCTTTAACGTAACAAAATGTGGAAAAAGTCAAGGAGTCTGAATACTTTCCGAAGTATTTGTACACCTCTTAAAATGTGTGTACTCTGCTGTTTCAATCACACCCATTGCTGCCTGGTGTATAAAATTGAGCACACAGCCATGCAATCTCCATAGACAAACATTGGCAGTAGAATGGCCTTACTGAAGAGCTCAGAGACTTTCAATGTGGCACCGTCATAAGATGCCACCTTTCCAACAAGTCAGTTCGTCAAATTTCAGCCCTGCCAATTGTTAGTGCTGTTATTGTGAAGTGGAAACGTCTAGGAGCAACAATGCCTCAGTCGTGAAGTGGTAGGCCACACAAGCTCACAGAATGGGACCGCCGAGTGCTGAAACGCGTAGCATGTAAAAATCGTCTGTCCTTGGTTGCATTACTCACTACCAAGTTCCAAACTGTTTCTGGAAGCAACGTCAACACAATAACTGTTCGTCGGGAGCTTCATGAAATTCCATGGCCGATTAGCTGCACACAAGCCTAAGATCACCATGCACAATGCCAAGTGCCTGCTGGAGGGGTGTAAAGCTCACCGCCATTGGACTGTGGAGCAGTGGAAACGTGTTCTCTGGAGTGATGAATCACGCTTCACCATCTGGCAGTCCGACGGACTAATCTGATTTTGGTGGATGCCAGGAGAACGCTACCTGCCCCAATGCATAGTGCCAACTGTAAAGTTTGGTGGATGAGGAATAATGTTGTGGGGCTTCTTTTCATGGTTCTGGCCCCTTAGTTCCAGTGAAGGGAAATCTTCAGAAAAGAAAGAGAAAATAAATAGAGAGAGAGAGGAAGAAGAGAAGAGAGAAGTGGACAGATAAAGAAGAAGAAAGGGGGTAAGACAGAAACTGCTGCTCTGAGATTTTCATCATCATCCACACTGCATCTGCCTACCTCCGGATGCTGAGGTGGGTTGTGAGGACTGTTTTGTTCTGACGCATCCTACATTGCTCTGCTTCTGTCTCAACACAGACCACGTTGTTTAAAGGACGACGTCATAACAGAAGATGTTAGTAAATAACGCCGCTTCTCTTAGATGTATGCTACTGAGATTCACCTCAAGGTGAAAAGACAGAAACTTGTCCATGTCTAGTTTGTGCCCCATAGATGATAGGATCAGTTTGCTTTGCTTGGTAGAAAGCTCAAACTTTCCCACGATGCACCTGTAGATTATAATAAGCCCAGGTGCAGTATGTCCCTTGAAATACTCAGATAGTAAGTGTTGTGTTGTTGGTCTCGCTCTCTCACTCTCTCTCTCTCTGGTAATCATCTTTCTGCCTGCCGAGCCAGAGTTGAATGAATCTGCTGTAGTAGGCCTCAGGCACAACGGGATTTAAGGTCTGAAAACGACTACTCACACACAATCTTTAGCCAGCCCTGTAAAATCCCACTGAGTCAGTCACTGTGGCCGCGTCTGGGTGAGTGCCTGTGTGCTGCCTGCCTGTCTGCCATCTGTCTCTCTGTGCTGTCACAGCCGCTAAAACCCGTCGCGCTGCCTTCCTGATGGGACTCAACTCTATTCCGAGGTCTCAGCAAACGCTGGACCGACACAGAGATTAGTCAGAAAATAAAGAGAGAGAGAGACAGAAAGAGAAGAAGAGAAGAGAGAGGGGGACAGGAAGAGAAGAAAAGAAGAGAGAGGGGGAAAGGGGGTAAGACAGAAACTGCTGCTCTGAGATTTTTATCATCATCCACACTGCATCTGCCTACCTCTGGATGCTGAGGTGGGTTGTGAGGACTGTTTTGTTCAAGCTGCTTTTGTCTCGTCTAGTCTGACGCATCCAACATTACTCTGCGTCTGTCTGAACAAGGACCACTTTGTTTAAAGGACTACGTCATCACAGAAGACATTAGTACATAACGCTGCTTCCCTATTTAGTCTTGGGGGGGGGGGGGGGGGGGGGGTCAGAGAGAGAAAATAACTGACAGGTCAGGGAGTTGTGTACCTTCAGGTTTACTGTACCTAAGGAAGCGAGGCTTAACACCAAGCCCACAAAGCCCCAATCTTGACATTAGTCCACAAACCCACTTCATCTTTTCAGAAGTCCACAAAGACCTACATCTTGACATTAGTCCACAAAGCCAATCCATATAGACATTAGTCCACAAAACACCTCCATCTTGACGTTAGTCCACAAAGCCCTCCATCATGAAATGAGTCCACAATGCCCTTCCATCTTGACATAGGTCCACAAAGCCCTCCATCTTGACATAAGTCCACAAAGCCCTCCATCTTGACATTAGTCCACAAAGCCCTCCATCTTGACATTATTCCACAAAGCCCTCCATCTTGACATAGGTCCACAAAGCCCTCCATCTTGACATTAGTCCACAAAGCCCTCCATCTTGACATTAGTCCACAAAGCCCTCCATCTTGACATTATTCCACAAAGCCCTCCATCTTGACGTAGGTCCACAAAGCCAATCCATCTTGACGTAGGTCCACAAAGCCAATCCATCTTGGTGTAGGTCCACAAAGCCAATCCATCTTGACATAGGTCCACAAAGCCCTCCATCTTGACATTAGTCCACAAAGCCCTCCATCTTGACATTAGTTCACAAAGCCCTCCATCTTGACGTAGGTCCACAAAGCCAATCCATCTTGACATAGGTCCACAAAGACCTCCATCTTGACATAAGTCCACAAAGCCCTCCATCTTGACATAGGTCCACAAAGCCCTCCAACTTGACATTAGTCCACAAAGCCCTCCATCTTGACATTATTCCACAAAGCCCTCCATCTTGACATAGGTCCACAAAGCCCTCCAACTTGACATTAGTCCACAAAGCCCTCCATCTTGACATTATTCCACAAAGCCCTCCATCTTGACATTATTCCACAAAGCCCTCCATCTTGACATAGGTCCACAAAGCCCTCCAACTTGACATTAGTCCACAAAGCCCTCCAACTTGACATTAGTCCACAAAGCCCTCCATCTTGATATTTGTGCACAAAGCTACTCCATCTTGACATTAGCAGAGAAATCAAAACAAACAGCGTCTCTTTAAGCAAACCCATTAGAATGTGCAGTGTTTGCACTGAGGTGAACCACTGAAATGTGCAACGCTGGTACTAGAGCTAACGTTAGAGGATCAAAGTGTTTACTAAAATGCCAAGGTCCTCTGGCAGGCTTTTTCTTCCTTGAGCCCCTTTCTCTCTATCACACACACACACACACACACACACACACACACACACACACACACACACACACACACACACACACACACACACACACACACACACACAGAGACACACACACACACACACACACACACACACACACACACACACACACACACACACACACACACACACACACACACACACACACACCTCTCAGAACCAGGCAGCTCCCTTTGGATCGGATGGAATGCAAAGGTTTTGTTGATCTAGCTGGAAAGCTAACAATTGCCAAAAGCTTTTAGGCATTCAGGAATGAAGGGGCGAGTGGATAGATGTAAACAAGGCCAAGATGATACAGGGCAGACAGAGAGAAATATACCCTCCTCCTCTCTGAAATCACTTAGTGAGCGACATTACTGTTTATCTAACAGGGCAGGTAGCCGATGTCTGATGAAAACATTACCATAGCCACACAATAGGAACAGGGACACTGAATTTGAGTGTAGAGCATGGATAGCCCCAACTCCTTATCACGTCCCAATGGGGCATGGATAGCCCCAACTCCTTATCACGTCCCAATGGGGCATGGATAGCCCCAACTCCTTATCACGTCCCAATGGGGCATGGATAGCCCCAACTCCTTATCACGTCCCAATGGGGCATGGATAGCCCCAACTCCTTATCACGTCCCAATGGGGCATGGATAGCCCCAACTCCTTATCACGTCCCAATGGGGCATGGATAGCCCCAACTCCTTATCACGTCCCAATGGGGCATGGATAGCCCCAACTCCTTGAGCTCTCTTGTGGAACTTCCTCTGAACACTGTGTGTATCTGTCCAGTGAAGGCTGTTGGTTATGCATTAACATAAAACTGAACTATACATTTACTAAAAGTACACATTAATTTGATGAATGTTATAATTTGCAGTCTACGCCACATAATGTGGGTTGTATATCACCCATGGTGTTTCTTCTACCTCTCCGATGGTTGATGTCTGATAATACATTGTTCTTTGCCTGAAGCAATATGCCCTACAGGCCTTGATGCAATAACCTCTAGTCACCTTTAACCTCATCCTGACCCTCTGACCCCAGCTTGCTGTACTGTTATTGTATATTACTCTCCCTAAATGCAACTTACTTAAAGCACGCATTAACCATGAACCTAATAGTAAAAACAACTAAAATATCCTGTCTAATATTTACCTTACCTTTCTCTGAATTACATCCAGATTGCACGCCTGTTTTGTGTTTTAAAATGACTAACAACAGATATGTATTTCATAAAGAATTAACTAATAATAATGTGTTATGAAGATGGTGACAACTTCCCCTACGAACTGTCCCTCTTCTCTATGTCTGCTTCAGTGTGTGCTTTCTGGTTGTTCATCTTTGATAGTGTGAGAATTTTAATGCTTTTAATTGCTTGCTTGCCAATTTGTATTTTTTTTTTATTTGTCTATTTGTACATATATGTAAATATACATATGTGGATATCTATGTTAATTACTGAAATTGCTCAAAATGACCTTTTTAATAATCTGATAATTTCCATAGCAGTACTATTGATAGTGGTATGGTGAAGTATTCCTAATTAGGACATTTCTTCCTTTTTTACTAATGATTTTGATTGGTTAACTATGGTTGAAATACACAGCTCTGATTGGCCACCCCAAACACATGACCCAGTATACAATTTGACAATTCACAATTTCATTGAGAAAAAAACTAGAAGAAAACTCAAAAATACAACTGTCCTCACCACTATTTGTTTCAACATGTTTCAAACCTGTTCTTACAGTGCTACATTTTTTCCTGTTATTCAATTAGCGAATTTGGATTGCATTTGGACTATAATGAATTAATTGATTAATTCCGCATGGCAAAGAAAGAAGTTGCAGCTTAGGGTTTGTAAAAACTGTCAGTGTTGAAAGTGCTGTTCTCTTCTGTAGATGGGTATGTATATGCTCATGGGTTGTATGTCCCCATCCCTTCCTTACAGCCAAAAGCTCTAATGCCGCCCGGCCGCTTCGTACCACCTTTACATGGACATGGCAACTGACGTACACATTCACCCCCATCTATGTCATTTCCTACCTAGTATGTTCCTAGGTCCTCCTCCCTTCTTACACTCCCCCCCACTCCAAACCCCCTTTTACGTAGATGTTAAGATATGTACAGTCATCCATTAGTTCAAAACTAATGAACAACGAAGTTAAAGTTAAGCAAAAAAAGTTTTTTTTAAAAAAGTGTAATAATCAGACTGTAAATATTTATGGGGAAAGTTACATAAAAGGAGCTTTTCTCTCACAGCCAAGACTTATCTATAGATGTACAGTTTTCTTTTTTATGAAAAGAAATGACTATTTAAAAAATATATAATAATCCTGAACAGAATGGTGAAGATTATTTTTCATGTCATGATGTGTGGATGTGTGTTTTTCCTTCCCTGTACCATCCTGTCTAAAAGATAAATAACTAAAATGAATCAAAATTGTTAAAAAGAAACTAACCTAACTTGTCCAAAAACATTCTTACACAACTTTCTTTTGTACACTTTTTTCTTCCTGCCAAAATCATGCGGGCAATTTGTTGATGTAAGTTCACAAAACTGATGGTATACTTTTCTTCTTTTTGAAAAAACATTTTCGTAGGCTCTTTATGATGTTTCAAGCAGAATTTATTTGACCTCTTTCTATGTAGTAATCCCTCTTTGGATAAATCTATTTGTGCATTTAGTTTGTGAATGTTGACAATGTTTGCTCTAACTCTCAGTTTGACAGTCTTAACTGTGTTTGCAATGCCTTACTTATTTTTTTCTTTATTTACTTTTTTATTTTTATTAGAGATTTGCATCTTCTTTTAGTGCCCTGTTTGTGGTGAGCCTTTGCAGTGTACAAGCTAGCCACCTTGGCAAGAGGTTTATGCAGATTCAACTGACATCTGAATGTTACTTTCGTATGTTTTAGAAACCGCCCTAATAGTAAAATAATATCATAAAGGACAAGAAAAATGAATAGAAAGATAGATAGACTAGTCAAGAACAAACATAGTAACTGATACTGATAAAAGTGAGAAGTACATTCAGCTGTTGTTGTTGAACTGTCAGGTGACTTTGTGCCATTGTGGCAACTGTATAAGAGCAGTCAAAAGGCAAGGGGTTAAGGCCTGTGGGGGAGCCTAGTGAACTCACCATAATAAAATTCGGAATGTAGGAATATTTAGCTCAGTTTCATTTCATTAGACCCTATCAATAGCTACAGAAAATAATGACAAGTTGAGCCCGGTCTTTGCACCTTAGAAGCACATGACAGGCTGACCTCTATCTCCATTATTGTTATTTCCATTGGACAAAAATACAATATGCTGTGGATTGTATGCAAATCGTCACTATATTTTTTATAATATATTGCTTTATGTTAGGAAAGCAGAAAAGTCAGTCTCTCAATTTATTATACACCTATCGGGGTATAAGCTTGAAAGGTATGATTAAAGTTAAGTTAGAAGTTATTTATCAGTCCAATATTGTGGCGCTACTGTACATATATCCAGACAGCCAGACATTAGCAAAACTAGACCAGACATAATTAATATAGTTACAACCCTCTGGTGTGTAGGTCCCAGAGCTACAAAGCCAGCACCAATAACTATATTTCTGTCTGTGAAAACTTTCACAAAATAGTACACTTGTTATTGAACATGAAGCATAGGAGTTAGGTGTGGTAAAATGCCTGTTTGTTATTTTGGCTCACCCCTGAACATCCCTTACAGCCTTTTGATGCAATGTATACATTTTTATTGGCAAATTATTATTTTCAGTTCATGGTATTGTTTGGTTGGTTCTAGTTTCATTGAATTTGCACTGGTATAGTATTTTCCGTTTTGACTTATTTTAGTTTTTTTCTGTATTTTTATTTTAAAGAATTGTTCCGCTTTGCTTTTTATGTTTTATATAATTACTTTCCAGTGTTTGATTGAATAGCTAACGTCTTGCATTTCTTCTAACTTCTCTTTTCTTTTTCTGTTTTGCAGGAGGGGAGTTAGTCATCCCCGTACTTGTAGAGGATCCCATAGACATCCCTCCTGTTTCCCCCCGTTCCCCCTTCATCCCCCTCCCCCCAACCCTCCGCCCCGTCCTCCCAACCCTCCGCCCCGTCCTCACCATTATCGAGACCACAAAAGAGTCCCTGCCCATGGCCACTGAGGTGGGGGTACCTTGCTTGTCGGACCGAGGCAGCGATGATTGTGATGATGGTCTTGATGGTGATTATGATGGCATGGTGATTTCGGGGTTTGGCTCTGGCGAAGCTTTCGACTCTAGCCTGCCCCCCACTGACGATGAAGATTTTTACACCACCTTCTCCCTGGTAACAGATAAGATCTTGACCACGTCGGCCTATGAAGGTGGCTACAAAGCTCTCGCGCCCAAGTGGGAGGCCAAGGACTTGAGGCCTAGTAAAGCCTCAGAGGCGGGGAGGACTACACCCACCCCGCCTCTACCCAACCTCGGGGGCACTGTAGCAGAGGCGTCCCTCCCATCAGACGGCACGCTAGCCAAACTGCCCGCCGGGAAAATGGACAACCGCGAAGTGATCAAAGCCCTGCAGCCGGACATAGTCCTGCTGCCTCTACCCACTGTGTCCTTCGACCTGGATGGCACCAAGCCTCGTGGGCCCCTCATCACCTCACCCATGCTGCGTACGGTGCCTTCCGCGTTACCCACCGCACCAGTCGTGAGGCGGGTGCCCCCGGGGGCCTCTGAGGTGATACGAGAATCCAGCAGCACAACGGGAATGGTGGTTGGCATCGTCTCGGCCGCGGCACTCTGCATCCTCATCCTCCTCTACGCCATGTACAAGTACAGGAACAGGGACGAAGGCTCCTACCAGGTAGACGAGACACGGAATTACATCAGCAACTCGGCGCAGACCAACGGCACTGCGGTGAAAGACAAAGCACCCAGCGGGGGCAGTGGCGCCAAGGGATCCAGCGGCAAGAGACCGAAAGACAAGGACAAAGAATACTATGTATAAAGACAAAGAATACTATACATCAACCATTCCCAACAACAACAAAAAATAACTGTTTGGAGAAAATATGAATAAACACTTGACAGTACCATATTGGGAGCTGCAATTTAAAACGGAAAACAAATCCTCTCATAAGAACTCTAAGTGAATGAGTCCAAGTTGAACATTTTTCCAATGTACTGTGACCTAAAAGCACACTTACTATGGTAAGCATACAGAGAAACAGGCTGATAGGGACACTACTATAAGATACCTTGTGACGAGATGACTGAGCTCTGCCTGGAGGTTTGGAAATGTAAGATATTTTGGTGTTACATCGCTCCCAAGTGACTGTGAGAGATTTGTGATCCTTGGCGTAAACAACCTTGTCCATTGTAACCCTGTAAAATGACAAAACAAACAACCATCATTTCGGCCATTCGGAGCATGTGAGATGTATGTGATGTGGTGCTGGCATCTGTATAAGTGAGGAACCTGAAGATTTAAAAAAATGAGTCATTGCAGTTTGAAAGACAAAACATAATTAACATACAAATGGTATATTTCTATACCTAGTGTTGGATGAGGAAAGGTATGTGTGTGGTAGCTAAGGTGTCTTTTTTAAACCCACCTATGCGTTTTGAGGGATGAGACATTGTCAGGGCTGACCAGGCTATGCTCAATGAATAGTAGTACGGCAATGCATTTCAATTTATTATTTCGCTTTTTTTACCCCTCTCTCAAAAATGGATTCGACTGCTATGCATGACGTCCTCGATCTAGATGGTATTCGACCATGTTGGAGGGGATGCACCAGTAAAAATGCAATGTTTTTTTAATTAGATATTTTACAGAACTCTAGATCCCTGATAGCATTTTTATTTCAGTTTTCCATAAACCACTGGTTCGGTTATTTGTTACATTCTGTTTGTGGAAGTAAAGTCATTATGTCTGTGGGGTTTTTGGTCAAATATTGAAAACAATGTGACTAAAGAAGACTTATCCAATGTGAAAAGTTTTGAATTTGTATCTGTTGTCACAGTCAACTGTGTCAAAACAAATATGTTTACATATTTTATTACATCATAGCCGTCGTATTTTGCAGGTCAATATTGTACATAACATTTTAGTTTCCGCTGGATTTTTTTTTAGCATTGTACAGACATAATTTGAGCTGATTTCCTTTCTCGGTGTACTAAATGACAAAGATCTAAAAAAAATTTCTGATGTTTGGTAAGACTGGAGATAGCGTACTTGTATTTTTTTGTAATCGAAAGGAGTAAAATATTATTAGGTTAGAAAATCTAGTCTTTCTGGATGGTGTTTCTAAAACGCATGAATATTTTACAACTGGAAGACATCAGATATCAGTCAAATAGAAAAATGCCCACCCTGATATTGTACTAGGGCCTCCTGATTCTGGATTACTTTGATTGTTTTTTTGTTTTTTTTAATTTGAGATCAAACAGAGATTTTTGAGACCCAGTGCTGGCACCATACTAAGAATAAGATACAGGATGATGATGATATTTTTACTGTGATGTCTATGTTCCTTACTTTCAGTTTTATTCTTTTACATTTATGTTCCTCCCCTTATTGTGCAGTTTTCATTTGAAGTCTTAACATTTTTATGACAATTTGTGCTGGCAGTACATTTTTTTTATTACTTAATTTATTTAGTTGTTTCTTGTTCATTTTGTATTCTAAGCAAATCTCAAGTACATTCAGTTTGATTTTGTGTTGTTATTACTGCTTTCAACCCATTACTTAACTGTGTTTTGCTCCTTTGACTCCAGGCAAATCCCAGCAATAAAATGTTCTTCCCAAAGTTTACAATGGTAGAGTACGTTTGGCTGTTTGTCATGTGGTGTGGATGTATGAAAGAGTATAGAAATGAGTTTTTAGTAGTACATTAATCTGTAACAGAGTTAGGATTCAGGTCCTTAACCTCTGTCCAAAACTTGACTTCTATCATAAGACCATGAACCATAGACTCTTCTTATTTGAAAATTAATTAATTAAGAGTCTAAGCCAGAGATTCATACATGGAAAAACACAAAAAAAATACATAACAAGGAAGTTTGTTTTAAAGTGTCTGACCTATATCTGAGAGATATAAGAAAGATCAGGAAATTCTTTAAAAAAATTGTTACTCATATTTTACCCTTTTTTGGCATTAAACTACTTCCATATATACTTCCATTCATTTTTTAAACTGGCACCGGGCTACCTTCAGACAAGTGTTGTGAGGCCTGTGGGTGTCCTAGAGCAAAACAACCAACTTACAGTATGTGTTTGTGAAAGTCTCACCTTTCCATATTGGTGTGTAGCCAAACTTTTTGGACTCTACAGACAGAAGTTAGCAGATCTGCGGTACCGACTTCAGACGAGTCCCATGATACTCGTTAGAGCAAAACGGAGAACAGCATCATGTTCGTGAGTTTTTAGGCCAAACCGTTCAGAAGCTACAGACGTTTTTGAGGAAAGACCGATTTTCGGGACGTCTCATGTTTGGTCACCTTCCATTGCAGATACAGAAGGCCGGCATTGGTGGATGCAGTAGATTGAGGCACAGCCCATTCAAAAAAACTGATATCTCTAGCTTAAATAGATGGATTTAGCTGGAGATTTTTGTATTATGCTAATCAGATTTCCACGGGGGCACGGACATCGACTCTTTTTGCCAATTACATTACAATAACTTCCCATTAAAACGTCCAAAACATAATAGTTCATCTTTAGATTGATCTTCAGCTAATCTTTTTAACATGTCATGTATACACATTCATCTCTAATTCCTATTCACAGACAGAGTGTTAAACTCTCCTATACTCTCCACGCACAGCAGATTCTGAGAAGAGACCAGAATACGAGGAATGCTGTTAGGCCCCTCCATAGCCAGGTCTCTGTGGTAACAAATGCATGGAAGGAATGAGATTGATAGATTCTCAGCACCATATGGACAGGTTATGTCTCAGTGAATGGCTGGCTGCTGCGCCTGCTTCCCAGACCTGTTGTTACACCATCCAATAGTTTGTGAAAATGGGCCACACAGTCCTGGTCATTACCTTGGAATTGCCCATTGATGGAATTTATCAGAGGGCTGTAAGGAGTGTATTCAGCTAGCACAACCACTACATCATTAACTCATTCATCCTGGTCTAGCCAAGTTTTTTTGTTCTTCATTAAGACCTAAAAGTTATTTTACATTCTCAATGAGTGAGCTCCTAACGTGGTATTTTTCCTCTCTAAGGGGACTTTTTAATAGGCCGATACTACTTCAGGTTGGTTGGGCTTAGTGAGGCAGCTAGCATTGGCTCTGTGAGAATCTACCTATGATGTATAGAAATCCATTAACAGCATATCAAATCAAACTTAATTTGCCACATGCGCCGAATACAAGTGTAGACTTTACCATGAAATGCTTACTTACAAGCCCTTAACCAATAGTGCAGTTCAAGAAGAAGAAAATATTTACCAAGTAGGCTAAAATAAAAAGTAATAATAAAAAGTAACAAAATAAGAATAAGAATAACGAGGCTATATACAGGGGGCACTGGTACCGAGTCAGTGTGCAGGTAATCTGTACATGTAGGTGGGGGCGAAGTGACTATGCATAGGTAACAAACAAACAGCAGGCAGCAGCAGTGTATAAGGGGGGGAGGGTGTCAATGTAAATTGTCCGGTGGCGATTTTTATGAATTTTTCAGCAGTCTAATGACTTGGGGTAGAAACAAGCGCTCCGGTACCGCTTGCCGTGCGGTAGCAGAGAAAACACTTTATAACTTGGGTGACTGGAGTCTCTGACAATTTTATGAGCTTTCCTCTGAAACCGCCTGGTCCTGGATGGCAGGACGCTTGGCCCCAGTGATGTACTGGGCCGTTCGCACTACCCTCTGTAGCGCCTTACGGTCAGATGCCGAGCAGTTGCCATACCAGGCGGTGATGCAACCGGTCAGGATGCTCTCGATGGTGCAGCTGTAGAATCCTTTGAGGATCTGGGGGCCCATACCAAATCTTTTCAGTCTCCTGAGGGGGAAAAGGTTTTGTTGCGCCATATTCAATACTGAATTGGTATGTTTGGACCATGATAGTTCTTTGGTAATGTGGACAACAAGGAACTTGAAACTCTCAACCCGCTCCACTACAGCCCCGTCGATGTTAATGGGGGGCCTGTTCGGCCCGCCTTTTCCTGTAGTCCACGATCAGCTCCATTGTCATGCTCACATTGACGGAGAGGTTGTTGTCCTGGCACCACACTGCCAGTTCTCTGACCTCCTCCCTGTAGGCCTAAGAATGGGTTTGACAGAGGACTACACCCCTCAGTAGTCTTGTCTTCAACTGTCAGGCTGGATCATATTGTTGAGAAGGAAGAAGGCATCTCAGCCTCTCAGTTAAGTCAAGGCAGCCATTTTGTGGATTTTTGGTGGCTCAGTTGGTAAAAGTGTTGTGCTAGCAAGGATGTGGGTTCAATATCCCACATTGATCACATACCCCTACTAATAATGAATACACTCACTGTACTTTAAGTTCCTTTGGATAAAACAGTCTGTTAACTGGTCTGGCAGGCATACCCAGTGCTGTGCCCTTCAAATGTGAGCTCAGGGCCATGTAATCCAACCCAGCGGGTGGTTAACTGTTGTGATTGACAGACTGTTTCCTATTTTAGTCAAATATGCAGAAATAGATTACATAAATTTGCCCAAACAGATTGGATAATTAATATCTTAATTGACAGAAAAAAACAATTTACATTCGCTAATGGGTTTAAAAAACATTTTATAATAATAATTTACGACTGTGTAAACTCACTTGGCTCCCTGAATATGGAGGGATCTCCACACACCATAAACTTTATTCTACTTTAAGATGTATCCTCTCTTCTCTTCTCTCCTCTCTTCCTCTCTCCTCATTTCTCCTCTCTCCTCCTCTCTTCTTCTCTCCTCTTCTCTCCTCTCCTCTCTTCTTCGCTCCTCTCCTCTCTTCTCTCTCTCCTCTCCTCGTTTCTCCTCTCTCCTCTCTTCTCCTCTCCTCTCTTCTTCTCTCCTCTCCTCTCCTCACTTCTTCTCTCCTCTCCTCTCTTCTTCGCTCCTCTCCTCTCTTCTCTCTCTCCTCTCCTCGTTTCTCCTCTCTCCTCTCTTCTCCTCTCCTCTCTTCTCCTCTCTCCTCTCTTCTCCTCTCCTCTCTTCTTCTCTCCTCTCCTCTCCTCACTTCTTCTCTCCTCTCCTCGCGTCTTCTCTCCTCTCCTCTCCTCTCTTCTCCTCTCTTCTTCTCTCCTCTCTTCTTCTCCTCTCCTCTCCTCTCTTCTTTCCTCTTCTTTTCTCCTCTCCTCTCCTTTTTTCTTCTCTCCTTTTTTCCTTCTCTCCTCTTTTCTCCTCTCTTTTCCAAATGTCAAAAGAAACACCAAATGAAACGAAGTAGTATGACAGCTTCACAGATTAATACAAGTATTACAGATGATCATTGTGAATCTACAATAGAGCATGTTCAATGTCTTTCCACTACAGTCATACAGTAAAGGCATTCGTTCAAACCATTTGTGTTTTTATATATCCAAGAAGAACTTTTTTTTTTCAGAAGTAATACCTTGAATAAGGAAGAAGGTTTTTTTCACCCCCCTGCATAGCAGTGTCCTGCACCATTCCGTCATAATCACCCAATAATCCCCAAAAAGCTGCTCTGTGGAAGATGATGATTGAACCTGACAAGTAGAATGAGTCGATATGACCTCAACACCTGGTTTAGAAAGGACAAGAGCACGCAATGTTCTGCAGCCAAACTACTGTACGGTACACTGCCAAATAGGGTACAGTGTGTGTGTGTGTGTGTGTGTGTGTGTGTGTGTGTGTGTGTGTGTGTGTGTGTGTGTGTGTGTGTGTGTGTGTGTGTGTGTGTGTGTGTGTGTGTGTGTGTGTGTGCGCGCTTGTGCGTGTATGGGGGTTCACTTTCACGTGTGTGTGTGCGCACGCTTGTGCGTGTATGGGGGTTCACTTTCACGTGTGTGTGTGTGTGTGTGTGCGCGTTTGTTCACAAAAAGGAGATACCCCTCCATGGATCTATTTCCCTCCTGTCCCACTAAAGCAGTATGGGCTGTAACCACAGCTACTCACAGCAGGAAAATGATCCTGCAGCAACAGGAAATGTGAATTATTATGTGGATAATAATTAAAGGACATTTTTGAAGTGTTTGATGCATTTTTTGTTAGGAAAAATCAAGGCCTCGACTAAATCAGATCAATCAACACCCACATGGTTGATGTTTTGGCAGTGTCGGAGATGTAACTACGTTGGAGCTGTCAAATCTGTGTGCAGATGCTCTTGTGATCATCGTGACAAAGCCACACCCCTCTCAGTCACGTTAGAAGTTCAGAACAAGAAACTGTAGGCTATACGGAAATAATGACACTCAAATTGAAAAATCATTCAATGAAATAATGAGGATTTCTATCAGCCTAGTCGAGGTGTAGATTACATATCAAATTCCAGTGTTCCAAATTGTAAACAATGCTACATGGGATTTCTCTTATTGTGACTCCATGCAGCCAATGGCAATGTCCACTTTAGGTATAATGCCTGGAGCCGCTTGTAGATTTGACAGTTCTAAAACAGTTCCAGCTATGCTGATGTCACTAACGCGGATCTGATTGAATAGAGCCCCAAGTCTGACATTTTAAAGAGGAAAAAAACGTTACAAGCCCTTTCAAACCTCAAATACACTACAAGCTTGCATTTCCTGCATATGTACTGTACTGTGTACTGGCTAGCTGGTGGTGTACTGTGTACTGGCTGGCTGGTGGTGTACTGTGTAGTGGCTGGTGGTGTACTGTGTACTGGCTGGCTGGTGGTGTACTGTGTACTGGCTGGCTGGTGGTGTACTGGCTGGCTGGTGGTGTACTGTGTACTGGCTGAATGGTGGTGTACTGTGTACTGGCTGGTGGTGTACTGTGTACTGGCTGGTGGTGTACTGTGTCCTGGCAGGCTGGTGGTTTACTGTGCAGTGGCTGGTGGTGTACTGTGAACTGGCTGGCTGGTGGTGTACTGGTTGGTGGTGTACTGTGAACTGGCTGGCTGGTGGTGTACTGGTTGGTGGTGTACTGTGAACTGGCTGGCTGGTGGTGTAGTGGCTTGTGGTGTACTGGCTGGGTGGTGGTGCACTGTGTACTGGCTGGTGGTGTACTGTATATTGGCTGGCTGGTGGTGTACTGTGTAGTGGCTGGTGGTGTACTGTGTACTGGCTGGCTGGTGGTGTACTGTGTCCTGGCTGGCTGGTGGTGTACTGTGTACTGGCTGGTGGTGTACTGTGTACTGGCTGGTGGTATACTGTGTCCTGGCAGGCTGGTGGTTTACTGTGTAGTGGCTGGTGGTGTACTGTGAACTGGCTGGCTGGTGGTGTACTGGCTGGTGGTGTACTGTGAACTGGCTGGCTGGTGGTGTAGTGGCTTGTGGTGTACTGGCTGGGTGGTGGTGCACTGTGTACTGGCTGGTGGTGTACTGTATAGTGGCTGGGTGGTGGTGCACTGTGTTGTGGCTGGCTGGTGGTATACTGTGTCCTGGCAGGCTGGTGGTTTACTGTGTAGTGGCTGGTGGTGTACTGTGAACTGGCTGGCTGGTGGTGTACTGGTTGGTGGTGTACTGTGAACTGGCTGGCTGGTGGTGTACTGGTTGGTGGTGTACTGTGAACTGGCTGGCTGGTGGTGTAGTGGCTTGTGGTGTACTGGCTGGGTGGTGGTGCACTGTGTACTGGCTGGTGGTGTACTGTATAGTGGCTGGGTGGTGGTGCACTGTGTTGTGGCTGGCTGGTGGTATACTGTGAACTGGCTGGCTGGTGGTGTACTGTGAACTGGCTGGCTGGTGGTGTACTGTGTGCTGGCTGGCTGGTGGTGTACTGGCTGGTGGTGTACTGTGAACTGGCTGGCTGGTGGTGTACTGTATAGTGGCTGGCTGGTGATGTACTGAATAGTGGCTGGCTGGTGGTGTGTACTGTATAGTGGCTGGCTGGTGGTGTACTGGCTGGTGGTGTACTGGCTGGCTGGTGGTGTAGTGGCTGGCTGGTGGTGTAGTGGCTGGTGGTGTACTGGCTGGGTGGTGGTGCACTGGCTGGTGGTACAGTGGCTGGCTGGTGGTATAGTGGCTGGCTGGTGGTATAGTGGCTGGCTGGTGGTATAGTGGCTGGCTGGTGGTACAGTGGCTGGCTGGTGGTATAGTGGCTGGCTGGTGGTATAGTGGCTGGCTGGTGGTGTACTGGCTGGGTGGTGGTGCACTGGCTGGTGGTATAGTGGCCGGCTGGTGGTGTACTGGCTGGGTGGTGGTGCACTGGCTGGTGGTATAGTGGCTGGCTGGTGGTGTACTGTGCACTGGCTGGTTGTATAGTGGCTGGCTGGTGGTGTACTGTGTACTGGCTGGTGGTGTACTGTGTACTGGCTGGTGGTATACTGTGTACTGGCTGGTGGTGTACTGGCTGGTGGTGTACTGGCTGGTGGTGTACTGGCTGGTGGTGTACTGGCTGGTGGTATACTGTGTACTGGCTGATGGTATACTGTGTAGTGGCTGGTGGTGTAGTGGCTGGTGGTGTAGTGGCTGGTGGTGTACTGGCTGGTGGTGTACTGGCTGGTGGTATACTGTGTACTGACTGGTGGTGTACTGGCTGGTGGTATACTGTGTACTAGCTGGTGGTATACTGTGTAGTGGCTGGTGGTGTAGTGGCTGGTGGTGTAGTGGCTGGTGGTGTACTGTGTTGTAAGTAGTGAACACAGTGCCATCTAGGTACGGAGTAGGGAATAACGTGCAGGTTTTGGAGCCCCGTTCTCTTACTCTGCAGAATTGATGCAGACTTCTTTGGGGCATTTATTTTTTTAGTAATATAATTCTAGTCAAACATCTGCACTAGTCTGAATAATGGCAAAAGTCGTCTGTATTAATATATAAAGCAGGAGGACTAAGTGAATGGTAAGTAGACTATTTACAAAATATCCCAAGCATATACAACACACTACTTGAGCTACAGCTATATAACATTAACAGACCTGAAATAACACACAAACAATCTGACTTCAGATTTCTGACAAACAGCGTTTGAGTGAAGGTGAGACCTAGAGTGAGTTTAAACGACCATGTCAGCCAAAATGAGATTGGTATTGCTGCTCCACTGTGCAGAAAGAGAGAGAGACAGGTAAAAAATGTGAAGCCCAGGGATTGACATGGGTGTGTTCTCTCTTGTGTGTATGTGTGTGTGTGTGTGTGTGTGTATGTGATCTGCAGCCAAACTATCATGCTATGTTCGTGTGTGGCTGACAGGCTGAGTTCAACCAAATGAAGCAATAAGCATTCCAGACCCAGCTTCAGTCTCCCAAGGCCCAACCTGGCCCACAGACAGACAGACAGACAGACAGACAGACAGACAGACAGACAGACAGACAGACAGACAGACAGACAGACAGACAGACAGACAGACAGACAGACAGACAGACAGACAGACAGACAGACAGACAGACTGACTGACTGACTGACAGACAGACAGACAGACAGACAGACAGACAGACAGACAGACAGACAGACAGACAGACAGACAGACAGACAGACAGACAGACAGACAGACAGACAGACAGACAGACAGACAGACAGACAGACAGACAGACAGACAGACAGACAGACAGACTGACAGACAGACAGACAGACAGACTGACTGACTGACTGACAGACAGACAGACAGACAGACAGACAGACAGACAGACAGACAGACAGACAGACAGACAGACAGACAGACAGACAGACAGACAGACAGACAGACAGACTGACTGACTGACTGACTGACTGACTGACTGACTGACTGACTGACTGACTGACTGATGGCATGGGGAAAGCAGGGCCCACGTACATACTGTAGCAGTGAGCTGCAGCCGGCATTAACTAGTCTCCTTAGGCAGGCGTTTGCCTTCCACAGTGTATCCAACGCTAAGGCATACACTGCTGTTGCCTAGAGTCGGGTATACGAGACGATACAGTAACCCACTCACTCACATGCGTCAGCATTTAATACAATACACTCCCAGCTCAGCCCTGCAGCCAGGGGGGCTTAAGGTAATGCAGCACAACAAGCCTGTCTGATATAGTGGGTTTGTAACGTAAGCCAAATAGGTCTGTTCTGATGGGAGCACTCCGGGCTGTACTATGCTGCAAAGGCTTACGCCAGCAGCACCATGACAGTATAACAGCCCAGGCTGTAATTCAGTACTATACACCCTTCCAATATGTGATTCCAATGAGAGGCAGCAAGTAACAACAACAGAGGGCTGGTGTATTTACAATTATATACTGGGTGGGTCGAGCACTGAATGCTGATTGGCTGACAGCCGTGGTATATTTTTAAATTTTACCTTTATTTAACTAGGCAAGTCAGTTAAGAACAAATTCTTATTTACAATGACGGCCTACCCCGACCAAACCCGGACGACGCTGGGCCAATTGTGCGCCGCCCTATGGGACTCCCAATCACAGCTGGATGTGATACAGCCTTGATATAACAGCCTGTATATCAGACCGTATACCACAGGTATGACAAAACATTTAAGGCACCTCAGGGGTTTGTGGTATATAGCCAATATACCACAGTTAAGGGCTGTATCCAGGCATTCCGCATTGCGTTGTGCATAAGAACAGCCCTCAGCCATGGTATATTGGCCATATACCACACCTCCTCAGGTCTTAATGCTTAAATGGCCCGTTTGGCGCTGCAGTATGCTATGGAGCTTGGCTTAGTGGAGTCCTGCAATGCTATGGCCCAATTTTGTGTATATGTGGGTATGCATTACAGTATGTGTGTGTATGTGTTTCAGTGTATGTGTGCACACTACAGAGTGTGTGCATTTCAGTGTATGTCTGTGTTCACACGGGTGCGTGTTTTTGTGTGTGCATACATTACAGTGTGTGTGCGTTTGTGTGTGTGTTTGTGTTCACTGTCAGTCACTAGCTGGCAGTGTTAAAGACTCTGGTGTATAATCATTTAGGACAACACAGCTGTAATGACCTCGTTATTCAGGACGACACAGCTGTAATGACCTCGTCATTCAGGGCAATACAGCTGTAATGACCTCATCGTTCAGGACAACACAGTTGTAATGACTTCATCGTTCAGGACAACACAGCTGTAATGACCTCATCGTTCAGGACAACACAGCTGTAATGACCTCATCGTTCAGGACAACACAGCTGTAATGACCTCATCATTCAGGACAACACAGCTGTAATGACCTCATAATTCAGGACAACACAGCTGTAATGACCTCATCATTCAGGACAACACAGCTTTAATGACCTCATCGTTCAGGACAACACAGCTGTAATGACCTCATCATTCAGGACAACACAGCTGTAATGACCTCATCGTTCAGGACAACACAGCTGTAATGACCTCATCATTCAGGACAACACAGCTGTAATGATCTCATCATTCAGGACAACACAGCTGTAATGATCTCATCATTCAGGACAACACAGCTGTAATGATATGATCTCTGTTCACTCTGATTTAATGGAGAGAAAGAAGAACCTTCAATAATTAATTCGGAATTGATTTGAATGTATCCCTGTTTTGAATATCCTTTAATTTAATTAATAGAATTTACTGTCAGTTAGCTTAGCTCTGACCAGATAGGTGTTTGTTTTTCACACATATGCAAATGAAGACTACTTACTCTGCAGTCAACTATTTAACATAAGGTGTCTGGGAAAGACAAATTACAGGAAAAGTCAGTCAGATTCTTTCACAACAAAACAAAATGACCTACCGACTTGCTTGAATTACCTTTACTGTAGCTGCTTAAAATAACAAAAATGAATTTACACTGAACAAAAATATAAATGCAACACGCAACAATTTAAGATTTTACTTAGCTACAGTTCATATCAAGAAATCTGTCAAATGAAATAAATTCATTAGGCCCTAATCTATCGATTTCACATGACTGGGAATACATATATGCTTCTGTTGGTCACAGATACCTTTAAAGAAAGGTAGGGTCATGGATCAGAAAACCAGTCAGTATCTGGTGTAACCATTTTCCTCATGCAGTGTGACACATCTCCTTCGCATAGAGTTGATCAGGCTGTTGATTGTGGCCTGTGGAATGTTGTCCCGCTCCTCTTCAATGGCTGTGCGAAGTTGGAACACGCTGTCATACATGTCGATCCAGAGGATCCCAAACATGCTCAATGGGTGAAATGTCTGGTGAGTATGCAGGCCATGGAAGAATTGCGACATTTTCAGCTTCCAAGAATTGTGTACAGATCCTTGTGACATGGGGCTGTGCATCAACATCATGCTGAAATATGAGGCGATGGCGGCGGATGAATTTCACGACAATAGGCCTCAGGATCTCATCACGGTATCTCTGTGCATTCAAATTGCCATTGATAAAATGCAATTGTGTTCGTTGTCTGAAGCTTATGCCTGCCCATACCATCACCCCACCTCCACCATGGGGCACTCTGATTTGACATCAGCAAATCGCTTGCCCACACGACGCCATACACGCTGTCTGCCTACTGCCCGGTATTGTTGAAACACTTCTCCATCATGCCAGTGGCCATTTAAGGTGAGCATTTTCCCACTGAAACCGAATTGCAGTCAGACCCTAGTGAGGACGACTAGCATGCAGATGAGATTCCCTAAGACGGATTCTGACAGTTTGTGCAGAAATTCTTCGGTTGCGCAAACCAGCAGTTTCATTAGCTGGCTGGTCTCAGACGATCCCACAGGTGGAGCCGGATGTGGAGGTCCTGGGCTGGCGTGGTTACATGTGGTCTGCGGTTGTGAGGCTGGTTTGACGTACTGCAGAATTATCTGAAACGATGTTGGTTTGTGGCTATGGTAGAGAAATGAACATTCAATTATCTGGCAACAGCTCTGGTGGACATTCCTGCAGTCAGCATGCCAATTGAACGCTCACTCAAAACATGAGACATCTGTGGCATTGTGTTGTGTGACAAAACTGCACATTTTAGTGGCCTTTTGTTGTCCCGAGCACAAGGTGCATCTGTGTAATGATCATGCTGTTTTATCATCTTATTGATATGCTACACCTGTCAGGTGGATGGATTATCTTGGCAAAAAAGAAATGCTCACTAACAGGGATGTAAACAAATTTGTGCACAAAATTTGAGCGAAATAAGCTTTTTGTGCACATGGAACATTTCTGGGATCTTTTATTTCAGCTCATGAAACATGGGACCAACACTTTACATGTTGCGTTTATATTTGTGTTCAGTATAGATAGGATACACCCTTCTGGATCTGCCACCGGTAAGGGCTGAACTGTACAGGGAATGATTAAAATGTAAATGCTAAAACCAAAGAAATCTACCCCACACACCCCAAACAGACTTGTAAAGTTTATGAAGATAGGGAACTATAGAAGAGAGCATCTGAACTGATCACCCTTGAACAAGTCAACGCAGCATTTTTCCTCTTCATTTAGAAGCAATGTGGGACTGTCTGGTGCACTAGCATAGACTGTAGTGTTCCGAATAGCATAAAGGGCTAAATGTTTCATTCATTTCTAGTCAGTTTGGTGTTATACTGAGTAATATTCTGTGATCTATGTACTGAAAATGAAATCAATACAAATATGATCACAGAGAATATGTCTGCAGATAGATAAACGTGTTAGAATCTTCCCAAAACCTCTCAAAAGAGCTCTCTCTTGTACAGTATTTCTTCACTGGAGGATTCAATGTACTTGGCCTATATTCCATAATCTCATAAACCTCAAATCTATCAGTCCATGTAAGCCGGGGTTTATTGAGAGGAAAGCCCAATACTTTTGACAGGGTTTGTCAGAGCTTCAGAAAAGTCTGATGCATTAGACGTCTTCAGGGTAAAAGAAGATTTCCAAACCCTTTTAGCCACAGACTGTGGACCTACGTCCTAAGAATATCTATAGGCCAAGGCCTGTAGTTCACTTTAAATCATGAATTTGACTGACAAAACAGTTCAGTCCAGCTAATAAATAATAGATTTTTATCAAGGTTTAGATGTAAAAACATGGAGAAGTTTCGATCAACAAAAGTCTTCAGACATAAACTGAGAGTACAAAACATTAGTCAGCCTGCTCTTTCCATGATAGACTGACCAGGTGAATCCAGGTAAAAGCTATGATCCCTTATTGATGTCACTTGTTAAATCCACTTCAATCAGTGTAGATGAAGGGGAGGAGACAGGGTTAAAGAATGATTTTTAAGACTTGAGACAATTGAGACAGGGATTGTGTATGTGTGCCATTCATCGGGTGAATGGGCAAGACAAAATATTTAAGTGACTTTGAATGGGGTATGGTAGTAGGTTTGTGTCAAGAACTGCAATGCTGCTGGATTTTTCACGCTCAACAGTTTCCCGTGTGTATCAAGAATGGTCCACCGCCCAAAGGACATCCAGCCAACTTGACACAACTGTGAGAACCATTGTAGTCAACGTGGGCCAGCATCCCTGTGGAACGCTTTCGACACCTTGTAGAGTGCATGCCCTGACGATTTGAGGCTGTTCTGAGGGCAGAAGGGGGGAATGCAACTCAATATTAGCAATGTGTTCCTAATGTTTGGTATACTCAGTGTGCAGTGAAGTTTACAGAAACACTAATACCAGTATATGAAAGCACGGTATTCAGCTTTAACATGGTGAGGATGAGGCTTTAACTTTGTAAGCCCCTGAGGGAAACGCTGAGGCAAGGAAACATTTACGATAATTGAGAATTTCAAACAGCATTTCTCTACGGCTGGCCATGCTTTCCACCTGGCTACCCACCTGGCTACCCAGCTCTGCACCCCCCACAGCAACTTGCCCAAGCCTCCCCCATTTCTCCTTCACCCAAATCCAGATAGCTGATGTTTTGGGCTAGACAATCTGAACCCTCTCTTTCTAAAATTATCCGCCGCAATTGTTGCAACCACTATTACTAGCCTGTTCAACCTCTCTTTTGTATCGTCTGTGATCCCCAAAGATTGGAAAGCTGCCGCGGTCATTCCTCTCTTCAAAGGGGGAGACACTCCAGACCCAAACTGTTACAGAGCTATATCCATCCTACCCTGCCTTTCCAAGGTCTTCGAAAGCCAAGTTAACAAACAGATCACAGACCATTTCGAATCCCACAGTACCTTCTCCGCTATGCAATCTGGTTTCCGAGCTGGTCATGGGTGCACCTCAGCCATGTTCGCAGGTCTTAAATTATATCATAATCGCCATCGATAAGAAACAATACTGTGCAGCCGTATTCATCGACCTGGCCAAGGCTTTCGACTCTGTCAATCGGTTTCTCAAATGACTGCCTCGCCTGGTTCACCCACTACTTCTCTGACAGAGTTCAGTGTGTCAAATCGGGGGGCCTGTTGTCCAGACCTCTGGCAGTCTCTATGGGGGTGCCACAGAGTTCAATTCTCGGGCTGACTCTTTTCTCTGTATACATCAATGGAGGCGCTCTTGCTGCTGGTGATTCTCTGATCCACCTCTATGCAGACGACACCATTCTGTATACTTCTGGCCCTTCTTTGGACACTGTGTTAACAAATGACAACCTCCAGACAACCTTCAATGCCATACAACTCTCCATCCGTGGACTCCAACTGCCCTTAAATGCAAGTAAAACTAAATGCATGCTCTTCAACCAATCGCTGCCCACGCCTGCACACCGCCTAGCATCACTACTCTGGACGGTTCTGACCTAGAATATAATATACCAACCACTGCGACCTGTATGCTCTCGTTGGCTGGCCCTCATTTCATATTCGTCGCCAAACCCACTGGCTCCAGGTCATCTATAAGTCTTTGCTAGGTAAAGCCCAGCCTTATCTCAGCTCACTGGTCACCATAGCAGCACCCACCCATAGCACGCGCCCCATCAGGTATATTTCACTGGTCACCCCCAAAGCCAACTCCTCCTTTGGCCGCCTTTCCTTCCAGTTCTCTGCTGCCAATGTCTGGAACGAATTGCAAAAATCACTGAAGCTGGAGACTCATATCTCCCTCACTAACTTTAAGCATCAGCTGTCAGAGCATCTTACAGATCTTTGCACCTGTACATAGCCCATCTGTAATTAGCCCACCCAACTACCTCATCCCCATATTGTTAGATTTTATTTTTGCTCCTTTGCACCCCAGTATCTAGACTTGCACATTCATCTTCTGCAAATCTATCGCTCCAGTGTTTAATTGCTAAATTGTAATTATTTCACCAATACGGCCTATCTATTGTCTTACCTCCTTACTTCATTTGCACACACTGTTTATAGACTTTTCTATTGTGTTACTGACTGTACGTTTGTTTAATTCAATGTGTAACTCTGTGTTGTTTGTGTTGCACTGCTTTGCTTTATCTTGGCCAGGTCGCAGTTGTAAAGAGCTTGTTCTCAACTGTCTACCTGGTTAAATGAAGGTGAAATAAAAAAAAAAAAATGGAAAAGGGAGAGAGAGAGCACCTGTGGTCCCAGGTGTGAAATGCTACGTGCACCACACAGAACATAAATCCAATAACTTATTTTTACTTTACAGCAGACGTGTTGGTTCTTTTGAAGTGCGGAGGCAGTTGGTAGACATATACTGCTCAAAAAATAAAGGGAACACTTAAACAACACAATGTAACTCCAAGTCAATCACACTTCAGTGAAATCAAACTGTCCACTTAGGAAGCAACACTGATTGACAATGAATTTCACATGCTGTTTTGCAAATGGAATAGACAACAGGTGGAAATTATAGGCAATTAGCAAGACCCCCTCAATAAAGGAGTGGTTCTGCAAGTGGTGACCACAGACCACTTCTCAGTTTCTATGCTTCCTGGCTGATGTTTTGGTCACTTTTGAATGCTGGCGGTGCTTTCACTCTAGTGGTAGCATGAGACGGAGTCTACAACCCACACAAGTGGCTCAGTTAGTGCAGCTCATCCAGGATGGCACATCAATGCGAGCTGTGGCAAGAAGGTTTGCTGTGTCTGTCAGCGTAGTGTCCAGAGCATGGAGGCGCTACCAGGAGACAGGCCAGTACATCAGGAGACGTGGAGGAGGCTGTAGGAGGGCAACAACCCAGCAGCAGGACCGCTACCTCCGCCTTTGTGCAAGGAGGAGCAGGAGGAGCACTGCCAGAGCCCTGCAAAATGACCTCCAGCAGGCCAAAAATGTGCATGTGTCTGCTCAAACGGTCAGAAACAGACTCCATGAGGGTGGTATGAGGGCCCGACATCCACAGGTGGGGGTTGTGCTTACAGCCCAACACCGTGCAGGACGTTTGGCATTTGCCAGAGAACACCAAGATTGGCAAATTCGCCACTGGCGCCCTGTGCTCTTCACAGATGAAAGCAGGTTCACACTGAGCACATGTGACAGATGTGACAGAGTCTGGAGACGCCGTGGAGAACGTTCTGCTGCCTGCAACATCCTCCAGCATGACCGGTTTGGCGGTGGGTCAGTCATGGTGTGGGGTGGCATTTCTTTGGGGGGGCCGCACAGCCCTCCATGTGCTCTCCAGAGGTAGCCTGACTGCCATTAGGTACCGAGATGAGATCCTCAGACCCCTTGTGAGAACATATGCTGGTGCGGTTGGCCCTGGGTTCCTCCTAATGCAAGACAATGCTAGACCTCATGTGGCTGGAGTGTGTCAGCAGTTCCTGCAAGAAGAAGGCATTGATGCTATGGACTGGCCCGCCCGTTCCCCAGACCTGAATTCAATTGAGCACATCTGGGACATCATGTCTCGCTCCATCCACCAACGCCACGTTGCACCACAGACTGTCCAGGAGTTGGCAGATGCTTTAGTCCAGGTCTGGGAGGAGATCCCTCAGGAGACCATCTGCCACCTCATCAGGAGCATGCCCAGGCATTGTAGGGAGGTCATACAGGCACGTGGAGGCCACACACACTACTGAGCCTAATTTTGACTTGTTTTAAGGACATTACATCAAAGTTGGATCAGCCTGTAGTGTGGTTTTCCACTTTAATTTTGAGTGTGACTCCAAATCCAGACCTCCATGGGTTGATAAATTGGATTTCGAGTGATTATTTTTGTGTGATTTTGTTGTCAGCACATTCAACTATGTAAAGATAAAAGTATTTAATAAGATTATTTCATTCATTCAGATCTAGGATGTGTTATTTTAGTGTTCCCTTTATTTTTTTGAGCAGTGTATATTGTAGCTGAAATAAGGCTGTAGTGGACATATAAACCTATAAGTTGTTTTTGGTGACATCAAAATGAGGAGTGTTGTACAAAACAAAGTCACGAGTGATTGGATCATCCGTAACCGATCAGAGTATCAAACCGAACCCATCGGTTTCTGGGACCAATCAGAATGGTTAGAATGCATTTGCATTCGCCTGGGAGGTACTCAGATCCAGACTCATTGCGCAGAAGAAACTGGGGGTGATCCAACAGGGGTAGCAGGGTTTTGCTCCAGTTCAACACTAATACAACTAATTCAACTAAGTAACTTATCATCATGCTTGATTAGTTGAATCAGGCCTTAAAACTAGGTTGGAAAAAGCCTGCTCAGTGCTCATACTGTGGGTCCCCAGAACCAGCGGTAAGCGAGAACAGATACAATCAGTAATCTGTCCTGAAACAGATTGCTGCTAACTGCAATCATAGCGAAAGCCAAGAACCTAAATACTTTTGTTCCTCTACTTTCCTTAAATCAACTCCTTGTGGGCAGCATGCTATTAGGCACTAATACCATCAGCACTTATGGATCAACACAGGAGTCGTTTGGCAACTTAGCAGAGTCGGCAGATTAATGCACTTTAAGAAGTGGCTACAATGTGGCTGCGCCGTGTGTGTTTGGACGATGTGGTTGCTGTGCTGGGGGAATAGACACGCTGATGTCAATCTGCTGGCAACAATGCGATGATGTTTCTCTGTGAGAAGATACATCTGATGATTAGGACTGACTGGAAGTTACTATCCTCTCTCTATCCTTGTGTTTGCCAACATTGGCTTGGATATATCCATACATGATGCAAATGTAATGTTTTAAGGCCAGTTGTGGATAAACAATACACCCAGGCGCTCAGCAGGTATCTGTAGTAAGCTGGAAAGCTTTCAGGGTGACCATATAAACACACAGAGAATCTCACTGCCGATAGACTGCCGATAGGTACATATCACAGTGGGAGGCCATTCCTTCAATTTCTTGAACAAAAGCGGTACCTGCTGCATGCCGACCTGGTAGCAACGAACCTGCCTTTTCTTTTTGTAGAATCACAATGCTCATCAGTGGCCAACAACTTGACTTTGAGCCAATCAGAGAGCACAAACTCTTAAGTGGAGGGAGCCAACAGGAGTGACAACAAAAAGGAAAGAAAGAGGGCCTTTTCTCCGTACAGCTACAGTTGAAGTCGGAAGTTTACATACACCTTAGCCAAATACATTTAAACTCAGTTTGTCACAATTCCTGACATTTAATCCTAGTAAAAATCCCCTGTCTTAGGTTAGTTAGGATCACCACTTTATTTTAAGAATGTGAAATGTCAAAATAATAGTTGAGAGAATGATTTCAGCTTTTATTTTTTCCATCACATTCCCATTGCCTTTAAATTCTTTAACTTGAGTCAAACGGTTCAGGTAGCCTTCCAGAAGCTTGCCACAATAAGCTGGGTGAATTTTGGCCCATTCCTCCTGACAGAGCTGGTGTAACGGAGTCAGGTTCGTAGGCCTCCTTGATCGCACAAGCCTTTTCAGTTCTGCCCACAAATTTTCTATGGGATTGAGGTTAGGGCTTTGTGATTGATGGCCACTTCAATACCTTGACTTTGTTATCCTTAAGCCATTTTGCCAAAACTTTGTAAGTATGCTTGGGGTCATTGTCCATTTGGAAGACCCATTTGCGACCAAGCTTTATCTTCCTTACTGATGTCTTGTAATGTTGCTTCAATATATATTTTGTGAAGTGCACCAGTCCCTCCTGCAGCAAACCACCCCCACAACATGATGCTGCCACCCCCGTGCTTCACAGTTGGGATGATGTTCTTCAGATTGCAAGCCTCCCCCTTTTTCCTCCAAACATAACAATGGTTGTTATTGCCAAACAGTTATATTTTTGTTTCATCAGACCAGAGGACATTTCTCCAAAAAGTAAGATCTTCGTCCCCATGTGCAGTTGCAAACCGTAGTCTGGCTTTTTAATGGCGGTTTTGGACCAGTGGTTTCTTCCTTGCTGAGCGGCCTTTCAGGTTATGTCGATATAGGACTCGTTTTACTGTGGATATAGATACTTTTGTACCAGTTTCCTCTAGCATCTTCACAAGGTCCTTTGCTATTGTTCTGGGATTGATTTGCACTTTTCACACCAAAGTGCGATCATCTCTAGGAGACAGAACGCGTCTCCTTCCTGAGTGGTATGACGGCTGCGTGGTGCCATGGTGTTTATAGTTGCGTACTATCGTTTGTACAGATGAACGTGGTAACTTCAGGCATTTGGAAATTGCTCCCAAGGATGAACCAGACTTGTGGAGGTCTACATTTTTTTCTGAGGTCTTGGCTGATTTCTTTTGATTTTCCCATGATGTCAAGCAAAGAGGCACTGAGTTTGAAGGTAGGCCTTGAAATACATCCACAGGTACACCTCCAGTTGACTCAAATGATGTCAATTAGCCTATTAGAAGCTTCTAAAGTCATGACATAATTTTCTGTAATTTTCCAAGTTGTTTAAAGGCACAGTTAACTTAGTGTATGAAAACTTCTGACCCCTGGAATTGTGAT
This sequence comes from Salmo salar, assembly GCF_965601325.2. NCBI lineage: Eukaryota > Metazoa > Chordata > Actinopteri > Salmoniformes > Salmonidae > Salmo > Salmo salar. The sequence continues at coordinate 87,226,059 of NC_138296.1, read as the reverse complement.
ACAGTGAATTATAAGTGAAATAATCTGTCTGTAAACAATTGTTGGAAAAATTACTTGTGTCATGCACAAAGTAGATGTCCTACCGGACTTGCCAAAACTATAGTTTGTTTCGAAGAAATTTGTGGAGTGGTTGAAAAACAAGTTTTAATGACTCCTACCGAAGTCTATGTAAACGTACAACTTCAACTGTAGGTCACGAGCCAGTCATACTTCATATGCAATGTAGGCTATGGGATGGTAGCTGGCTAAGTGCACAGATGCAATAACCACTTTAGCTAGTGTTGATGTTATAATTAAATCACAATGGATTGGTTTCTGTGAAACGGTTGCCTGTGTTAGCTGCTGTCTTAGTGCAATGTCCTTAGCTAACAAGCTATGTTGTGCTAACTAGCGAATATGCTAACATTATCTAGCCAAACATTTGTCTATGGGCTGGCACTGGTAGTATGGGATTGTGGAGAGTGAAATAAATAGTTTCTTCATCATCTTGCTAGGTAGTTATTAAGATGTGGCCATCTGGTTAATATCAACACAGACTTTCTACAAAATAGCAACATTAGTGCAGCAACTAACATTGGAATCTAGACCATGAACTAAGTAACACACACGGACATGCATTTACAAACAACGCTAATGCCAACTGTGGCCAGGCTGAGTGGCTGATGACTTCAAGTTCTTTGCCGTGTGAACACAAAAGAGATTGACTGCCAAAACTCTGTTCAGAGGTGCTAAGTACTGTCGGCAGGCATGTGTTTCACAATCCTACCGGTATTTCTGAACTATAACAAAATAAACAAAGTGATCTTTGAAAAGACCAATTCTTAAAAGTGCGTTGGAATAACAAGGTTTTGTCCAACTGTTTTTTTAAAGCCTCTACTTGGGTTTCTAGGTATTATAATGCTAATATTTGCTGTATGCATATCAATGTGTATTGTGGGTAATGTAGTCCAGTACCCTGTATTCCTGTATCTGTTGTTTGGACTTGTCCAGTTGGTGCTGCAGGACTCCAATTATCTTTTTTTTTTACTTAACACTGCTCCACCAACTCCTTCTACTGCTGAGACTCCTACAGGACACATGGAAGCCATCTGACAGCAAACAGGCACAAATGGAACACTTTTTTCCAATATTCCTCTGTCCAGTGTCTGTGTTCTTTTGCCCATCTTAATCTTTTATTTTTATTGGCCAGTCTGAGAAATGGCTTTTTCTTTGCAACTCTGCCTAGAAGGCCAGCATCCCGGAGTCGCATCTTCACTGTTGACATTGAGATTGGTGTTCTGCGGGTACTATTTCATGAAGCTGCCAGTTGAGGACTTGTGAGGCATCTGATTCTCAAACTAGACACTCTAATGTACTTGTCCTCTTGCTCAGTTGTGAACCGTGGCCTCCCACTCCTCTTTCTATTCTGGTTAGAGACAGTTTGCGCTGTTCTGTCAAGGAAGTAGCACACAGCGTTGTATGAGATCTTCAGTTTCTTGGCAATTATTCACATGGAATAGCCTTCATTTCTCAGAACAAGAATAGACTGACGAGTTTCAGAAGAAAGGTCTTTGTTTCTAGCCATTTTGAGCCTGTAATCAAACCCACAAATGCTGATGCTCCAAAGAAGTCTAAAGAAGGCCAGTTTTATTGCTTCTTTAATCAGCACAAAAGTTTTTTAGCTGTGCTAACATAATTGCAAAAGGGTTTTCTAATGATCAGTAAGCCTTTTAAAATGATAAACTTGGATTAGCTAACACAACATGCCATTGTAACACAGGATAATGGGCCTCTGTACGCCTATGTAGATATTCCATTAAAAATCAGCCGTTTTCAGCTACAATAGTCATTTACAACATTAACAATGTCTACACTGTATTTCCGATCAATTTGATGTTATTTTAATGGACAAAAAAAGTGATTTTCTTTAAAAAACAAGGACATTTCTAAGTGAACCCAAACTTTTGAATGGTATTGTATATGCCACAGGTCTCCACCATAGGCAAACTGCTATACATCACAGGTCTCCACCACAGGCATACTGCTATACATCACAGGTCTCCACCACAGGCATACTGCTATACATCACAGGTCTCCACCACAGGCATACTGCTATGCAGCGTAGAAGGTAGCCTAGTGGTTAGAGCATTGGGCCAGTAACTGAAAGGTTGCTGGATCAAAACCCTGAGCTGACAAGGTAAAAATCTGTTGTTCTACCCCTGAACAAGGCAGTTAACCCACTGTCATGGTAAATAAGAATTTGTTCTTAACCGACTTGCCTAGTTACATGCTATACATGAGTCATCTCCAGCACAATGCTCTCCACCACAGGAAAACTGCTATACTCCACCGTGTTCTTGGGGACCTTTGATGCTGTACAATCCTGTCTCGGAGAACTACAGACAATTCCTTTGACATCATGGCTTGTTTTTTGCTCTGACATATTTCTTCCAAATCATGTCCAATCAATTGTATAAACATCTCAAGGATGATCAATGGAAACAGGATGCACCTGAGCTCAATTTCAAGTCTCATAGCAAAGGGTCTGAATATTTTTGTAAATAAGCTATTTCTGTATATTATTTTTTATAAATTGGCAAACATTTCCAAAAAACTGTTTTCACTTTGTCATTATGGGGTATTGTGTGTAGATTTTATCTTTATTTAACTAGGCAAGTCAGTTAAGAACAAATTCTTATTTTCAATGACAGCCTAGGAACAGTGGGTTAACTACCTTGTTCAGGGGCAGAATGACAGATTTGTACCTTGTCAGCTCAGGGATTTGAACTGGCAACCTTTCGGTTATTTAGCCAACACTCTAACCACTAGGCTACCCTTCTGCCCCAGATTAATGAGGGGTTTTATTTTAATCCATTTTCGAATAAGGCTGTAACGTACAAAATGTGGAAAAAGAGAAGGAGTAACTTTAAAAATGTTTCACTATTTTTATTTTTATGAAATTCACTGAGGATGGTCCTCCTCTTCCTCCTCTGAGGATCATTCACTGCTGTAGACAGATAAAACAGTTAACAGTTTATTGTAGAATGACCAGAATAATATATGTATGACTGTATTAGTGAGTGAAATAATGTCCAAGGACTAGCTTAAACCACTAAGCAGTGAGTGAGTCAGCACAGCAGAATTGACAAAGTCAGAGTCAGTGAAATGATGAGTGATTCAATAAACGAGCAACAGGGCACTGGAGAGAACACATTCCTCTCTCATCCCTCTCCTCTCCTCCCTCTCTTATCCCTCTCTTCTCCTCCCTCTCTCATCTCTCTCCTCTTCTCCCTCTCTCCTCCCTCTCCTCTCCTCCCTCTCTTATCCCTCTCCTCTCCTCCCTCTCTTATCCCTCTCCTCTCCTCCCTCTGTCATCCCTCTCTTCTCATCCCTCTCCTCTCCTCCCTCTCTTATCCCTCTCTTCTCCTCCCTCTCTCATCTCTCTCCTCTTCTCCCTCTCTCGTCCCTCTCCTCTCCTCCCTCTCTTATCCCTCTCCTCTCCTCCCTCTCTCATCCCTCTCCTCTCCTCCCTCTGTCATCCCTCTCCTCTCCTCCCTCTGTCATCCCTCTCCTCTCCTCCCTCTCTTATCCCTCTCTTCTCCTCCCTCTCTCATCTCTCTCCTCTTCTCCCTCTCTCCTCCCTCTGTCATCCCTCTCCTCTCCTCCCTCTCTTATCCCTCTCTTCTCCTCCCTCTCTCATCTCTCTCCTCTTCTCCCTCTCTCCTCCCTCTGTCATCCCTCTCCTCTCCTCCATCTCTCATCTCTCTCCTCTTCTCCCTCTCTCCTCCCTCTGTCATCCCTCTCCTCTCCTCCCTCTCTTCTCCTCCCTCTCTCATCTCTCTCCTCTTCTCCCTCTCTCCTCCCTCTGTCATCCCTCTCCTCTCCTCCCTCTCTTATCCCTCTCCCCTCCTCCCTCTCTCATCCCTCTCCTCTCCTCCCTCTGTCATCCCTCTCCTCTCCTCCCTCTGTCATCCCTCTCCTCTCCTCCCTCTCTTATCCCTCTCTTCTCCTCCCTCTCTCATCTCTCTCCTCTTCTCCCTCTCTCCTCCCTCTGTCATCCCTCTCCTCTCCTCCCTCTCTTATCCCTCTCTTCTCCTCCCTCTCTCATCTCTCTCCTCTTCTCCCTCTCTCCTCCCTCTGTCATCCCTCTCCTCTCCTCCCTCTCTCATCTCTCTCCTCTTCTCCCTCTCTCCTCCCTCTGTCATCCCTCTCCTCCCTCTGTCATCCCTCTCCTCTCCTCCCTCTCTTATCCCTCTCTTCTCCTCCCTCTGTCATCCCTCTCCTCTCCTCCCTCTGTCATCCCTCTCCTCTCCTCCCTCTGTCATCCCTATCCTCTCCTCCCTCTGTCATCCCTCTCTTCTCCTCCCTCTGTCATCCCTCTCCTCTCCTCACTCTGTCATCCCTCTCCTCTCCTCCCTCTGTCATCCCTCTCCTCTCCTCCCTCTCTCATCTCTCTCCTCTTCTCCCTCTCTCCTCCCTCTGTCATCCCTCTCCTCTCCTCCCTCTCTTATCCCTCTCCTCTCCTCCCTCTCTTATCCCTCTCTTCTCCTCCCTCTCTCATCTCTCTCCTCTTCTCCCTCTCTCCTCCCTCTGTCATCCCTCTCCTCTCCTCCCTCTCTCATCTCTCTCCTCTTCTCCCTCTCTCCTCCCTCTGTCATCCCTCTCCTCTCCTCCCTCTGTCATCCCTCTCCTCTCCTCCCTCTCTCATCTCTCTCCTCTTCTCCCTCTCTCCTCCCTCTGTCATCCCTCTCCTCTCCTCCCTCTGTCATCCCTCTCCTCTCCTCCCTCTGTCATCCCTCTCCTCTCCTCCCTCTGTCATCCCTCTCCTCTCCTCCCTCTGTCATCCCTCTCCTCTCCTCCCTCTGTCATCCCTCTCCTCTCCTCCCTCTCTTATCCCTCTCCTCTCCTCCCTCTGTCATCCCTCTCCTCTCCTCCCTCTGTCATCCCTCTCCTCTCCTCCCTCTCTCCTCCCTCTCCTCTCCTCCCTCTGTCATCCCTCTCCTCTCCTCCCTCTCTTATCCCTCTCCTCTCCTCCCTCTGTCATCCCTCTCCTCTCCTCCCTCTCTCAACTGACTGCCGATTGATGTTGGTTCTCTGATGATGCATCAGTGACACGATGCGTCTTATCACCTGTCACTCATCCATCCCCACACCTGCTAGATTACCCTCCTCTCTCCCTCTCTCCACTCCTCCCTCTCTCCCCCCAACTGGCTGTTGTTGCACTGCGTGGTGATGGTGTGTGTGTGTGTGTGTGTGTGTGTGTGTGTGTGTGTGTGTGTGTGTGTGTGTGTGTGTGTGTGTGTGTGTGTGGCTCAACTCGCCTGCTCATTCCTCTTAATTAAAGGGCCGGCTGGGTCTGAGGGAACTGATTAATTATAGCAGGTGCAGACGCATGGACACAGATGGGCACCAGTGCACACACACACATACCATACATACACCTACACATACATACAGTATAGTCGGAAAGTATTCAGACCCCTTCACTTTTTCCACATTTTGTTACCTTACAGCCTTATTCAAAAATGTATTTTTATTCCTCAGCAATCTACACACAATACCCCATAATTTCAAAGGAAAAACATAGTTTTATACTGTTAAGGGATTTATATGTTTGAATGTAATGATTAAATAATTCTACCCTGAAACGTAACTATTAGGGATATGGTCTACGTAACATGTAGAATGAGTAACTAAAGGGTTAAACATAAATCTAACGAGGTTGGACTGGGAACGAGAAGAATGTGTGTCTGTGTGTTTAAGTAAACACCAAGAACTGTTAAACTGTGGTTGACCTGCCTTAGCTTGAACTCTGAGGGTTTAAGATATGAGAGGGAGTACCCCTCAAGGTTAACCTAATCTCAGAGGAATGAAAGTGTCGGCTGGGTAATGATCTACAGTGTTAAGAGATCTGGGGCCTTAATGTTTGTGTGTATATGTGTGCATAAGTAAGGAGTGAAGTATAAAAATTATGTCTCTGTACAATGGACTTCAGAACGTTCTCGTGAATAAACATTCTGCCTCTTGTAAACTGGGACTCTGTCTATTTCATTCAACCAGAATCTTACCAATTCCGGGTTGCAGACTGAGTATTTTAAATGAAGTTAACATTGAGAACATAATTCTCTTAACATATACATTTTAGCAAATGTATACAAAATTAAAAACAGAAATTCCTTATTTACATAAGTATTCAGACCTTTTGCTATGAGACTTGAAATTGAGCTCAGGTGCATCCTGTTTCCATTGATCATCCTTGAGATGTTTCTACAACTTTATTGGAGTCCACCTGTGGTAAATTATATTTATTGGAAATTATTTTTGAAAGGCACACACCTGTCTATATACATAAGGTCCCACAGTTGACAGTGCATGTCAGAGCAAAAACCAAGACATGATAAACGAAGGAATTGTCCACAGGGCTACGAGATAGGATTGTGTCGAGGCACAGTTCTGTGGAAGGGTATCAAGACCCTTCCTAGAGCCGGCCACCCGGCCAAACTGTAATATTTCAGTATTGTAATATTTCAGTATTGTATCTTTTATAAATTAGCAAACATTTCAAAAAACCTGTTTTAGTTTTTTTTAAATCCATTTTAGAATAGGCTGTAACCTAACAAAAAAAAGGAAAATGTCAAGGGGTCTGAATACCTTCTGAGGGCACTGTACATACATACACAAATGCATGCACACACCACTTTGAGGAGAAAATGGAAAACATCCACTCTGTGGAGTGTCTGACAGGACTATCATGGGGTTGAGGAAGTTGATTGGGGATGTTGTGTATTGATGCTCAATAGACAAGAGAGAGAGAGTCTCTTTGTGTTAAATGTCTGCTGTCTCACCTGAATACTTATCATCTTCCTTCCTCTGAGACTTCTCGAGGAGATCTGGCTGGTCTGGGAGGCTGGCTTGCTGGGAGGGAGAGAGATGGTGTCAGCCATACTCTGGCAGTCTAAATGGGCCTGAAAGACAACGGGCTATGACTTGAGAGAAAGTCACTGTCTGTTTAATCTAAATCTGTAGAGGTCAGTTACTGAGGCAAGATCTATAATCCAATAGCTATCTACCACAGACGCTAGCCTATGTTTTAGTGAAGATGGGAAAGCTAAGTATGCCAAAACTTCCTCAGATCAGTACTGCGATAGTGTTTTAGTTAGAGAGAAGTGTTCACCAGGCCAGATAACTTCAGCAACCGAAAACTTCAACAGTAAAGTACCACAGCAATGTTTAAGTAAGAGGAAAAAAGTACACCGGCAGCAACCTTCAGCAACCTTCAGCAACTGAAAACTTCTTCTGAAAACTTCCAAAATAAGCTAGGATGATCAAAGACTGGATGGGAGTGGACCCAGTGACACTAGGTAGAAGAAATACTCATATCTAATGTATTGCAGTTCGTTCCTAATGAGAGAGCACATTTTCCAGATGGGCCAAATTTGTTTTCTGTTGTTTTGTGCCAAATCCCTCCAAAGATAGACCACAGACAGTTACAAGCTTCTTTCCCAAGAGTGGGGTTAGACAGCATCATTATTAGGGTGTCTGAGCTCCACAATGCCCCGCTGTTAGAGCCTCTGTGTGTGTGTGTGTGTGTGCGTGTGTGTGTGTGTGTGTGTGTGTGTGTGTGTGTGTGTGTGTGTGTGTGTGTGTGTGTGTGTGTGTGTGTGTGTGTGTGTGTGTGTGTGTATTCCAGTCAGGCAGGCAGGCAGAACAGCACATCTGAATGAGACTACAGGCTGATTAGGCCCTTGTCTTTCTGTCTGTCTGTCTGTCTGTCTGCCTGCCTGTCTCTGTGTGAAGATGTTCCGGAGGGAGCCAGAATTAGACTGAGATTCCTGGCTGCTTGTTGTGATGAACCATGGTGAACCCTGAACTAACTCGTTATCACAAGTTTAGTTTAGAAACTAAGAGAGAGAAGACAGCTTTCCTGTGTGGATGTGATTATGAGTAGAAATTACAGAAAAGCAAAGTACATTTGCATCACGAAACACAAATTAACAAAGAGAGAGAGAGAGAGAGAGAGAGAGAGAGAGAGAGAGAGAGAGAGAGAGAGAGAGAGAGAGAGAGAGAGAGAGAGAGAGAGAGAGAGAGAAATCACTCCTATAATGATCCAGGCTGGATCACATCGGGAGTCCCATAGGGCAGCACACAATTGGCCCTGCGACTTGCCTAGTTAAATAAAGGTTAAATAAAAAATGTAATAAAAATGATTGTGACTACAGTACGTGCTGCATGTCAGGGGTAGGCAACTATAAAAAAATGTTGAGGAACAGAATCAGAACCGAAAACAAAAGTGATTTATACTGTTCCGGAACAGAACCATTATTATAAAAGCATGGGGAACGGTCCATAACATTCTTTTAAGTTCCAGGCATTTTTTTACAGTCCCACAAAAAATGCAACAAAGTGACTATGCAAAGCCATCACTGTCACTCAGAAACGTATTCTAGAAAAGATGGCGCCGACAGATATGGCAGCTCTGCTTCGAGGTCCTAAGAATTCAGGTCTGACTCAGGAGGCATGCACACCATCCATAACTCCCTGGTATATGACTCGCTAATGTTTAGTCTCTGGACAATAAAGTAGACAAGCTCAGGGCGAGGATCTCCTTCCAGAGAGACATCAGGGATTGTAACATACTCTGTTTCACAGAAAAATGTCTCTTTCGGGATATACTGTCCCCGTTTCTACAAAAAGCTGGGTTCTCAGTACATCGCGGAGACAGGAATAAATAACCAAAATGCCTACAAGGCCCTCTCTCACCCTACCTTCGGCAAATCTGATCATGACTCCATATAGCTCTTCCCTTCCTATAGGCAGAAACTCAAACAGGAAGTACCCGTACTAAGGTCAATTCAATGCTGGTCTGACCAATCGGAATCCATGCCTCAAGATTGTTTTGATCACGTGGACTGGGATATTTTCCGGGTAGCCCCTAAGAATAACATAGACGAATACACGGATATGGTGAGTGAGTTCATCAGGAAGTGTATAGGAGATGTTGTACCCACTGTGACTATTAAAACCTACCCAAACCAGAAACCATGGATAGATGGCAGCATTCGCGCAAAACTGAAAGCACGAACCACCGAAATTTAACCATGGCAAGGTGACTGGGAATATGGCCGAATACAAACAGTGTAGTTATTCCCTTTATAAGGCAATCAATCGGGCAAAACGTCAGCACAGAAACAAAGTGGAGGTGCAATTCAATGGCTCAGACACGAGATGTATGTTGCAGGTCTACAGACAATCATGGACTACAAAGGGAAAACCAGCAACGTCGTAGACATCGATGTCTTGCTTCCGGACAAGCTAAACACCTTCTTCACCCGCTTTGAGGATAACACAGCACCACTGACGTAGCCCACTACCAAGGTCTGTGGGCTCTCCTTCTCCGTGTCCGACGTGAGTAAGACATTTAAGCGCATTAACCCTCGCAAGGCTGCCGGCCCAGACGGCATCTGTAGCCGTGTCCTCAGAGTATGAGCAGACCAGCTGGCTGGAGTGTTTACGGACATATCCAATCTCTCCCTATCCCAGTCTGCTGTCCCCACTTGCTTCAAGATGTCCACCATGTTTTAATTTTTTTATTTCACCTTTATTTAACCAGGTAGGCTAGTTGAGAACAAGTTCTCATTTGCAACTGCGACCTGGCCAAGATAAAGCCTAGCAATTCGACACATACAACAACACAGAGTTACACATGGAATAAACAAAACATACAGTCAATAATACAGTAGAACAAAAGAAAACAAAAAGTCTATATACAGTGAGTGCAAATGAGGTAAGTTAAGGCACCCAAGAAAGCAAAGGTAACTGAACTAATGACTATCGCCTTGTAGCACTCACTTCTGTCATCATGAAGTCCTTTGAGAGGCTAGTTAAGTATTATATCACCTCTACCTTACCTGCCATCCTAGACCCGCTTCAATTTGCTTACAGCACCAATAGATCCACAGACGATGTAATCGCCATTGCACTGCACACTGCCCTATCCCATCTGGACAAGAGGAATACCTATGTCCAGTGGTTGAAAGTTGCGTCACACTGCAGCACACCGTATGGGCTGCCACAGAATTCTATGGCACGTTATTTAATTGTCAGCCATTGTTGCCATTAATGCTAGTTAGTGCTAGTTTGACCACCAGAGGGCATCCTTGAGAAGCATTTGAGTTTTGTAATATTGGCTGTACTAGAGGTTTTCTTTGTTTCGGCCGTGTATGGCTCTCAATCAGGAACAGGTGTAGATCGTTGTTGCTGATTGGGAGTCATACATAGGCAGCCTGTTTTTCCTTTGGGGTTTGTGGGTGAATGTTTTCTGTCTAGGTTTGTTAATCCTGACAGGACTGTTTGGCTGTCATTCCTTGTCGTGTTTTCTTTTTGTATAGTGTTCATTCGTTTATTAAAATCCTTAATATGAACACATCCTCCGCTGCACCTTGGACTCAATCTGACGACGGCCGTTACACTATGTCTATTAAATTATTATTTTTGTCTATTTCTCTAGGCGTTGATCGGTGGTCTACGTAGCCTACTGTAGGCTACACTACTTTTTTTAATGTCAACATTTGTTCAGAACGATATGCTTGACAACAAGATAAAATGTCACTCTCAAAATGTATCAAGAAGAAATGTGGAAAATGAAATTCAAAGATTCAGAGAATGTACAGCAATATATGCATTCATCTCTCCATCTTTTCCCAATGCCAAGCCAGTATTTATTATTTGCTATGAAAATATCGCTGTTTGCAAATAATTCAATCTCAGACTAATTATGAATCTAAGCATAGAACTTTCAGTGGCCTTCCCGCCCCATATAGAGGCCCGATGCAGAAACATTGAATCGTTAACTGCAAGTTGCAAACACAGCTTTTTTCGCAGACATATTGTGTAACTTAAACGGGTTAAATCTGCAGTTAGAAGGAAGAGGGAAACAGACGTGGACATGGTGGAGAAATGTGAGGCCTTTACTAGGAAGCTTGAGTTGTTCGATTTTGATTTGTCATCTGGAAGGCTACTGCACTTCAGCACACTGAAGAAACGACAGGCAGAGGGACCAGGCCGCAGCATTGTCACAGAGGTGATGTAAGATTTCATCAAGCAGCTGAGGGACAACTTCTCCACCAGATTTGAAGACTACAGCATGCCCAAGGATATCATTGCGTTTGTACATGATCCTCTCACAGTCCGCCCAGGTAGAGAATTCTCCTACCTAGCTAAGAAAACAATACCTTCCCTGGATGAGGTTTTTTCAATTTCAATATAACCATTATTTAATAAAATGCCTCCAGCTGTCTATCACTACTGTGAATAAAAACAGAATAAGGGTCTTTTATATAATTATAATGCAGGGTTAATAAAAATATTATTCATACTTTTTCCCCCTTCCACTTGTTAAAGGTTTCAATTGATAAAGTTATTTTTTATGAATTAGTATATCTGAGTTGAACCACAATATTTGTTGTATTATTTGTCTTTTCTAGTGGATTAAACTGAAATTGCAACCAACTTTCTATGACATGTTAAAAAACTAAGATATTTTGGAAATAATTTTGTTTTAAAATAACCGAAAGTGAGCAAGAAAAAGGCCATTCTTGAACATGGGGTGAGACATTATTACTGATTTGTAAATAAAGACAGTTTGTTATTACTGGAGCGACGAACCACCCTTGCTGTCTCTGCCTAGCCAGTTCCCCTCTCTCTATTAGGATTCTCTGCTTCTAACCCTATTACAGGGCCTGAGTCACTGGCTTACTGGTGCTCTTCCATGCCGTCCCTAGGAGGGGTGCATCACTTGAGTGGGTTGAGTCACTGATGTGATCTTCCTGTCCTGGTTGGCACCCCCCTCGGATTTGTGCCATGGGGGAGATCTTCGTGGGCTATACTCAGCCTTGTCTCAGGGTAGTAAGTTGGTGGTTGAAGATATCCCTCTTGTGGTGTGGGGGCTGTGCTTTGGCAAAGTGGGTGGGGTTATATCCTGCCCGGTTGGCCATGTCCAGGGGTATCATCGGATGGGGCCACAGTGTCTCCCAACCCTTCCTGTCTCAGCCTCCAGTAATTATGCTGCAATAGTTTATGTGTCGGGGGGCTACAGTTAGTCTGTTATATCTGGAGTATTTCTCCTGTCTTATCCGGTGTCCTGTGTGAATTTAAATATGCTCCATCTAATTCTCTCTCTTTCTCTCTTTCTTTCTTTCTTTCTTTCTCGCTCTCTCTTTCTCTTTTTCTTCTCTTGGAGGACCTGAGCCCTAGGACCATGCTTCAAGACTACCTGGCCTGATGACTCCTTGCTGTCCCCAGTCCACCTGGTCGTGCTGCTGCTCCAGTTTCAACTCTTCTGCCTGCAGCTATGGAACCCTGACCTGTTCACCGGACATGCTACCTTGTCTCGGACCTGCTGTTTTCAACTCTCTCTCTCTACCACACCTGCTGTCTAACTCTGAATGATGAGCTATGAAAAGCCAACTGACATTTACTCCTGAGGTGCTGACCTGTTGCATCCTCTACAACCACTGGGATTATTATTATTTCACCCTGCTGGTCATCTATGAACATTTAAACATCTTGGCCATGTACTGTTATAATCTCCACCCAGCACAGCCAGAAGAGGACTGACCACCCCTCAGAGCCTGGTTCCTCTCTAAGTTTCTTCCCAGGTTCCTGCCTTTCTTGGGTGTGTTTCCTAGCCACCATGCTTCTACATCTGCATTGCTTGCAGTTTGGGGTTTTAGGCTGGGTTTCTGTATTGCACTTTGTGACATCAGTTGATGTAAAAAAGGGCTTTATAAATACATTTGATTGATTGATTTATTTCTGTTTTTAGAGGGAGAGAAACCAAAAGCCCACCGTCACATCATGGGTCTCCCGGTCACGTAACAACACAGTTTGCACTGTGATGCAGTGTCTTAGACCACTGCGCCAATCGGGAGGCCCCATCCTGAAAGTTTTTAATGTTGATCAATTGCCTTGCACAAAGTATCTACTGTCCTGCTAATAGCCCATAATGGCGCTGTACAACGTGGCCGGTAGGAAGTAGGCTACAGTACTACAGTAAGAGCAAAATAATCCTAACATTTCCACGCCCTAATTATAGTCTAACTAATACCCAAACGGAGATTCAGTGAAAATAAAAATCTCATTTATTTATCAAGACCAGTCCCCATGCTTGTCTCAGAGCAGCGCTGTCTTGACATCTGAATGCTGTCTTTTCCCCCTTCCACTTCAAATCAAATCAAATTTTATTTGTCACATACACATGGTTAGCAGATGGTAATGTGAGTGTAGCGAAAAGCTTGTGCTTCTACTTCCGACAATGCAGTAATATCCAACGAGTAATCTAACCTAACAATTTCACCACAATTACCTTATACACACAAGTGTAAAGGAATGAATAAGAATATGTACATTAAAAACATATGAATGAGTGATGGTATAGAACGGCATAGGCAAGATGCAGTGGATGGTATAGAGTACAGTATATACATATGAGATGAGTAATGTAGGATATGTAAACATATAAAAGCGGCATTGTTTAAAGTGGCTAGTGATACATTACATCAAGATGGCAAGATGCAGCAGATGGTATAGAGTACAGTTTATACATATGAGATGAGTAATGTAGGGTATGTAAACATTATATGAAGTGGCATTGTTTAAAGTGGCTAGTGATACATTTATTACATACATTTTTCCATTATTAAAGTGGCTGGAGTTGAGTCAGTATGTTGGTAGCAGGCACTCAATGTTAGTGATGGCTGTTTAACAGTCTGATGGCCTTGAGATAGAAGCTGTTTTTCAGTCTCTCGGTCCCTGCTTTGACGCACCAACTCAATCATCAAGTTTGCAGACTACACAACAGTAGTAGGCCTGATTACCAACAATGACGAGATAGCCTACAGGGAGGAGGTGAGGGCCCTGGGAGTGTGGTGCCAGGAAAATAACCTCTCACTCAACGTCAACAAATTGAAGGAGTTGATCGTGGACTTTAGGAAACAGCAGAGGGAGTACGCCCCTATCCACATCGATGGGACCGCAGTGGAGAAGGTGTAAAGCTACAAGTTCCTCGATGTACAATGAGGGAAAAAAGTATTTCATCCCCTGCTGATTTTGTACATTTTCCCACTAACAAAGAAATAATCAGTCTATAATTTTAATGGTAGGTTTATTTGAAAGGTGAGAGACAGAATAACAACAAAAAAATCCAGAAAAACGCAAGTCAAAAATGTTATAAATTGATTTGCATTTTAATGAGGGAAATAAGTATTTGACCCCTCTGCAAAACATGACTTAGTACTTGGTGGCAAAACCCAGAGGTCAGACGTTTCTTGTAGTTGGCCACCAGGTTTGCACACATCTCAGGAGGGATTTTGTCCCACTCCTCTTTGCAGATCTTCTCCAAGTCATTAAGGTTTCGAGGGTGACGTTTGGCAACTCGAATCTTCAGCTCCCTTCACTGATTTTCCATTGGATTAAGGTCTGGAGACTGGCTAGGTCACTCCAGGACCTTAATGTGCTTCTTCTTGAGCCACTCCTTTGTTGCCTTGGCTGTGTGTTTTGGGTCATTGTCATGCTGGAATACCCATCCACGACCCATTTTCAATGCCCTGGCTGAGGGAAGGAGGTTCTCACCCAAGATTTGATGGTACATGGCCCCGTCCATCGTCCCTTTGATGCGGTGAAGTTGTCATGTCCCCTTAACAGAAAAACACCCCCAAAGCATAATGTTTCCACCTCCATGTTTGATGGTGGGGATGGCATTCTTGGGGTCATAGGCAGCATTCCTCCTCCTCCGAACACGGCGAGTTGAGTTGATGCCAAAGAGCTCCATTTTGGTCTCATCTGACCACAACACTTTCACCCAGTTGTCCTCTGTATCATTCAGATGTTCATTGGCAAACTTCAGATGGGCATGAATATGTGCTTTCTTGAGCAGGGGGACCTTGCGGGCGCTGCAGGATTTCAGTCCTTCACGGCATAGTGTGTTACCAATTGTTTTCTTGGTGACATGGTCCCAGCTGCCTTGAGATCATTGACAAGATCATCCCGTGTAGTTCTGGGCTGATTCCTCACTGTTCTCATCATCATTGCAACTCCACGAGGTGAGATCTTGCATGGAGCCCCAGGCCGAGGGAGATTGACAGTTCTTTTGTGTTTCTTCCATTTGCGAATAATCGCACCAACTGTTGTCACCTTCTCACCAAGCTGCTTGGCGATGGTCTTGTAGCCCATTCCAGCCTTGTGTAGGTCTACAATCTTGTCCCTGACATCCTTGGGGAGCTCTTTGTTCTTGGCCATGGTGGAGAGTTTGGAATCTGATTGATTGATTGCTTCTGTGGACAGGTGTCTTTTATACAGGAAACAAACTGAGATTAGGAGCACTCCCTTTAAGAGTGTGCTCCTAATCTCAGCTCGTTACCTGTGTAAAAGACACCTGGGAGCCAGAAATCTTTCTGATTGAGAGGGGGTCAAATACTTATTTCCCTCATTAAAATGCAAATCAATTTATAACATTTTTGACATGTGTTTTTCTGGATTTTTTTGTTGTTATTCTGTCTCTCACTGTTCAAATAAACCTACCATTAAAATTATAGACTGACAATTTCTTTGTCAGTGGGCAAATGTACAAAATCAGCAGGGGATCAAATAATTTTTTCCCTCACTGTATACATCACTGACGATCTGACATGGTCCACCCACACAGACAGGAGGCCTCAGGAGGCTGACGAAATTTGGCTTGGCCCCTAAAACCCTCACAAACTTTTACAGATGCACAACTGCACTGCCCGCAACTGCAGGGCTCTCCAAAGGGTGGTGTGGTCTGACCAATGCATCACCGGGGTCAAACTACCAGCCCTGCAGAACACCTACAGCACCCGATGTCACAGGAAAGCCAAAAAGATCATCAAGGACCTCAACCACCCGAGCCGTGGCCTATTAACCCCTTTATCATCCAGAAGGCGAGGTCAGTACAGATGCATCAAATCTTGAACCAAGAGACTGAAATACAGGTTATATATCAAGGCCATCAGACTGTTAAATGGCCATCACTAGCCGGCTTCCACCCGGTTATGTAACCCTGCACCTTAGAGGCTGCTGCCCTATAGACACTGCTCCAAAAAATAAAGGGAACACTAAAATAACACATCCTAGATCTGAATGAATGAAATAATCTTATTAAATACTTTTTTCTTTACATAGTTGAATGTGCTGACAACAAAATCACACAAAAATAATCAATGGAAATCCAATTTATCAACCCATGGAGGTCTGGATTTGGAGTCACACTCAAAATTAAAGTGGAAAACCACACTACAGGCTGATCCAACTTTGATGTAATGTCCTTAAAACAAGTCAAATGAGGCTCAGTAGTGTGTGTGGCCTCCACGTGCCTGTATGACCTCCCTACAACGCCTGGGCATGCTCCTGATGAGGTGGCGGATGGTCTCCTGAGGGATCTCCTCCCAGACCTGGACTAAAGCATCCGCCAACTCCTGGACAGTCTGTGGTGCAACGTGGCGTTGGTGGATTCAGGTCTGGGGAACGGGCGGGCCAGTCCATATCATCAATGCCTTCCTCTTGCAGGAACTGCTGACACACTCCAGCCACATGAGGTCTAGCATTGTCTTGCATTAGGAGGAACCCAGGGCCAACCGCACCAGCATATGGTCTCACAAGGGGTCTGAGGATCTCATCTCGGTACCTAATGGCAGTCAGGCTACCTCTGGCGAGCACATGGAGGGCTGTGCGGCCCCCCAAAGAAATGCCACCCCACACCATGACTGACCCACCGCCAAACCGGTCATGCTGGAGGATGTTGCAGGCAGCAGAACGTTCTCCACGGCGTCTCCAGACTCTGTCACGTCTGTCACATGTGCTCAGTGTGAACCTGCTTTCATCTGTGAAGAGCACAGGGCGCCAGTGGCGAATTTGCCAATCTTGGTGTTCTCTGGCAAATGCCAAACGTCCTGCACGGTGTTGGGCTGTCAGCACAACCCCCACCTGTGGACGTTGGGCCCTCATACCACCCTCATGGAGTCTGTTTCTGACCGTTTGAGTAGACACATGCACATTTGTGGCCTGCTGGAGGTCATTTTGCAGGGCTCTGGCAGTGCTCCTCCTGCTCCTCCTTGCACAAAGGCGGCGGTAGCGGTCCTGCTGCTGGGTTGTTGCCCTCCTACGGCCTCCTCCACGTCTCCTGATGTACTGGCCTGTCTTCTGGTAGCGCCTCCATGCTCTGGACACTACGCTGACAGACACAGCAAACCTTCTTGCCACAGCTCGCATTGATGTGCCATCCTGGATGAGCTGCACTACCTGAGCCACTTGTGTGGGTTGTAGACTCCGTCTCATGCTACCACTAGAGTGAAAGCACCGCCAGCATTCAAAAGTGACCAAAACATCAGCCAGGAAGCATAGGAACTGAGAAGTGGTCTGTGGTCACCACCTGCAGAACCACTCCTTTATTGGGGGTATCTTGCTAATTGCCTATAATTTCCACCTGTTGTCTATTCCATTTGCACAACAGCATGTGAAATGTATTGTCCATCAGTGTTGCTTCCTAAGTGGACAGTTTGATTTCACAGAAGTGTGATTGACTTGGAGTTACATTGTGTTGTTTAAGTGTTCCCTTTATTTTTTTGAGCAGTGTGCATAGACTTGGAATCAGTGGTCAATTTAATAATGTAATACTAGTCACTTTAATAATGTTTAAATTATGTTTACATACTGCTTTACTCATCTCATATGTGTATACTGTATTCTATTCTACTGTATTTTAGTCAATGCCACTCTGACACTGCTCAATCTAATATTTATCTATTTCTTAATTCAATTTTTTTACTTTTAGATTTGTGTGTATTGTTGTGAACTGTTAGATACTACTGCACTGTTAGAGGCCTCAGGCTCAGACACCTCCTCACACAGCCAACACAGCTTTGTCTGGAACACACACACAAAACACTCAAGGCGTCCGCATGCTTTCCAGCCAAAACATTTCAGAAGAGTTTGTGCATATATTATGATGACATTTTGTGATGTTTTTGTAAGTTTTGAACTTCGGTAACAGTTTTTCATCTGTTTGGGCACACAAAGTTGGTAGCCGAAGTCTACACCCCTTTGTATGTGATTTGTAGGGATTCTTCAATAAAGTCTATGTTGTCATTCAATGAGGGATAACTCGTTTCATGCACATTTTTTCATTGTTAAAAACAGCACCAAACATTTAAAAAAAATGTAATGGGTAGATGGGCTTTAATAATGTAGATAGATTGTAGCTTCTATCAATGTAGTTTCGACAGATTCAAAATTAAACTTTTTTGCTAAGAGTATTATTATATTATTGTTCGATTGACTATGACTTTTCAAATCACCCAGCAGTGCTATTTGCAGAGTTAGCTCCAAGTAAATGTTGAAATTTGTCAGCCAGTACTGAATCTGCAACCAAAACCAAGACACATATGGACAGTGCTCCTTCGCACCCCAGTATCTTTACTTGCACATTGATCTTCTGCACATCTATCACTCCAGTGTTTAATTGCTCAATTGTAATTACTTCGCCACCATGGCCTATTTATTGCCTTACCTCCCTTATCTTAGCTCATTCGCACACACTGTATATAGACCTTTTTTCCTATTGTGTTATAGACTGTACGTTTGTTTATTTCATGTGTAACTCTGTGTTGTTGTTTGTGTCGCACTGCTTTGCTTTATCTTGGCCAGGTCACAGTTGTAAATGAGAACTTGTTCTCAACTGGCCTACCTGGTTAAATAAAGGTGAAATAAAAAAAATGTAAATAAAAAAATTCATCCCAAACCATCTCAATTGGGTTGAGATCGGGTGATTGTGATTGTGGAGGCCAGGTCATCTGATGCAGTACTCCATCACTCTCCTTCTTGGTCAAATAGCCCTTACACAGCCTGGAGGTGTGTTGGGTCATTGTCCTGTTGAAAAACAAATGATTGTCCCACTAAGTGCAAACCAGATGCGGCGTATGGCGGCAGAATGCTGTGGTAGCCTTGAACAAAAAAAAAATCACAGACAGTGTCACCAGCAAGGCACCCCCACACCATCACACCTCATCAATCTGCCGTTGTTCACAAAACATCTTAGTTAGATCTTAGTAAAATTTCACGACTACGATGTCCTCAGCAAAAATGTACAAATTAATGACGGATTTCTTGAGTTATCTATTTTGAGGAAGTGGCTATGGTGTCTCAAAATGGGCAAACGGTGCTATTGGAATAGAATATTGGAATAGGTCAAAGTTAATGTGTTTGTACAGAATAGGTAAAGGTTAAAGTGTTTGTATGGAATAGGTGTGTATGTGTGTGTGTGTGTGTGTGTGTGTGTGTGTGTGTGTGTGTGTGTGTGTGTGTGTGTGTGTGTGTGTGTGTGTTTTTGTGTGCCTTACCTTGAGTTTGTCATGTGCGTCCTTGGGGAGTGCTCTATGTCCTATCCTACAGAGGTGAGGATGAACTCCTGTTCTGCTTCTAGATGAGACAGTCTGTCCTCTAGACCAGCTACAGCCTCCTCAGACCCTCTACTACACTCTCTCGCAGCCACACACTTCACCTGGAGAGAGAGAGAAGAGAGAAAAGAGAAAGAATTAAAATGTGCACATCTTTGGAACCCCAGGACCAGGATTGAGAAACACTGTTCTAGACCAGCCACAACTTTCTCTGTCCTTTGGTCCTCTTCTCTGACCCTGTTCTTTGGCCCTGTCTTTTGACCCCCTGCTTTGGTCCTCTCCTCTGACCCCCTCCTTTAGTCCTCTACTCTGACCCCCTCCTTTGGTCCTCTCCTCTGACCCCCTCCTTTAGTCCTCTACTCTGACCCCCTCCTTTGGTCCTCTCCTCTGACCCCCTCCTTTGGTCCTCTCCTCTGACCCCCTCCTTTGGTCCCCACTCTGACCCCCTCCTTTGGTCCTCTCCTCTGACCCCCTCCTTTGGTCCTCTCCTCTGACCCCCTCCTTTGGTCCTCTCCTCTGACCCCCTCCTTTGGGCCTCTCCTCTGACCCCCTCCTATGGTCCTCTCCTCTGGCCACCTATTTTGGTCCTCTCTTCTGACCCCCTCCTTTGGTCCTCTCCTCTGACCCCCTCCTTTGGTCCTCTCCTCTGACCCTCTCCTTTGGTCCTCTCCTCTGACCCCCTATTTTGGTCCTCTCCTCTGAACCCCTATTTTGGTCCTCTCCTCTGACCCTCTCCTTTGGTCCTCTCCTCTGACCCCCTATTTTGGTCCTCTCCTCTGACCCCCTCCTTTTGTCCTCTCCTCTGATCCCCTCCTATGGTCCTCTACTCTGACCACTTATTTTGGTCCTCTCCTCTGACCCCCTCCTTTGGTCCTCTCCTCTGACCCCCTCCTTTGGTCCTCTCCTCTGACCCCCTCCTTTGGTCCTCTCCTCTGATCCCCTCCTATGGTCCTCTACTCTGACCACTTATTTTGGTCCTCTCCTTCTGACCCTCTCCTTTGGTCCTCTCCCTCTGACCCTCTCTTTTGGTCCTCTTCTCTGACCCCCTCCTTTCGTTCTCTCCTAGAGCCATGCACTTCACCTGGAGGGTGACAGAGTCAGAGTCAGAACAACTCTATGGCAACAGCATTATCAGTCAGAACAACTCCATGGCAACAGCATTATCAGTCAGAACAACTCTATGACAACAGCATTATCAGTCAGAACAACTCCATGGCAACAGCATTATCAGTCAGAACAACTCTATGACAACAGCATTATCAGTCAGAACAACTCTATGGCAACAGCATTATCAGTCAGAACAACTCTATGGCAACAGCATTATCAGTCAGAACAACTCTATGGCAACAGCATTATCAGTCAGAACAACTCTATGGCAACAGCATTATCAGTCAGAACAACTCTATGGCAACAGCATTATCAGTCAGAACAACTCTATGGCAACAGCATTATCAGTCAGAACAACTCTATGGCAACAGCATTATCAGTCAGAACAACTCTATGGCAACAGCATTATCAGCTGCAGTTCATTATCTAAAGCTACTAATCCAAGGCATTGTGACTATTTCATTGTGATCAATATCTCTATCGATTCAAAACTGTGGAAGAAGATTCAAGAAGAGGTTAGGCTATGCTCCCAGTTACAATAACGTTCCAGTCATAATAGACCAGAGACTGACCATCTTACCGAGAGCTAGACACACAACCTTAAACGTCTGACCTCTCTCTCTTTTCCATTTAACCCCCTTCTGAACCATTCTAGTGTCAACTCTTCTTCCCCTCCATAGTGAACTGAATCCATACTCTCAGGGTCTCTATGGGGACACATGAATCAATACAGACATGTGTGTGTATCTATCTGGGACAATACATGGAGTGTGGTAAGGGCTAATAAGGCCTGGAGCGCTCAGTCAGTACATTGACCTTGAGATAGTTCAGTCAGATAAATAAACTGAGGCCCTGACAGAGGGGTTCTTTTGTACACTGTATAATACAGCGGTCATCAAGGGTGTGTAACCCAGCACGGACACATCTGATTCAGCCACTCAGCTGATGGAGTCAGGTGTGTTAGTGCTGGGCTGGAAGAAATGCCTGCACACCATGTAGTTCTCTAGGGGCCTCATTTAGAAACCTTTTGCTACGTACAAAATATGCCCCAAAACATGCGTGTGTGTAATGCCCTGGCCATAGAGAGGGATTTTTGTTCTTTATTTTGGTTAGGCCAGGGTGTTACATTGGGTGGGCGTTCTATGTTCCTTTTTCTATGTTTTTGTATTTCTTTGTTTTGGGCCGTGTGTGTGGCTCCCAATCAGGCACAGCTGAAGCTCGTTGTTGCTGATTGGGAGTCACACATAAGGAGCATGTTTTTCCTTTGGGTTTTGTGGGTAATTGTTTCTGTTTAGAGTAATTTCCAACAGGACTGTTCTGCTGTCGTGTATTTGTTATTTTTGTAGTGTTCTCTTCATTGTAATTAAAATTCTAATGATGAACACATCCTCTGCTGCACCTTGGTCTAATTCTGACGACGGCCGTTACAGTGTGCCAGTTCACGCAAAAGTTGGCATCTATTAAAACTAAACTTGACGTGAGGATGTACTTATCCTCCCGCTAACTTTAGACCATGCATGCACACCGTTTCCAGTGGTTGAAGTATTGCATTGCAAGATGGGCAAAATCAGCCCAAAAGCCTTGAGCAGGAGTATATGGTGACACTATACATATACAGAACAAAAGGACAGGAATCCTAACTAAATATAATAACAAGATGCATTCATTTGCCGTTATCGAGAAGAGCAAGCGTTCTAAAATAACTAAAAACAGCGATCTATTTCTATCGTTTATTTAATTCACATGATCATTGCAGAATAAATTCCTCACCTTTTCTGACTGTGATGGTTTCATCCTGGTGAAATAGCTTATAGGCCTATAACAAGGTAAGATAGGCTACCATTCATCCCACCTGTCATTTAATTGGACCCACTTCACAGTAGTAAATAGATAAACTATTTCAAGCAGCCTATTTTGCTTGATCCGAAGTACCGTTTAGAACAGACAGTTCACCTTTTCCATAGACGTTTGTAGGCTACGTCTGAATACTGAAGTAGAAATTACCATCAGCATCTCTCATTATATTGTGCCCATTAGAAGGGCTATTATAATTTCAAGCTTTTTCTCTATGCAGATGACAGGGTGAGCCGTTTATAACATACAGGTGAACAGAGTTGATATTTTGCATTGAAGTGTGTAGGCTACCACTACAAGCAGACCTACTGTAGTAAAACATTTTCAGAGTAGACAATGTTTCGGAATTCATGGCAGTGCAGCATACAGGAAAAGGAGGAAGGAGCACGCCCCCATTCTCATCGACGGGGCTGTAGTGGAGCAGGTTGAGAGCTTGAAGTTCCTTGGCTTCCACATCACCAACAAACTAACATAGCCCAAGCACACCAAGACAGTCTTGAAGAGAGCACGACAAAACCTATTCCCCCTCAGGAGACTGAAAAGATTTGTCATGGGTCCTCAGATCCTCAAAAGGTTTTACAGCTGCACCATCGAGAGCATCCTGACGGGTTGCATCACAGCCTGGTATGGTAAACGCTCAGCCTCCAATCGCGAGGCACTACAGAGGGCAGTGGGTATGGCCCAGTACATCACTGGGGCCAAGCTTCCTGCCATCCAGGACCTTTATACCAGACGGTGTCAGAGGAAGGCCCTAAAAATTGTCAAAGACTCCAGTCACCCTAGTCATAGACTGTTCTCTCTGCTACTGCATGGTAAGCGGTACCGGAGCGCCAAGTCTAGGTCCAAGAGGCTTCTAAACTGCTTCTACCCCCAAACCATAAGACTCCTGAACAGCTAATCAAATGGCTACCCAGACTATTTGCATTGCCCCCCCCCCCCCCCCAATGCTGCTGCTACTCTCTGTTATTATCTTTGCATAGTCACTTTAATAATTCCTACATGTAGATATTACCTCAATTACCTCGACACCGGTGCCCCGGCACATTGACACTGTACCGGTACCGCCTGTACATAGCCCCGCTATTGTTGTTTACTGCTACTCTTTAATTATTTGTTATTCTTAGCTTGAATTTTTTTATTTTGGTATTTTCTTAAAACTGCATTGTTGGTTAAGGGCTTAAGGGAAGTAAGCATTTCACTGATAGGTCTACACTTGTTGTATTCGGCGCATGTGACAAATACGATTTGATTTGATTTGATCTACGTTCGGGAAATAGTGAATGCAAAACATTGCATTAAACAATCTGTTCAATGGTCCACAACAATTTGTCTTGGCCTAATTCCAATATTTCCAAAGTATTCAGCAAATAAGGGCCTACGGTACGTGTAGAAAGGGGCGTGTGTGTTCTGTGCTGTCCATGCATGTATGCATACCTTGTCTTCCATTTCCTGTTTGAGCAGTGTGTACTTCCTGTTGAGGTGTGAGTGTTGCTCCTGTCCTCCGCTCAGTTCCACTGTCATCCTGTTCAGCTTCCCACACAGAGCCCTCACCAGCTCCTTGTCCCCCTTGGAGAGGACCACGCAGGGCCATACCATAGATGGAGGATGGGAGAACACTATGTCCAGATAGTGTTTTATAACCCAGGCTAATGTTGGCTGAAGGGTGCTCCATTAATTCACAGAGATGTGTTCACATTTAAATCACCTAGGATGTGAACATGAACCAATTTAAACAGAAGAAAAGGAAGGAGTTCTCTTACAGCTAAAAGATTGAAGAGTTTGAATGAGGCTCATTGGACAATAGAGAGATGTGTTCAAATTGGATGAGGTGGGCCACTGCGTCTGGAGTGGACCATGAAGATGGAATTGTTTTATCACTATGGTCTGGAAATCTGTCTTCCAAGGCGTGTTCTAAGGAAGATTCCAGCCTTGTTCTAGGGGAGATTTCAACCTTGCCCTAAGGCAGATTTCAGCCTTTTTGTAAGGGACATTTCAGCCTTGTTCTAAGGTACATTTCAGCCTTGTTCTAAGGAACATTTTAGCCTTGTTCTAAGGGACATTCCAGCCTTGTTCTAAGGGACATTCCAGCCTTGTTCTAAGGAACATTTCAGCCTTATTCTAAGGTACATTTCAGCCTTGTTCTAAGGGACATTCCAGCCTTGTTCTAAGGAACATTTCAGCCTTGTTCTAAGGAACATTTTAGCCTTGTTCTAAGGGACATTCCAGCCTTGTTCTAAGGGACATTATAGCCTTGTTCTAAGGAACATTTCAGCCTTGTTCTAAGGGACATTCCAGCCTTGTTCTAAGGGACATTTTAGCCTTGTTCTAAGGGACATTCCAGCCTTGTTATAAAGAACATTTCAGCCTTGTTCTAAGAGAGATTTCAGCCTTGTTCTAAGGGAGTTCAGCTTTGTTCAAAGGGAGATTTCAGCCTTGTTCTAAGGGATTTCAGGTTTGTTCTAATGGCGATTTCAGCCTTGTTCTAAGGAAGATTTCAGCCTTGTTCTAAGTGAGTTCAGCTTTGTTCTAAGTGAGATTTAAGCTTTACTCTACAGGAGATTTAATCTTTGCTCTAAGAGAGGTTTCAGCATTGCTCTAAGAAAGATTTCAGCTTTGCTCTAAGAGAGATTTGCTCTAAGGGAGATTTAAGCTTTGCCCTAAGGGAGATTTCAGCTTTGCTCTAAGGGAGTTTTCAGCCTTGGTGTGTGTGTGTGTGTGTGTGTGTGTGTGTGTGTGTGTGTGTGTGTGTGTGTGTGTGTGTGTGTGTGTGTGTGTGTGTGTGTGTGTATTCAGGGTGCCCAAGCACCTATCTGAGCAGCCTTGCCCTGATAAGCCAGTCACACTGAAGGGAAGGGAGATAGGAGTAGTGTTTAAATATTCAGGCCTGGAGGGAGCCCCCCTGTCAATCTCTAACCTGTAGGAGCCTACTGGGTTAGCTAACCACATTAGGAGAGAGGGGAGGCTGTCCTAGATTCACCCTAGCTCAAAGCACTTTGAGGTCTGGGACTGCATGGGTAGAGGAGTAAATTGAAATGACAATAAAGGAAAAGGGAGCCGAACATTTTCCTTGAGAAATTCCCACTTCCACCTCATGGGACCAATGCCAGATAATTATTAAAAACTTTACAGTTGGGTTACTTACCTTTACTTTTTCATAAAACATTTTTGAACCACCAAGTTCCACCAAGGTTAATTACATGGACTCTTAGATGTTAAATAAAAATACTGCTGCATACAACCCCAATCCCAATGTACTTGAAAATGTATCAATTTACCAATTAGGCACATTTAGGCAGACTTGATACAAAATATTGTCCAGTATTGCCATGCTTTACTGGATCGAGCTGACACTTTGCACACACACTGCTTCCATCTAGTGGAAACATCTATATTGCGCCTAAACGGCAATATTATATTATGGCCTTTCTCTTGCATTTCAAAGATGATGGAACAAAAAATTTTTTGTTTGTATTATCTTTTACCAGATCTAATGTGTTATATTCTCCTACATTCATTTCACATTTACACAATCTTCAAAATCAAATCAAATCAAATGTATTTATATAGCCCTTCGTACATCAGCTGATATCTCAAAGTGCTGTACAGAAACCCAGCCTAACACCCCAAACAGCAAGCAATGCATGTGAAAGAAGCACGGTGGCTAGGAAAAACTCCCTAGGAAAAACTCCCTAGAAAGGCAAAAACCTAGGAAGAAACCTAGAGAGGAACCAGGCTATGAGGGGTGGCCAGTCCTCTTCTGGCTGTGCCGGGTGGATATTATAACAGAACATGGTCAAGATGTTAAAATGTTCATAAATGACCAGCATGGTCAAATAATAATAATCATAGTAGTTGTCGAGGGTGCAACAAGCACGTCCGGTGAACAGGTCAGGGTTCCATAGCCGAGGGCAGAACAGTTTAAACTGGAGCAGCAGCACGGCCAGGTGGACTGGGGACAGCAAGGAGTCATCATGCCAGGTAGTCCTGAGGCATGGTCCTAGGGCTCAGGTCCTCGGAGAGAAAGACAGAAAGAGAGAAAGAGAGAATCAGAGAGAGCATATTTAAATTCACACAGAACACCGGATAAGACAAGAGAAATACTCCAGATGTAACAGACTGACCCTAGCCCCCCGACACATAAACTACTGCAGCATAAATACTGGAGGCTGAGACAGGAGAGATCAGAAGACACTGTGGCCCCATCCGATGATACCCCCGGACAGGGCCAAACAGGCAGGATATAACCCCACCCACTTTGCCAAAGCACAGCCCCCACACCACTAGAGGGATGTCTACAACCACCAACTTACCGTCCTAGGACAAGGCCGAGTATAGCCCACAAAGATCTCCGCCATGGCACAACCCAAGGGGGGGCGCCAACCCAGACAGGAAGACCACGTCAGTGACTCAACCCACTCAAGTGACGCACCCCTCCCATGGACGGCATGGAAGAACACCAGTAAGCCAGTGACTCAGCCCCTGTAATAGGGTTAGAGGCAGTGAATCTCAGTGGAAAGAGGGGAACCGGCAAGGCAGAGACAGCAAGGGCGGTTCGTTGCTCCAGCCTTTCTGTTCACCTTCACACTCCTGGGCCAGACTATACTTAATCATAGGACCTACTGAAGAGATAAGTCTTCAGTAAAGACTTAAAGGTTGAGACTGAGTCTGCGTCTCTCACATGGGTAGGCAGACCATTCCATAAAAATGGAGCTCTATAGGAGAAAGCCCTACCTCCAGCCATTTGCTTAGAAATTTTAGGGACAATTAGGAGGCCTGCGTCTTGTGATCATAGCGTACGTGTAGGTATGTACGGCAGGACCAAATCGGAAAGATAGGTAGGAGCAAGCCCATGTAATGCTTTGTAGGTTTAGCAGTAAAACCTTGAAATCAGCCCTTGCCTTAACAGGAAGCCAGTGTAGGGAGGCTAGCACTGGAGTAATATGATAAAAAAATTTGGTTCTAGTCAGGATTCTAGCAGCCGTATTTAGCACTAACTGAAGTTTGTTTAGTGCTTTATCCGGGTAGCCGGAAAGTAGAGCATTGCAGTAGTCCAGCCTAGAAGTAACAAAAGCATGGATTAATTTTTCTGCGTCACTTTTGGACAGAAAGTTTCTGATTTTTGCAATGTTACGTAGATGGAAAAAAGCTGTCCTTGAAACAGTCTTGATATGTTCTTCAAAGGAGAGATCAGGGTCCAGAGTAACGCCGAGGTCCTTCACAGTTTTATTTGAGACGACTGTACAACCATCCAGATTAATTGTCAGATTCAACAGAAGATCTCTTTGTTTCTTGGGACCTAGAACAAGCATCTCTGTTTTGTCCGAGTTTAAAAGTAGAAAGTTTGCAGCCATCCACTTCTTTATGTCTGAAACACAGGCTTCTAGCGAGAGCAATTTTGGGGGGTCACCGAAATTTACAATTGATTTGTCAGAGGACAAACCATTCACAGAGAAAAACTGATATCTTTCCGACAGATAAGATCTAAACCAGGCCAGAACTTGTCCATGTAGACCAATTTGGGTTTCCAATCTCTCCAAAAGAATGTGGTGATCGATGGTATCAAAAGCGGCACTAAGATCTAGGAGCACGAGGACAGATGCAGAGCCTCGGTCTGACGTCATTAAAAGGTATTTTACCACCTTCACAAGTGCAGTCTCAGTGCTATGATGGGGTCTAAAACCAGACTGAAGCGTTTCGTATACATTGTTTGTCTTCAGGAAGGCAGTGATGTTTCCTTTCAAATGGTACCAAGAATATGCATATCCTTGCTTCAGGTCCTGAGCTACAGGCAGTTAGATTTGGGTATGTCATTTCAGGCGAAAATTGAAAAAAAGGGTCCGATCCTTAAGCCTAATTTCTGCTCTGAAAATTGACCCCTGACCATAAGCGCTCAGAAATATCCACAGCTATTATAAGCTAAAAAGGAGAAATGGAGAGTACAGTATACATGAACTATGAGATTAACCCCTACCTCTATCACATCCCTCTCCTTCTTACAGAGCCGTAGTGTCTCCTGTATCTCTCTGTCCTTATTGGCCCTGCCATCCTGCATCCTGGCTCTGAGACTGGCCAGCTCTCTCTGGTGCACCTCCCACTCCAGCTGCTACCCCAGGGAAGTCCTCCGCCCCACTCCTATGCAGCTCCCTATAGGTCGCCTCCTCTACGGCCAGCCTGGAGGTTAGCTGGCCGTAGTTGAAAATGCGGGGAAAACACAGAGGCAGGGAGAAAGGACTTCGGATCTTTTCCTCCAATGCCATTTTAGAAATTGTAGAAGAGATGGGCGCAATGAATCGTGGAAAGATGAATTGAGAATAAGCAAGTACCTCCTCGTGCCATGGCCTCAGTTTTCTCCTACCGACCCTGGTTCTACTCTCTGAGCCAGGCCTGCAGGACAGACTGCCGCTGGGCCTCCTCTTCCAGGGCCTCCTCCATTACCTCCTGCTTCAGGCCCAGGTTGCCCACGTCTCCGACAGCTCGACGTCTTTACGATGCACCTCCTTCCTTGCATTAGGCCAGATGCCCTAGCAACTCTGCAAGCTCCCTACACACCCCCTCAGCCTGCTGGGTGAGGTCCTTCAGCTGGGCCTGGGACAGCTCTATGTCCTTACACACCTGGGGGATGGAGAGGGAGGAGAGGAAGGGAGAGAGAAAAGAAGGAGACGAGAGTAGGAGAAGATGGAGGGAGGGAGGACAGGAAGGGAGGAGAGGGAGGAGAAGGAGGAGGAGGAAGAGGAAGAGGAGGGCAATGAGAGCAGGAGGCAAGGAGAAAGATGAGGAGGAGGAGGGCAGTGAAAGCAGGAGGCGAGGAGAAAGGCAGAGGAGGGAAGTGAAAGCAGGAGTC
Source organism: Salmo salar (assembly GCF_965601325.2). Lineage (NCBI taxonomy): Eukaryota > Metazoa > Chordata > Actinopteri > Salmoniformes > Salmonidae > Salmo > Salmo salar. The sequence goes on along the minus strand of NC_138296.1, from coordinate 87,196,812 downwards.
AAGGAGAAAGAGGAGGAGGAAGAGGAGGGCAGTGAGAGCAAGAGGCAAAAATAAAGGAGGAGGAAGAAGAGGGCAGTGAGAGCAGGAGGCGAGGAGAAAGGAGGAGGAAGAGATGAAGAGAGGAATGAGAAAATTAAGAAAGGTATGTGAAGAGGACAAACACCAGATTGAACATAGATAGTAAAAAGCCAGGTCTCAGTTCAGCTCAGTATTAAGGATATAGTCCAGGTTTGTTTAAGGCAGATTGCTTCTCATTGCCTTTGCTGATACCACTCTAAGCCTGCTGTCTAGCCTACGAGGGACTGACTCCGCAAGGCTTTGTCCCAGCTCAGAGCTCTACGTCTAATCAGTTAATTGAGCACTTAATTCTTTGCATCCTAATTTATTATTTTAGAGGAGAAATTATTTGGGGTATTCATTCACATCACATAGTCAGAGAGCCAGGTGTGAGTCAGTCAGTCAGTCAGCTGCTGCTGATGGGAAGAGAGTTTGGAGGTGACAGACTCATTTAGCAGGAACAACAGGGAGGTGACTTTCACACTAATAATGACTGGATGACTGACTACAGCTAATCACTTGTTAACCTTTTTAACAGTCACTGAGAGGAGTACATTTTATCACCTTTCAACTCGCCAACACGTCACCCACAATAGATACTTTCAAGTATCTTTACATACCTCTCACAGTACATCTCACTGCCACTGTCCTCAGTTCCTCCATCTCCCTCTCCATCCTCTTACACTTGGCCCTCCACCGTGGGCCCTCTCCGCAGAACCCTGATCAGGGCATGGGCCCTCTCCGCAGCACCCTGAGCAGGGCATGGGCCCTCTCCGGCGCACCCTGAGCAGGGCATGGGCCCTCTCCGAAGCACCCTGAGCAGGGCATGGGCCCTCTCCGCAGCACCCTGAGCAGGGCATGGGCCCTCTCCGCAGCACCCTGTGCCGGGCATGGAAAACAGATATTTCTGTATACTGTTAAACAGTATACAGTGCATTCGTAAAGTATTCAGACCCCAAGAAATTTTCAAAATTTTGTTAGGTTCCTGCCTTATTTTAAAATTAGATTAAATTGTTTTTTTTCCCTCATCAATCTACACAGAATACCCCATAATGACCAAGCAAAAACATTTTTTTTTTACATTTGTGCTAATTTACAAAAAACATGTAAACAGAAATATCACATTTACATAAGTATTCAGACGATTTACTCAGTACTTTGTTGAAGCACCTTTGGCAGTGATTACAACATCAAGTCTTCTTGGGTATGATGCTACAAGCTTGGCACACCTGTATTTGGTGAGTTTCTCCCATTCTTCTCTGCAGATCCTCTCAAGCTCTGTCAGTTTGGATGGGGAGCGTCGCTGCACAGCTATTTTCAGGTCTCTCCAGAGATGTTCGATTGGGTTAAAGTCCGGGCTCTGGCTGGGCCACTCAAGGACATTCAGAAACTTGTCCAAAAGCCACTCCTGCATTGTCTTGGCTGTGTGCTTAGGGTCACTGTCATGTTGGAAGGGGAACCTTCACCCCAGTCTGAGGTCCTGAGCGCTCTGGAGCAGGTTTTCATCAAAGATCTCTCTGTACTTTGTTCCGTTCATCTTTCCCTCAAATGGAGTATTGTGTGTAGATTAATGATGAAAAAAAATATTTAATCATTTTTAGAATAAGGCTGTAACGTAACAAAATGTGGAAAAAGTCAAGGGTTCTGAATGCTTTCCAAATGCACTGTATATAAATGTATATACTATATATACACACAACTGTTCAAAAGTTTTGAGTCACTTAGAAATGTCCTTGTTTTTTTAAGAAAAAAAAAATGTTGTCCATTAAAATAACACCAAATTGATCATCAAATTGAACATTGTTAATGTTGTAAATTACTATTGTAACTGGAAATGGCTGATTTTTTACAGAATATCTACATAGGCGTACAGAGGCCCATTATCAGCAACCATCACTCCTGTGTTCCAATGGCATGTTGTGTTAGCTAATCCAAGTTTATAATTTTAAGAGGCTAATTGATCATTAGAAAACCCTTTTGCAATTATGTTAAAACAGCAAAAATATTTTGTTCTGATTAAAGAAGCAATAAAACTGGCCTTCTTTAGACTAGTTGAGTATCTGGAGCATCAGCATTTGTGGGTTCGATTACAGACTCAGAATGGCCAGAAACAAATAACTTTCTTCTGAAACTCGTCAGTCTATTCTTGTTCTGAGAAATGAACGCTATTCCATGCAAGAAATTGACAAGAAACTGAAGATCTCATACAACTCTGTGTACTACTCCCTTCAGAGCGCAAACTGGCTCTAACCCGAATAGAAGGAGGAGTGGGAGGCCACGGTGCACAACTGAGCAAGAGGACAAGTACATTGGAGTGTCTAGTTTGAGAAACAGACGTCTCACAAGTCCTCAACTGACAGCTTCATGAAATAGTACACGCAAAACACCAATCTCAAAGTCGACAGTGAAGAGGCGACTCTGTGATGCTGGCCTTCTAGGCAGAGTTCCTCTGTCCAGTGTCTGTGTTCTTCTGCCCATCTTAATATTTAATTTTTATTGGCCAGTCTGACATATGTATTTTTCTTTGCATCTCTGCCTAGAAGGCACATTCATGAGATCCCTTTAGGAAGAAAGTACCTCAGCTCTTGTGTGGTGTCTGGTCAGAAAACCTTTGGCTTTGAAAAGGAAGGAAGTTGAATACAGAATACATGACTAAGGAAGAATTCACATGCACACACTTCAAAGCGTTCCAGGGCTCTACAGTGCTAGCATTTTGGGGGAATATGCATCTAAACATGTTGCTGCGCTACCTGGAATTATAATTTGGGAGCACAAGTGCCCCTAAATAAATTAAATAATAATCACCAAGGTAATAATTATTGTAATTTATTCGCTGTCCCACAGCCTCAGTAGTATCCAAACAGAAAGAAAGGAAAAGGGAGAGCTTCTTCAGGACATGAGCTCCAAAGTAGTTAGGATTCATATAGGGCCAATTTTAAAAATAAATTTTTCTGGTGCTCCTAAACCCTGTATTTTGTAATTGGTGGCAATTATTATTATTAAAAGGAGCAATCTGCAATTACTACATACATTTTTTGACTTATAAATTAATAATATAAACCCATTGATTCCTGAAGAGTATAACTTATAAATGCCCCATGGACTTAGTGCCATGGACTTAGTACCCCATCAGAAGCAAATATATAAAATACTGTTTTTCCAATGTTTGTAAACAAAATAAATGTAAACAAACACTGTATAGCCTCAAAACATGGCTAAAACTATAACTTTCATATTATGATGGTCAGTCCCTGCATCCATAGTTCTGTCTTCAGCTTTTTACCGAAACAGTGGCGACGATGATGCTTTGTTATCAATTTCAACAGCAGATTGATGCCTTATTGCCTCAAATTTTTCAATCTGGTTCTAAATGTATTTGTGTTCTCTTAGATTTTTCAATTTAGGAGCACATATGCTCATTGTAAAAAATGTCACTGTAGAGCTCTGCATTTGCACACACACACACACACACACACACACACACACACACACACCACACACACACACACACACACACACACACACACCTTAATCTTCTCAATCTCTGATCTCAGCAGTTTGTTCTTGAGGGCCTCCTCAGTGTCCAGGGCCTGAGCATCCTGTCTCATCAGGGAACACACAAAGACACACACACATACAGAGTAATGAATGATACATACACACATCCCATCCTGCAGCACTCTACATGTAGTATGTACCACATTCAAACTACATGAGTCTTTAGGTCAGTTGATAAGCGAACACAGGAGGAGAATATGACTAATGATGTTACAGTAGCTAGCGGCAGGTAGCCTAGTGGTTAGAGCGTTGGGCCAGTAACCAAAAGGTTGCTGCATCGGTTCCCCAAGCTGACAAGGTAAAAATCTGTCGTTCTGCCCATGAACACGGTAGTTAACCCACTGTTCCCTGGTAGGCCATCATTGTATATAAGAATTTGTTCTTAACTGACTTGCCTAGTTATAAAGGTTACATTCCATCTCCTCTCAAATAGATCTTTGGGTTTCTAATAGGGCTTAGCATCCAATCCCACACACTCCTGTTACTGGTCTGTCCTGTGAAGGCTTAGTGATGTATTACTGGCTTGTAAGACACCGTCCATCATTTCCATCCATTCATATCATCACTCTAAGTCGAGTAGACCCACCGGATTGGAGCCTCAGAATCAAACTAACCAGGACCTCTCCCTTCAGTAGTAAAAGAGATGATTTCCATCTTCCTTTCCTCTTTTATTTAGCCTTAATTTGGGAAAAAATGACATTATTTCCCATAGCCCCGAGGGCAGCCTGGATTCTCAATTGAAGAAGCTCCCTGCTCAGTGGATAAAGATACACATGACTTAAACACCTCTCGTGTCACTGCTTCTCTCAGTGGAGAGGAGAGAGGAGGGGATGGCTAGAGTTGAAACTCAGCTAAACGCTGCATCCCGGTGGTAGCTTTCTGAACTGGTCGTAAAGAACAAAATAATCAAATCATGACATGGATAATTGCAAGTGGGATGAGTTGATGTGAGAACAGCTAACGTGGTTTGTGTTAATGATAAGAGCAGTGGTGGAAAAAGCACTTAATTGTAATACTTGAGTAAAAGTAAAGACGCCTTAATAGAAAATGACAAGTAAAAGTGAAAGTCACCCAGTGAGTACTTGAGTAAAAGTCTAAAAGTATTTGGTTTTAAATATATTTAATTATCAAAAGTAAATGGAATTGCTAAAATGTACTTAAGTATCAAAAGTACAAGTAAAAATAATTTCAAATTCCTTATATAAAGCAAACCAGATGGCACAATTTTCTTGTATTTATTGTTGACGGATAGCCAGGGGCACACTCCAACACTCAGACATAATTTACAAACAAAGCATTTGTGTTTAATGAGTCTGCCAGATCAGAGGCAGTAGGGATGACCAGGGATGTTCTCTTGATAAGTTTGTGAATTGGACCATTTTCCTGTCAAAATGTAACTTACTTTTGGGTGTCAGAGAAAATATATGGAGTAAAAAGTACATTATTTTCTTTAGGAATGTAGTGAAGTAAAAGTAGGCAAAAATATAAATAGTAAAGTAAAGTACAAAAAACACTTCAAGTGGTGCTTTAAACAATTTTTACTTAAGAACCATACACCACTGTATAAGAGGGTGAGATGGGGTTAATATTGGAGAATGGTGGAGGTGGAGTTGGTGGGACGGTGCGATGTGGGATGAATGAGGGTTATGTCAGGGAATGTTAGCAGAGGTTTACTGTGTGTGGGTATGTATTAGCTAGCGAGTAGGTGGTGGTGGTGTGAGGATGATAACTATAATGAAGGTTCCGTTAGAGAAGGGTAGAAGAGGTGGGGTGGGTGTGGGCATGTATTAACCAAAGAGAGAGGGATGGGACTGGGAGAAGTGTCACCTCCTGCAGTTTGTCAGACATGTTCCCACACTGTTCTGGTCGTCTCGCTGACACGCTCTGTCGCTCCGAACTCATCTCCCTCTCAATCTCCTGCAGACACTTCTCCACATGAGGCGACACCTGGAGGGCGACGGGGGGGGGGGGGGGGGGGGGGGGTCACTGTAGGTTACAGCACTAAGCTTTCATCTTCAGAGTGCAGCAGCTAAGGTTAGAGTCATGTTTTATGGTAACTTATGTAATGTGGAAGTAAAGTATTTAAAGTGATGTAGATAACTCACTGAGTCCTGTCTCTGAAGTCGACAGCAGCTTTGAGTGATTCTCCATGACTCAGACCTTAGAAAGAGAAAAATAGAAATGAATGAATGAATACACACACAACATATTTGCACAGTCTACCTGTTCCTCCTGAGGATCTCTGTCCATGTCATCTCCCAGTCTCAGCTGGTCACTGCGCAGGTCTCTGAATGACTGGTGTAGGACGAGGGCCTGAGAAGGAGGTGAGGGGCACAGGGAGTACAATCACTACTTGAAACATCGACAAGGACTGAATAATGCTGTTATAACACAGGCATAACTGTTTTAAACTGTCACTGTGAAAATGGACCCAAAGGGCCCTCTACTGGTTAAAGTCTCTAACTGCACTACAATGGTGAGTTGAACGTTTTAAAGATAGCATAGCTTTGACAGGTCTTACATCCTATTCTGGCAGACTGGGGTCTCTGCAGCGGACTGTAACCGATCTGGCCCTCCTCCTATCTCCTCCTCCAGCAGACTCAGCGCTCCCACAGACCTTCAGGAGAGACGTGGGGTCAAAGCGCTGGCCCTCTACACAAACCTACACAGATATGTAATAAACTATGTAACTGTTTTAGAACTGTAGCCCACCACCATCTCTTGACCATCTGACAGAGGAGCAAGGTGTACGGGTACAGTTGCTTATAGTGTTGGACAACTGACTAGATGTTTTTTATAGTTGAGATCAAGTTTATAACTTCCCTGCCTGGGCTGATAAGACAGTGGATTGATCAGTCAGATGGAACAGAGTAAATAGGCATTTTAACGTCATAGATTTAGCCGGTGGTAACTTGTGGAATAGACACCAGCAGGAATGCGCTTTTAACCAATCAACATTCAGGATTAGACCCACCCATTGTATAAAGCTTCATAGACATTATACATTGTATTGGACAGACATGATTGTTCTCACCTGATCCATAGCCAGCCTCCAGGTCGCTGGTGTGCAGGGTGGAGGCTGACACCCTACGGGCTCCTGAGGACCTACGCAGCCTCTGGCTCCTCCAGATTCTCCTCTTAGCTTAGGGACAGAGACGGAGAGGGAAGATGAGCTTGAAATGGGTCTAATTGACTCAACAACCAAAAACTCATATCTAAGTTTAGCTTTCTTAATGAACCAGAACATCTTTAGTTATTTCTTCTTTTTTTGTCAAAGTTAGCTGGCTAACTCATTGATTCTGCTTTGTAGTATACCCCTCTGGGAAGAGAAGACTAGCCTACCTGTAGTGCTTCCCAGTGGGTTAATTTTCTCTGAGATGCCTGCAGCATCAGGACCTGTGCTCACAGTTTAAGGTTTGCATCCCGTCCTCATGACCGTGATCTTGATTTTAGCTCCAAACAGAGGCATGCATTGAAGAAGAATTATGCGGTTCTCTTTTTTATGTTCGATACTCAAACAATTATTCTCTGGTATGTCAACTTGAACTGGCCGCCAAGAAGAGGAAAATAAATTACCGCCGTGTTAATGACGTTGGGAGTTGTAGTTTTTAAACTCACAGCAGTGATGGAATTATTTTTGAATAAAATGCCTGAGCACTACATTTTCCAAAACTTGCTTCGGGGACATGTATTTTGCGCCACTGGGACTACTCTTTCGATTAGAGCACAGGTGTCAAACTCATTCCACAAAGGGCAGAGTGTCTGCGGGTTTTTCGCTCTTCCCTTGCACTTTATTGATGAATTAAGGTCACTAATTAGTAAGGACCTCCCCACACCTGGTTTTCTAGGGCTTAATTGAAAGGAAAAAACCTGCAGAGGCCCTGCAGAGGCCCTCCCTCCTCGCCGCCCGGATGTACTCCAGATTGCGGTGGTCAGTCCAGATGAGTAAAGGGTGTTTAGCCCCCTCAAGCCAGTGTCTCCACGCCTTCAGAGCCTTGACAACAGCCAACAGCTCCCGGTCCCCCACATCATAGTTTCGCTCCGCCGGGCTGAACTTCTTCGAAAGGAATGCACAGGGGCAGAGCTTTGGTGGTGTGCCCGAGCGCTGAGAGAGCACGGCTCCTATCCCAGCCTCGGACGCGTCCACCTCCACTATGAACGCCAAAGAGGGATCCGGATGAGCCAGCACGGGAGCCGAGGTAAACAGAGCCTTCAGGTGACCAAAAGCCCTGTCCGCCTCAGCTGACCACTGCAGCCGCACCGGTCCCCCCTTCAGCAGTGAGGTAATGGGAGCTGCTACCTGACCAAAACCCCCGATAAACCTCCGGTAGTAGTTGGCAAACCCTAGAAACAGCTGCACTTCCTTTACCGTGGTGGGAGTCGGCCAATTATGCACGGCTGAAATGCGGTCACTCTCCATCTCCACCCCTGACGTGGAAATGCGGTACCCTAGGAAGGAGACGGACTGTTGGAAGAACAGACATTTCTCAGCCTTGACGTACAGGTCATGCTCCAACAGTCGACCAAGCACCCTGCGCACCAGGGACACATGCTCGGCGCGTGTAGCGGAGTATATCAGAATGTCGTCGATATACACCACTACACCCTGCCCGTGCAGGTCCCGGAAAATCTCGTCAACAAAGGCCTGGAAGACTGATGGAGCATTCATCAACCCATACGGCATGACGAGGTACTCATAGTGCCCAGAGGTGGTACTAAATGCCGTCTTCCACTCGTCCCCCTCCCGGATACGCAGCAGGTTGTAAGCGCTTCCTGAGATCCAATTTTGTGAAGAAGCGCGCCCCGTGCATTGACTCGATCGCACTGGTGATGAGAGGCAGCGGGTAGCTATACCTCACAGTGAGCTGATTGATACCTCGATAGTCAATACACGGGCGCAGACCCCCATCCTTCTTCACAAAAAAGAAACTCGAGGAGGCAGGTGAAGTGGAGGGCCGAATGTATTCCTGCCCCAGGGATTCGGCAACATATGTTTCCATAGCCACCATCTCCTCCTGTGACAGAGGATACACGTCACTCCTGGGAAGTGCTGCGTCTACCAGGAGATTTATCGCACAATCCCTCCATCGATGAGGTGGTAATTTAGTCGCCGTCTTCTTACAGAAGGCGAGAGCCAAATCGGCATATTCTGAGGGGATGCGCACGGTGGAGACCTGGTCTGGGCTTTCCACCATAGTCGCACCGATGGAAACCCCCACACACCTCCCTGAGCACTCTCGTGACCACCCCTTGAGAGCCCTCTGTTGCCACGAAATAGTGGGGTCATGACAGGCCAACCAGGGCAGGCCCAGCACCACGGGAAACATAGGAGAATCAATAAGGAAGAGACTGATTCTCTCCTTATGACCCTCCTGCGTAACCATGTCTAGTGGAGCGGTGGCCTCCCTAATCAGCCCTGACCCTAATGGTCAACTATCTAGGGCATGCACAGGGAAGGGCATATCCACAGAAACAAGAGGGATCCCTAAACTATGGGCAAATGAACGGTCAACAAAATTCCCATGGTTCACACTCCGTTGGCTAATAGGTTTTACCTTCCAATTCCTCTACTGAAAGTGAACCATACCACGTGGTTAACTTTTAGACTATCGATACTGACAGAATAAGAACAAGTCTTTGATATTAATTATTAGTCTGCAGCTAAGTAAATTATATCATTGGACGCGAAGACCAACGAAACAACCATTCGATGACGACATTAATGAATGTCGCTCTGAAAGATGCATTCTAACCGAGAGAGAGAGAGAGAACGCGGACAAAACTTCCCAACAGAACCGAACTCTCCAACAAGAATCAGAACGACACACTGAGCGTAAATATATATTGATTGCAATTGTTCCCGAATGAGTGAGCCTTCAATTGTCAATTGTTAATATTAATGAACCCTGTGTAACTTCTCAGCCGACCTTTTATGATCCATTGTTCAACAGGCCGACCTGCCTGTTTAGCCAGTAGGGCACATTCCGATACCAATCCTTTGTGACGATAATTACTGTTTGTATGTTTTTCTGTTAATTACTTAGTGTAGTAAATAAATGATTTTAAGACAATTGATGTATGGATGATTTTAGTAAAGACTGGGTTCGTGCAGATACAACAATTTACGACGTTTTGGAATGAGACTGGACTAGAGGTAAATACACCATTTAAACTAGAAGATAATCGACCTATACTATAATAGAATATAATATTATAGTACAGGAAAGTTATATTAGGAAAATTATAGCTTTGTAATCTGAATATTCTCCTTGGTGCCCCGATCTCCTAGTTAATTACAATTAAACGATTAATCAGTTTAATCGCGTGATAATAATTACAGGGAGCTAATTGATAAACATATCTTCCGTTTAATGGTACCCCCAAAGACACGACATACTCCTTCGGGAGCGCTGGTCGAATCCCGCTGGGACCGGGTGAAGGAGGGGTGGACAGTGGGACCTGCTGTAGTGGGGCTGGTGGAGGTCCTGGAAAACCTCCTCCTCTCTCCCAACGATCCATCGTCTGCAGCACGCGATCCATGGCGGTGCCCAGACGTTGCAACATGGTTGCGTACTGCTGAACGCGCTCCTCCACTGCAACACTGCTCCTGTTGACTCCATTCTTAAGGTGAGTGATTCTGTAAGGGTCCTGTGTGTAGCTGGTGTAGAGAGTCAGGTGCAGGACAGCAGATATGAGTAGAACAACACCAGGTCTGTAAGGTCCTGTGTGTAGCTGGTGTAGAGAGTCAGGTGCAGGACAGCAGATATGAGTAGAACAACACCAGGTCTGTAAGGTTCCTGTGTGTAGCTGGTGTAGAGAGTCAGGTGCAGGACAGCAGATATGAGTAGAACAACACCAGGTCTGTAAGGTCCTGTGTGTAGCTGGTGTAGAGAGTCAGGCGCAGGACAGCAGATATGAGTAGAACAACACCAGGTCTGTAAGGGTCCTGTGTGTAGCTGGTGTAGAGAGTCAGGCGCAGGACAGCAGATATGAGTAGAACAACACCAGGTCTGTAAGGTCCTGTGTGTAGCTGGTGTAGAGAGTCAGGCGCAGGACAGCAGATATGAGTAGAACAACACCAGGTCTGTAAGGTCCTGTGTGTAGCTGGTGTAGAGAGTCAGGCGCAGGACAGCAGATATGAGTAGAACAACACCAGGTCTGTAAGGGTCCTGTGTGTAGCTGGTGTAGAGAGTCAGGCGCAGGACAGCAGATATGAGTAGAACAACACCAGGTCTGTAAGGTCCTGTGTGTAGCTGGTGTAGAGAGTCAGGCGCAGGACAGCAGATATGAGTAGAACAACACCAGGTCTGTAAGGGTCCTGTGTGTAGCTGGTGTAGAGAGTCAGGTGCAGGACAGCAGATATGAGTAGAACAACACCAGGTCTGTAAAGGTCCTGTGTGTAGCTGGTGTAGAGAGTCAGGCGCAGGACAGCAGATATGAGTAGAACAACACCAGGTCTGTAAGGTCCTGTGTGTAGCTGGTGTAGAGAGTCAGGCGCAGGACAGCAGATATGAGTAGAACAACACCAGGTCTGTAAGGTCCTGTGTGTAGCTGGTGTAGAGAGTCAGGTGCAGGACAGCAGATATGAGTAGAACAACACCAGGTCTGTAAGGGTCCTGTGTGTAGCTGGTGTAGAGAGTCAGGCGCAGGACAGCAGATATGAGTAGAACAACACCAGGTCTGTAAGGTCCTGTGTGTAGCTGGTGTAGAGAGTCAGGTGCAGGACAGCAGATATGAGTAGAACAACACCAGGTCTGTAAGGGTCCTGTGTGTAGCTGGTGTAGAGAGTCAGGTGCAGGACAGCAGATATGAGTAGAACAACACCAGGTCTGTAAGGGTCCTGTGTGTAGCTGGTGTAGAGAGTCAGGCGCAGGACAGCAGATATGAGTAGAACAACACCAGGTCTGTAAGGGTCCTGTGTGTAGCTGGTGTAGAGAGTCAGGCGCAGGACAGCAGATATGAGTAGAACAACACCAGGTCTGTAAGGTCCTGTGTGTAGCTGGTGTAGAGAGTCAGGCGCAGGACAGCAGATATGAGTAGAACAACACCAGGTCTGTAAAGGTCCTGTGTGTAGCTGGTGTAGAGAGTCAGGCGCAGGACAGCAGATATGAGTAGAACAACACCAGGTCTGTAAGGTCCTGTGTGTAGCTGGTGTAGAGAGTCAGGCGCAGGACAGCAGATATGAGTAGAACAACACCAGGTCTGTAAGGGTCCTGTGTGTAGCTGGTGTAGAGAGTCAGGCGCAGGACAGCAGATATGAGTAGAACAACACCAGGTCTGTAAGGTCCTGTGTGTAGCTGGTGTAGAGAGTCAGGCGCAGGACAGCAGATATGAGTAGAACAACACCAGGTCTGTAAGGGTCCTGTGTGTAGCTGGTGTAGAGAGTCAGGCGCAGGACAGCAGATATGAGTAGAACAACACCAGGTCTGTAAGGTTCCTGTGTGTAGCTGGTGTAGAGAGTCAGGCGCAGGACAGCAGATATGAGTAGAACAACACCAGGTCTGTAAGGTTCCTGTGTGTAGCTGGTGTAGAGAGTCAGGTGCAGGACAGCAGATATGAGTAGAACAACACCAGGTCTGTAAGGGTCCTGTGTGTAGCTGGTGTAGAGAGTCAGGCGCAGGACAGCAGATATGAGTAGAACAACACCAGGTCTGTAAGGTCCTGTGTGTAGCTGGTGTAGAGAGTCAGGCGCAGGACAGCAGAATTGACTAATCAACGTACTTTACTCAAAAAGACAATTATACAAAGTAAACTCACGAGCCCACAAAGACGGACCGAATTACAATAAACAATCACTCACAAACACAACATGGGGGAACAGAGGGTTAAATAAATAACAAGTCACTGGTTGAGTGAAGCCAGGGGTGTAAGACAAAGACAAACAAATGGAAAATGAAAAGTAGATCGGCGGTGGCTAGAAAGCTGGTGACGTCGACCGCCGAACGCCGCCTGAACAGGGAGAGGGACAGTTTGACACCCCTGCATTACAGCCAAGCTGTCTAGGGGGTTACTGATAATAAAGAATACAAGAAATACAATTTTGACTTTGTTTATTTTATGTAGGGTATTAGGGCTGGTATCTATAGCCTAAAACATGATTATAACTTGACAATATACTAGTTTAATTGAATAATAATACTGATTAGCAACACATTTCACTGTTAAGCCTATATTTTAAATTGATTAATGATTTTAACGTTATGTTTTTATATAGCTTCATGATGTTAGGAAGTTGGATTTATAGGATACATTTCATAAAATAGCCTACATTCCATAAACGAGTTAAAGAAAATCCAAAATCTTTCATTCTCCTGCCTGACACAAGAGTGCCTCAGAAGTCCACCGTGAAACTCTACTCCTGAAGCAAGACCACCTCCACACCGCAAAGTATCCCCAAGCATCTCCTCTCACCGCTCTCTCAAACGGTCAGTATTATTGCGCTAGGACAAGTTCATGTGCTGAAGTTTATGACATAAAGAAAGTAGCGGGCTTCAACTTCAATTTGCCACGGGCGTCCGGTGAGAAGGAAGCCGTCAGAATCTCAGCGTTATCAATAGGCGCATCATTGGGGATACTTAAAAAAAAAAAGAGATGACTGAAAACGACAGACACAGCTTGCAGGTGATAACATGGGCGCTGTTTACCCTCGTCACGTTACCGATCGAAACCTTGGTTGACTTCGACTCCTGTCCCACTGTTTGTGATTGCTCAGAACGGAAGACCTACACAATCTCCTGCTTTGACATTGATGTCATTCCCACATTTCCTGCAAGCACAGATACCCTGTAAGTATCTGTTTACATTAATGTCCCTTTGTTGTATGGATTGATATCGGATTAATGTGTGTGTGTGCGTGCGTGTGATTATTTATTTATTTATAGGCGTTCATTCAGTCGATTGTGATGGCTCATGTAGGCTATGGGTGATGCTCTCTGTAATGAGTTGATCCTGTAACGAATCTTGTCTGAGTGAGCCAAGGGCCTCTTTTCTGCCTGTTTATCAGACAGTCTTGGTCCTTGGAGCTTTGAGTGTGTGTGTTTTGATGGAACATTGTGAAAATGTACGCAGATGCTCTGCTAAATGACTAAAATTGAAAAATGTAAATATGCCTACATGCATGATGATGAGAACAGGAACGGCTATGAAAATGACAGTGTAAAACGTTTTGAAACAGAGGCATCCATTGAAGAAAAATTATGAAGTTATCTCTTTTTTATGTTCTATACTCAAACAATTCTACAAATGCATATAGACAAAACTAAAACATCATGAATTAACAATTTTAGGATAAATATTGCAAGTGCACAAATCAGTTTCTTCCAATAAGCATTATAAAATGGTATTGTTTGTCATCAGAACAAACATCTCCAAAATGCTGTGACCCTGAACGTCTGTCTGGGCTCGAGGGAGAGAGAGAGCGAGAGAGAGAAAGAGAGAGAGAGAGAGAGAGAGAGAGAGAGAGATAAATAAATATCGCAGAACACAGATCCCAAGATCAGTGGGCTTTGGGTAAAGAGTCAGGATTTGGAGATCTCTGGCACTGGGCGCCGTTTTTAAATGGCACCCTATTCCCCATAGCGTGTTACTGTTGACCAGATGGATTTCTGCCAAAAGTAGTGGACTAGACTTATATAAGGAACAGAGTGCCATTTCGGACACAGCCCTGGTTCTGACCCAGGTGAGAACCAAAGGGTGAACAGTAAGAATGTCCAATTGTCATATTTGAGTAAAAGTAAAGAAAATTACTTAATAGAAAATTACTCAACTAAAAGTTCAAGTTACCCAGTAAACACTACTTTAGTAAAAGTCTAAAATATTTTCAAATTCCTTATATTAAGCAAACCAGAAAACACGATTTTCTGTTTTTTTTTCATTTACGCATCGTCAGAGGCACACTCCAACACTCAGACATCATTTACAAACGAAGCATGTGTGTTTAGATCAGAGGCAGTAGGGATGACCAAGGATGTTCTCTTGATAAGTGAGTGAATTGGACCATTTTCAGGTCCTGCTAAGCATTCAAAATTGAAGGAGTACTTTTGGGTGTCAGGGAAAATGTATGCAGTAAAAAGTACATTATTTTCATTAGGAATGTAGTGAAGTAAAAGTTGTAAAAAATATTATTAAAGTATTTTTACTTGAGCACTATACACCACTGTAAAAGTACCATTGTCTGGAGATTCACTCATAAGCAGCAGATGTCACAACACTGAGTAGGAGGACTCTGGTAGGCTTACAGAAAAATAAATCAACACAGTTTTTTTCGGTTGGGAAGGACCTATTCCAGTATGTTCCATTACATAGCAACATGAGGAGTCTGTAAGTTCACATGATGTCCCATGATGTCAGGGTTGCCAACAAAGGACCCTGAGAATTAAGGGGGAATGGGATTTCTTGTGATTTATTTTTTATTGAATCTTTATTTAACTAAGTCAGTTAAGTACGAATTCTTATTTACAATGACGGCCTAGGAACAGTGGGTTAACTGCCTTGTTCAAGGGCAGAACGACTCGGCTCGGGGATTCGATCTAGCAACATTTCAGGTAATGGCCCAATGCTCTAACGACTAGGCTACCTGCCACCCCAAAATGATGGAGAGACTGCCATCAGGTTCTGAGAGTGGTGGATGTTTCAAGACATCCACTATGGGACCCAGAGGGTTTTCTGGTTATATACACTGCTCAAAAAAATAAAGGGAACACTTAAACAACAAAATGTAACTCCAAGTCAATCTCACTTCTGTGAAATCAAACTGAACACTTAGGAAGTAACACTGATTGACAATAAATTTCACTTGCTGTTGTGCAAATGGAATAGACAACAGGTGGAAAATATAGGCAATTAGCAAGACACCCCCAATAAAGGAGTGGTTCTGCAGGTGGGGACCACAGACCACTTCTCAGTTCCTATGCTTCCTGGCTGATGTTTTGGTCACTTTTGAATGCTGGTGGTGCTTTCACTCTAGTGGTAGCATGAGACAGAGTCTACAACCCACACAAGTGGCTCAGGTAGTGCAGCTCATCCAGGATGGCACATCAATGCGAGCTGTGGCAAGAAGGTTTGCTTTGTCTGTCAGCGTAGTGTCCAGAGCATGGAGGCACTACCAGGAGACAGGCCAGTACATCAGGAGACGTGGAGGAGGCCGTAGGAGGGCAACAACCCAGCAGCAGGACCGCTACCCCCGCCTTTGTGCAAGGAGGAGCAGGAGAAGCACTACCAGAGCCCTGCAAAATGACCTCCAGCAGGCCACAAATGTGCATGTGTCTGCTCAAACGGTCAGAAACAGACTCCATGAGGGTGGTATGAGGGCCCGACGTCCACAGGTGTGGGTTGTGCTTACAGCCCAACACCGTGCAGGGCGTTTGGCATTTGCCAGAGAACACCAAGATTGGCAAATTCGCCACTGGCACCCTGTGCTCTTCACAGATGAAAGCAGGTTCACACTGAGCACGTGACAGACGTGACAGAGTCTGGAGACGCCGTGGAGAACGTTCTACTGCCTGCAACATCCTCCAGCATGACCGGTTTGGCGGTGGGTCAGTCATGGTGTGGGGTGGCATTTCTTTGGGGGGCCACACAGCCCTCCATGTGCTCGCCAGAGGTAGCCTGACTGCCATTAGGTACCGAGATGAGATCCTCACACCCCTTGTGAGACCATATGCTGGTGCGGTTGGCCCTGGGTTCCTCCTAATGCAAGACAATGCTAGACCTCATGTGGCTGGAGTGTGTCAGCAGTTCCTGCAAGAGGAAGGCATTGATGCTATGGACTGGCCCGCCCGTTCCCCAGACCTGAATCCAATTGAGCACATCTGGGACATCATGTCTCGCTCCATCCACCAATGCCACGTTGCACCACAGACTGTCCAGGAGTTGGCGGATGCTTTAGTCCAGGTCTGGGAGGAGATCCCTCAGGAGACCATCTGCCACCTCATCAGGAGCATGCCCAGGCATTGTAGGGAGGTCATACAGTCACGTGGAGGCCACACACACTACTGAGCCTCATTTTTACTTGTTTTAAGGACATTACATCAAAGTTGGATCAGCCTGTAGTGTGGTTTTCCACTTTAATTTTGAGTGTGACTCCAAATCCAGACCTCCATGGGTTGATAAATTGGATTTCCATTGATTATTTTTGTGTGATTTTGTTGTCAACACATTCAACTATGTAAAGAAAAAAGTATTTAATAAGATTATTTATTTCATTCAGATCTAGGATGTGTTGTTTAAGTGTTCCCTTTATTTTTTTGAGCAGTATATATTTTTTTTTTAAGAGAAAATTATGTCACGTGATCAGGTTAAATTCATCATAAATTACTGCTGCATTCTGTACTCTCTCTTGGCCAATAGGGACAGGGGCATCTGTGTATGGGCACGGGTAGGCTTCAGAGAGGTCATGGTGGGTCTACAGCCCTCCTCCGGCTGTGGAGGTTCAAAACGTGTGATAATGCACATTCTCCTTCTGTTTGTTCAACCTACTGGGAACATTCCATTGCCCACCCTACAACCGGACCTCCCCCCTCCCTCATCCACCGTCTCTTCTCCCAGGACACCCATCACATGGTATTAGCCCCCAATCAGTGCCCCAATTCATCTGCCCAGACGCATCCGTGATGCCACCGCATTCTTCATCCTCACATAGTTTGCCCAGCACCCACCAGGAAACAAAAGAAAAGGAAAAATATCTCCCCAAAATATCTCAAGTCCAAAACAACCCAGCTCGAAATAGCCATCTGGCATCCTGTATTTTAGGGATGTTCTGATAGTTGAGGTGTGAAGGTGTTGTACTGTACTGACTGTGGAACAACAGTGGAGCTGACCTGAGCCTAGGGCAAGGTCCCTGTCGCTTTGTGTTAACACAGTGGCTAGATATCTCTCTCTCTGTCTCTTTGTCTCTTTCTCTCTGTGTCTGTCTCTCTCTGTGTGTGTGTTTCACAAGCAGACTACCATAGTCCCTGTGCCCAAGATGTCCAAGGTAACCTGTCTAAATGACGTTCACATCTATATCTTTGAAGGGCCGGTCATGCCTCACATCAACACCATTATACCAGAAACCCTAGACCCACTGCAATTTGCATACCGCCCCAACAGATCCACAGATGGCGCAATCTCTATTGCACTCCACACTGCCCTTTCCTACCTGGAGAAGAGGAACACCTATGTGAGAATGCTGTTCATTGACTACTACTCAGCATTCAACACCATACTGGCCTCAAAGCTCAACACTAAGCTAATGACCCTGGAACTGAAAACCCTCTGCAACTGGACTTCCTGACGGGCCGCCCCCAGGTGGTGAGGGTAGGCAACAACACATACGACAAGTTGACTCTCAACACGATGCCCCTCAGGGGTGCGTGTTTAGTCCCCTACTGAACTTCCTGTTCACCCACGACTGCATGGACAAAGAAGCTGATCGTAGAATACAGGAAACGGAGCGCTGAGCACACCCCCATCTACATCGACAGGGCTGTAGTAGAGTGGGTCGAGAGCTTCAACTTCCTCTGTGTCCACATCACTAAGAATCTATCATGGTCTAAACACACCAACACAGTCGTGAAGAAGGCACGACAACACCTCTTCCCCCTCAGAAGGCTGAAAAGATTCAGCACGTGTCCTCACATCCTCAAAATGTTCTACAGATGCACCATTAGGAGCATCCTGACTGGTTGCATCACCGCCTGGTATGGGAACTGCTCGGCAAGGTGCTACAGAGGGTAGTGCATACGGCCCAGTACATCACTGGAGCCGAGCTCCCTGCCATCCAGGACCTCAGAGGAAGGCCCTAAAAATTGTCAAAGACTCCAGCTACCCAAGTCATAGACTCTTCTCTCAGCTAGCGCAACGCAAGTCTGGATCAACAGGACCCTGAACAGCTTCCACCCCCAAGCCATAAGACTTCTAAATAGTTAGTCTGGGTAGCTATTTGGTTCATTATTTAACTATCTGCATTGACTCTTTTTGAACTAACTGTTTTTGTCTCATCACATATGCTGCTGCTACTCTTTATTATCTATCACTTTATTCCTAGTTTTTTGTACGTATCTACACTACCGATCAAAAGTTTTAGAACACCTACTCATTCAAGGGTTTTGGCAGCAATTCGACCATGAAGGCCTGATTCAAACAGTCTGAACTGTTGATATTGAGATGTGTCTGTTACTTGAACTCTGTGAAGCATTTATTTGGGCTGCAATTTCTGAGGCTGGTAACTATACCTCTGTAGCAGAGGTAACTCTCGGTCTTCCATTACTGTGGTGGTCCTCATGAGAGCCAGTTTCATCATAGTGCATGATGGTTTTTGCAACTGCACTTGAAGAAACGTTCAAAGTTCTTGACATTTTCTGTGTTGACTGACCTTCATGTCTTAAAATAATGATGGACTGTTGTTTCTCTTTGCTTCTTTGAGCTGTTCTTGCCATAATATGGACTTGATCTTTTACCAAATAGGGCTATCTTCTGTATACCCCCCTACCTTGTCACAACACAACTGAATGGCTCAAATGCATTAAGAAGGAAATCAATTCCACAAATTAACTTTTAAGAAAGCACACCTGTTAATTGAAATGCTTTCCAGGTGACTACCTCATGAAGCTGGTTGAGAAAATGCCAAGAGTGTGCAAAGCTGTCATCAAGAGTGACACTGAAGAATGTCAAATATAAAATATATTTTGATTTGTTTAACACTTTCTTTGGTTACTACATGATTCCATATGTGTTATTTCATAGTTTTGATGTCTTCACTATTATTCTACAATGTAGAAAATAGTAAAAATAAAGCAAAACCCTTGAATGAGTAGGTGTTCTAAAACTAAAACTTCTCACCGATAGTGCACCTCAAGTACCTCTGCACATCGAGTCGGTACTAGTAACCTGTGTATATAGCCAAGTTATCATTACTCATTTTGTATTATTATTATGTGTTTTACTTTTCTATTATTTCTCAATTGTCTGTATTGTTGGGAAGGGCCTGTAAGTAGGCATTTCACTATTAGTCTACACCTGTTGTTTACCAAACATTTGACAAATATCATTTTATTTGAATGATTTGTTCTCTCTCTCTCTCTGTAGTGCTGCTGGTTACATACACAAGGTTGACATATCAGCTCAGTGTATAAGGACAATAGATATGGCAATTTCATTTCTTGTAGTGCGTACCGTATCTTTGTGAGTGGATATGTAGATGGGTGTGCCAGAGTGGTGTGTGTGTGTGTGCTGTAATGGCCCAACAGCGTGATGGTGTATGGTGACAAGGGTCTACTCTGTGTCCCTCTGTTGGAATTCATCAAAGAGCTGCCACGTACTACTCTACCATTGACGAATCACCTGACTAACTGCTAGCTCTCAGCTCTATATTAGCAGTGGTGTAAAGTACTTAATAAATATTACTTTAAAGTATTTTTACTTAAGTCGTTTTTTTGTGGTATCTGTACTTTACTTTACTATTCATATTTTTGCCTACTTTTACTTCATTACAATCCAAAAGAAAATAATGTACTTTTTACTCCATACATTTTCCCTGACACCCAAAAGTACTCGTTACATTTTGAATGCTTAGCAGGATGGGACAATTCACGCACTTATCAAGACAACATGCCTGGTCATCCCTACTGCCTCTGATCTGGCTGACTGACTAAACACAAAACTTCCTTTGTAAATTATGTTGCATTGTTGACGTGTGTCCCTGGCTATCCGTGAATTCAAAAAACAAGAAAATGCTGCAGCCTGGTTTGCTTAATATAAGGAATTTAAAATTATTTATACTTTTAATTTTACTATAGATACTCAAGTACATTTTGCAATGACATTTACTCTTGATACTTAAGTATATTTAAAACCAAATACTTTTAGTTCCATCAATGCGGAGAAATGCAGGTGTTCCGAGCAGACACAGGAAGCAGTTCCATGGAGGATGCTGCCCCATTACTGAGTCAGAAGTCTAAAGTGGATCTCTCTCTTTTCATTGGCTGAAACTTATGCTAGGTCCAACAGCTCTCTCAACTACCTCCACTACGATTAACTATTGCCCTCCCCCCAACAATAACAAAAAACACCTATGGATTGATATTCATAACAATACCACCAGTGGTGATTTCTAGTAATAAACCATTATAACTCAAGCGTTTTTATGTTCCCGCTAGCCCCCAGGCCGTAGGTGTACGTTAGCAGGGCCAGACCTTGTTTGGTTTGGCTCAGGGCTGAGAGGTTAGGTCCAGGTCCACTCCTACACACTCAGAACCGGCGTTATGTTTTCCCTTCATGTTCCTGTGACAGGGTTTACACCATACACTTCAAAGAGTTATTTCATCCAGACAGCAATGCACTGCATGGGGATAGAACCTAGTTACCAGAAATATATCCACCTATCAATGTTGGGTCAGAGCTGACCTGACCAGAGCTGACCTGGCAGACGCTGTAAGTTGAGGATTTTGTTCGATTCGATAGTTAATGTGTAATACCAAATTACCAACAATTGTGAAAGCAATGGATAGGCTGTTGAGGGCCTCATACCCTCACTTGCCCTCTCTTTGTCTCCAGTCCATCTCTACAGCTCTCGTTCTTATGGCTTTTTTTGGAAGGGGGGGGCTAACTCAATATAATAACTAAAACCAAATCCAAACTGTTGACAACTGATAATGTACCTACATTCATACTGTTTGTTGACTGTGTCCAGCTCGCTAACAATCATGTTTATTGACTGTGTCCAGCTCGCTAACAATCACGCTTATTGACTGTGTCCAGATCGCTAACAATCACCGAAATGAAAGCTAGATTATTTGTTACTTTTAATTCTTACTTTGTTAGGTATTTTTCTTAGCTGCATTGTTGGTTAAGGGCTTGTAGGTAAGCATTTCACTGAAAGGTCTACATCTGTTGTACTCGGCACGTGACAAATAACATTTTGATTTGATTTAGACAGTCAGGGAGCATTGAAAATCCCCCAAACTTTTGATAGAGGACTATTATTAGCACATTTTCTCGTTGAAGATTGAATACGGCCTCCGGGGTAAAATTAGTTTGACACCCCTGTCCTAGAGGAATCCATGTCTTCAGTGATCGTCGGTCTGCTTTTCAACTCCTAGAGGAATCCATGTCTTCAGTGATCTTGGGTCTGCTTTTTAACTCTAAGATTTGCATCATGCACAGTTTACCTTACACACTGTAAGGTGGATGAGTGTCTCCAGGGCAGGCATGTAACCCCTGCACACTGACTGAACTAAACCAGCACAAGGAGACCTCAGGATCTCAACATTACATCCAGGGATTTGGATAAATTAGTACAGAATGCATAACTGGCCGAAATGGGTATGTATCTTATCAGTTGTTACAGATATGATAGAGACTCTGGAGGAGGAAGGTCCAATGCTTTTCTTATGAATGGGGTTAAAACAACTACATGTTGATCTGTACACTTCACATAAATCTGTAAACTGTACATAAATCTGTAAACTTTATGTTGATCTGTAAACTTAATCCTCTATCTTCTCTTCCAGATGGCTTCTGGAGACGCGTCTGAAATCAGTGCCAGGAGATGTCTTCTCCAACCTGGTAAACATATCAAGGATGTGAGTGAATCACAATCAGCACGATCACATTCACCAGCTTCTCGTTAAAGTCCTAAGGCTTTGTATTTAAATTCCTGTGAATCACACAATCATCAGGATGATACACTTGTTTCTCACTGTTATTCCCTACCTTTGGCTCTCACTTCTGCTCTTCTCTTTCTCTCTCTAGTTCTCTTCTCTCTCCCCCCCCCTCTCTCTCTCTCGCTTCTCTCCCCCCTCTCTTCTCTCTTCCCCACCTCTCTCTCTTCTCTCTCTCGCACCTCTCTTCCCCTCTCTCTTTTCTGTTCTCACCACTCTCTCTCTTTTCTCTTCCCCCCCTCTCCTCTCTTCCCCTCTCTCTTCTGTCTTCACCACTCTCTATCTCTCCTCTCTTCCCCCTCTCTTCTCTCTCTCTTCCCCTCTTTCCTCTCTTCCCTACTCTTTCTATCTCTCTCTTTTCTCTTCTCTCTTTCGCTCTCTCCTCTCTCTCTCTTCCCCCCTCTCTCTCTCTCTCTTCTCTCTTCCCCCCCTATCTCTCTCGTCCCTTTCCTTTTTCATCATCAGTATGATCACATGTTTCTTGTTAAAGCCACAAAGCTCTATAAAGCTATATTTAAATTCCAGCGACTTACTAAACCACCTGTTGCATGTCTCTTATTCTCCAGAGGGGGAAAAACATCAGATCCAAGCCTCTCTCTCTCTCTCTCCATCTGATCTGTTTTCTGTTTGGTATCACTGCTGTCTGCTAATCACAGTTAATGCCATCCTAGAATAGGAATGTCGGCATTCCCACCGCAAGGGCCTAGGCATCAGCAAGGTATTCAGTAGAGCTGTTCTATGGATTGGTGCTTTTTTAGGATTTTAGTTTTTGGTCAAAAAAGACTGTAAAATCAACAGAAATTCAGCTGAAAATAATTTTGGACATCTGTTCCCAAGTATGAAAAAAATATACAATAATAGACAGTGTCTGAATTTAATCAAAGTATGTAATTGAAAATAACAATCATTTCAATCTCTTTTTTTGGGCTTAGTTGTGGTCATTTTGCAGTGTACACATTTTGATCATTACAGTATGTTCCTGCCGCGGCTGAATCTAGTTGCCTACCCCTGGTTTAGTTATTGTGGTAAAATATACACTAGGTACATAAAGGTGGAAAGGGGCATCACCAAGCTAAAACGCAAGATGAAAATGAGAAACCAAGTCATTTTTTAGACACTTAATCTGAAAATAAACATTCTGCCAAGCCTTGATCTCAGCCTGTGAGGCCAATGGCAATGTCCAAGTCAGCTACGAGGAAAGAGAGAGAAAGCAAAGAGTATTATTTTCTTCTGCCTCAGCCAGTACATAGTAGCCTGGTGCTTCTATATTGGCAAATAGGATACTGTAATGGAGACACTTTTTCATCTGTAATCAGTTTTTGAGATCAACCCCCTTAATTAGGGAGCAGTGAAATATCATTGATTAGCTACTATCTACTATACTATAGTCTACTGAACTTTAAACACTAAGCCTGCTTTCTCCCAGTGAACAGACTGATTCCATTTATCATATAGATTCAGTCTAAGTCTCTGTTTATTTTATATGCCATTAAATCACGCTAACTACACACTAGTTACTCAGTAATAACAAATGAAACTAATACTGATGACTAAGGTGAAAATGTTGCATACTGTACATACCTGTTAATTGATTGTATTTAGAGGCTATGTGAGAGGTGGGTAGTTGAGTAGATTGGACATTAGAATGGAGTCAACAGACAGTAGATTGGACATTAGAATGGAGTCAACAGACAGTAGATTGGACATTAGAATGGAGTCAACAGACTGTAGATTGGACATTAGAATGGAGTCAACAGACAGTAGATTGGAGTCAACAGACAGTAGATTGGACATTAGAATGGAGTCAACAGACAATAGATTGGACATTAGAATGGAGTCAACAGACAGTAGATTGGAGTCAACAGACAATAGATTGGACATTAGAATGGAGTCAACAGACAGTAGATTGGAGTCAACAGACAGTAGATTGGACATTAGAATGGAGTCAACAGACAATAGATTGGACATTAGAATGGAGTCAACAGACAGTAGATTGGACATTAGAATGGAGTCAACAGACAGTAGATTGGACATTAGAATGGAGTCAACAGACAGTAGATTGGACATTAGAATGGAATCAACAGACAGTAGATTGGACATTAGAATGGAGTCAACAGACAGTAGATTGGACATTAGAATGGAGTCAACAGACAGTAGATTGGACATTAGAATGGAGTCAACAGACAGTAGATTGGACATTAGAATGGAGTCAACAGACAGTAGATTGGACATTAGAATGGAGTCAGCAGACTGTAGATTGGACATTAGAATGGAGTCAACAGACAGTAGATTGGACATGTGTGGCCATTAGAATGGAATCAACAGACAGTAGATTGGCCATATTAAAGTATTGTTTTTTTCCCAGATATATATCAGTGGATCTGACGCTGAAGAGGCTGGAGAGGCATTCATTCTATAACCTGAAGAAAATCACCCACATGTGAGTGACTTACTAATGTAATATAGGCCATTTAGCAGATGCTTTGATCCAAAGTGCCTAAAGTTATGCGTGCATACATTTTTACGTATTGGTTGCCCCAGGAAACGAACCCACAATCCTGGTGTTGCAAGCACCATGCTCTACCAACTATGCTCTAACAACTGAGTCATACAGGACCACCATTACCAATGGGTAAATTCTCTTGATTTCCATCACTGGCTATAACATGAAGTGTATTTCCCCTTGACAAAATGCCAGTTTGTAGGCATTTGAGTATAGTTGTATCAACTAAATTATTATTAAGTAACTGGTTCCACAGACTTGTTTTAGTTTACGCAACTTTTTGGTCAAAGTGTTACCAGGACTTTACATTTTTAGTTGTCCCAAACTTTCAGTCAACTTAAAATGTGTTCACTCAATTAGGCTCATGTTCATTCAACTAGAAAGTATTATTTATGGCATCTTACCTATAAAAAAAGTATTTGGAGCTAATTACACACACAGCACTTTTAACATACAACTTCACATACATGATTACATTTTGCATGTTAATTGAAACAGTTATTATTATTCAACATGCCCTCACCTGGGATTTGTACTCACAATCTCTTGATTGATGTCATTCTGATCTTCCTGCTACGTGTTAATTATCAATAATCTGACAATTCAATGTTCATCAATGGTTTAATTGATTTATTTAAGCAATTTTAGTTTTTTCTGTATAACTGTCTGATGTTGACAGGGAATATTACTCTGCTTTAATGTTACTCCTTGATAAATCAAATCGTTTTTCTTGACTACTTTTAACGGAGTTGAGATTTATTTCGAAGTGCAAAGTGTAGCAATACGGCTGAAATCAGTTTTCGAGACTGACATGGTGGCATAGCAGGAAGATTAGAATGCTGTAAACCAAAAGGTTGTGAGTTCAAATCCCAGGTCAGGACATCTTGAATACTAATTACTGTATAAATGAATATGCACAATGTCAATGTGTGTCAAATATGTAAGTTGAAATCTTTGTGTGTTAAAAGCAGTGTGTGTTTAACTAGTTCCACAGCCATTTTGTTGGGGTAAATGCCCAAATAATCATTTCTACTTGAATGAACATATCAGACAAATTGAGCAAGAACAAGTTTGGGCCGACACATTTTTTTATTCAGTTAACACAGACCGAAAAGTTGAGAAAGAAAAGGATGTGGAACCAGTTACTTCAAACTTCCTGGCGTTGACAATGTCACGGATCCCTCTTGAACTGTGTCATTGCGCACACCTGGTCCCCATTCCCACTGATTGTATCTGTATAAGTGTGCCCTTTGTTTCACCATTGGGCTGTCGGTTATTGTTCCAATGTCCGTTGGTCGTGTGAGTACCTGTGCTATGTTTTGGCTTTCGTGCCATTGTGGAGTGCGCAGATGATTACAGGTCTCGTCCCGTGTGATAATCATTGTGCGCTAGTGTTATTTATTCAAGGTTCTCCTCGCTCTTTTGGTTTGGGGTTCAACCCTGTGTTTTGTATACGTGTTTGGTCTTCGTCTGCGTGCCTTTACATGGCACCCTGTAATTTGGGAAAATAAAAACCCCTATTACGCATTCCTGCACCTGTCGCCCGATCCCTTCATACCAGCGTGACAGACAACTTAGATGGAAAGCTACTGAGGATGATAGCTGACTCTATAACCACTCCTATCTGTCATATCTTTAATCTGAGCCTAGAGGAGAGTTTTTGTCCTCAGGCCTGGAGGAAAGCCAAAGTAATTCCGCTACCCAAGAGTGGTAAAGCGGCGTATACTGGTTCTAACAGCAGACCTATGTGGAGATTTGGAAGATTATACTCCTGGTCTTTCCCACAGACAGACACGTACCTTGCCCTGTTCTGTCAGCACTCAGCAGGTTTAGGCCACACGGGTGTAATCGGTATCCCTGGGTTAGGGTGTGTGTGTGTGTGTGAACCTAAAGTAGAGTCCTGACCTTTAGACAACATGAAGGGAAGTTGGGAATGAATCAAACCCTTGTATCAACTCAATGTATGTGATACACAGTATGTTCTGTGATGCAAAGGTATGCTAAATTACTGAGCAACGCAAAGAATGTATTAGCACTTATAGGTATACTTTAGGATTCCATCTACTTCCCCAGAGTCAGATGAACTTGTGGAAACCATTTTTATGTCTGTGTCCAGTATGAATGAAATTAGAGGTAGTTTTGCAAGCCATTGCTAACTAGCATTTGTGCAATGGCTAGACGTCTATGTGCATCTTGCTAGCGTTAGCGCAACTACCTTCAACTTATTTCTTACTGGACACAGAGACATAAATATCCTAAAAAATGGTATCCACAAGTTCATCTGACTCTTTGCCAAAATCCCAAAGTATCCCTGTAATCCTAAAATACACAGAAATACATCTCAAACTGGAAAACATTATGTTTACCTTGTCGTTCACTTTCAAGTGTGTGTGTGTGTAGCTACCCCTTTCCTGCAGTCAAATGATCTAGTGGCCTCATGGGTGGAATGTTACAAGCATTTTGCTACACACACACAATAACATCTGCTAAATGTGTGTATGTGCCCAATAACATTTGATTCATTAATAGTTTTCATAATTAGTACACTTTTTTTTTACGCTGAAAACCTGGTGACAAATGTTTTGTAATATTTTTCAGTCTTCTGTGATGTATAGAAAGTGTAATATTAATATGCAAACTCAAAATTGAATGCATTTTAAATCTGTATCTGAAGTGGTACAGGTGTCTTCTTTTTTTAAAGCCCATAACCATGTGTGTGAGGTGTATACCTTTGTTTCAAAGTATGTAGGTAAGTAGGTAACACTCTGTGCACACTGCAGTAAAAGGTTAAGCATTTTCTGTTTTCCATTTCAGAGAGATCCGGAATGCGAGGAGTCTGTCATACATAGACCCAGAAGCATTTAAAAACCTTCCAAACCTGAAATACCTGTGAGCACTTTTAGACATCATATACAATGTATTAAAAGCATCATTCTGACAGCATTGAAAACGCTATTGTGAGTCCTCCTAACCACTGACAATGCTACTTTAACACAAGATGCAAGAGATGAGACTTGTCTTCAAATATTTGGCTTGGACAAAGGACCCATAATTGATCAATTATATATATATTTAAGTCTTTTTTTTTGTTGGTTCCTTCTAGGGGTATTTTCAATACTGGCCTCACCATCTTTCCTGATCTCACCAACATTCACTCAGATGACATGAACTTCATACTGTAAGAAAACTAGTAGGCAGAACTTTTGTTATTTGTCACTCAGGTCTTACAAGTCTATTACAATCCACCAACCATAGTATTCTATATCTAAAATCCCATACTCAAAACCTCCTTTCTTCAGTAATAGGGAGGGTTTTCCAACCCAACATGCCTTGGCTAGTCTGGTGTCAGTGGTTACTGTAGTACCTGGAGATGTACTTAGCTGTTTCCCACTCTGACAACGTTTTCTATATTTGCGACGCCACCTCAATTCCTCTTGTTTCTCCCCACAGTGAGATCACTGATCATCCTTACATCTCTGAGGTCCCAGCCAACTCATTCCGCGGTATTACCAACCAAGTGCTGACAGTGTGAGTACACGGCCCTAGCTCTAGTGTTTCACTGGTGTTGTCACTATAAGGGATAGGCCATTACATTACCCTCACTTGCAGTCTCAGAGTGTGCTGTGGCCAGCCCAGAGAGGATTTCCCTAACGTCTACCGGCGAGAAACTACCATTACATTAGATGCCAAAGCTATGGGCACATTGGTCACATTGGAAAAGAGATTCATGAGACCACAAGCTTGGTTTTGAAGGGGAGAAAATAATATCGAAAATGTTGTAGTGATTTTGATCACTAAATTGCATACACAGGCAAATCCCTCAGCACAAAAGTATGCATGTTGTTCACCACCTACTGTAGCATTGTCATTACTGATTTTAATATGACCTGTACAACCAGAAACACATTGAAAGTTAGTCAGTGGGTTGGTGCTTAATAACTCAATTACCCAGTGATTACTTCAGTAAAAATGTCACCTTTATGAATATTTTCTAATGTTGTTATTCTCTTACAGGATGTTGTACAGTAACGGCTTCACAGACATCCAACATCATGCTTTCAACGGGACCAAACTGGATGCTGTGTAAGTCATTTAGCTGATATCATTAACACAGTAGAATGGAATAGACTATGGAATGTAATAGAATGTAGAATATACAATATAGAATAGTCCCAGTCAGTATTAGATAGAACGTTGCAGCCCTGCCTGCCTGTGGGGAAAACAACCTGTTGCTTTCTAGGTTACCCCATTGGCTCACAGCAAATACTTGACCATGCAGTTTTCTTGATGTCTGCTTGTTTTAGCCAATTACAAATCTTAATTTAATAAAAGTACAACATGTCTAAAGATTACTTTTCAACATTGCCTGCTCCAGAGTTTTCTCACTACTTAGAAAAACATCATATTGTAGGGCTTCCCTCACGCCCCTTTTCATGACGGTGCTAGCAGCCAGGTGAATGAATGAGGGCTAGCTAGTTACCGACCAGAACATTAAGCTAGCCAAGACAAACAATGCAAACAAATGGACTATACAGCTACAAGTAGTGAGTGGAGTTACAAACGGACTATACTAAACAAGTTAAATGTCTTACCTGTGATAAAATGTTTTCCACACACAGAGCTACGTGTAGCCTACTTGGACATCCGGCTCCCCACATTTCCCACTCTCCCACATCGGATATCCTGAAGCCACAGGGCTCTTCTCGCAGGCTCTATTTTCCTACATGGGAGCATTGGGAACCTTTCCTGTAGGTCTGGATTTTTGACCTGGTTACAAATACCTTAAACAACACAGCAGCTTTTCGTTTTGTTATCTCTGTGTAACAAAATTATGTTACTTAATATTTTGACTTGAGTAAACCATTTTTGATGTCTGGCATGTATATTTCCTTACTCAAAATTACACTTACCCTACACAAGCAGTAGGATCACTGCTACATCTGAACTAGTTCTCTCAGATCACGGCTACATCTGAACTAGTTCTCTCAGATCACGGCTACATCTGAACTAGTTCTCTCAGACGTGCTTAGAGCGAGATTAACCCCAGCCTTGATTAGGAAGCTCTAGTTGTCATGGGATAAAAAGGATATTTTAGGAGGGTGATTTCAGGAAGTCCGCATCAAAGCATCAAATTACCTCTATTTCCCTATCCTGGGTACCAGTCTCTTTAGAACTCTGTGTTGTTGTCTGTGTCACACTGCTTTGCTTTATCTTGGTCAGGTCGCAGTTGTAAATGAGAACTTGTTCTCAACTAGCCTACCTGGTTAAATAAAGGTGCATTTTTTTTTTTTTTTTTTTTTTTAAGAACAGGTGTGTCAAACGCATTCCACGGAGGGCCTAGTGTCGAGGTTTTGGTTTAAATTATTAATTAGTGACCTTAATTCATCAACCAAGTACAAGGGAGGAGACACCCGCAGACACTCAGCCTTCTGTGGAATAAGTTTGACACCTGTGCTTTAGATAATCCACTGCATGTACTCCTGTGCCAAAGATACTGGCCTTTCTGCTATCTTCAAATATCAACAGTCTATCATTAATGAGCTCGAGGAGAACAGTGGATATGATCCTGATTTGATGACCCTCACAGCTATCCTCCAAGCACAACGATTATGCAAATATTGGAACTCTATCACTTTTTCTCTCTCCACAGAACACCTTGGTATCCAGTTGCTAAGCAACCATTTTTTGTTAGTCCAGAGGAAACCAGTCTGACAAAAGTTGCTAGTTTAAGGTTAAATTCCCAAACTAAATACATACTGCAATTCCAACCACAGAATGTCTTAGTTTTTAGCCTGAAAATACAACAACTTGCCTAGCTAAGGAGTGTAATGTTAGCTAAAGAGACTGATACTCAGACTACTATTTACCAAGGGAGAAAAGCACTATAAAGGGTCTCGTTTTTAAATGTAGATTTCATCTTACTGGGGACTGACCTGGATTTGCATTCAATTAAGTTTTAATAATACATTATTTTATATGTAGAGCACTTCTCATTAAATGCAGAAATCACAAAGCTCTGAAATGGGGATAAATCCAAGCACTGCTTTCTGTGTCACAATTTCAACTCCCCTCTTCCTTTTGGGCACCTCTCTGTTCCCTTTCCAGTCAGGATATGAAACATTAATATGTCTCTGACCCTCTCATCCCTCTATCCCTCCATTTAACCATTTACCCCAAGTCAACCCTAGCTGGTCCTTATGTAGTTGTAATTAAACCAATGGGCAGTCACTTTAGTCAGTCTTACCACACTGCTGTTTGTGTTGGCAGGAGCGCGCTCAGAGAGAGAACTGATCCTGGAGTGTGTGTGTGTGCGTTTGTGTGCCACTGTGTGTATAGATGTCTGTGTGTGAGTTGATCCCTGAGTCTGTAATACCAAGACCAACACTCCCCCCACACATTTATTATCATGTAGGGATTCTACAATATGTTTCTGAAGTACCTTCTCCGATGGCTAATTTAAAACAACACTCAGGATAAGATCTGATCCATCCGAAGTCAGTGTTGCTTCAGAAAGCGGTGAAAATATTAGGTGTTTTTGAGCTATCAGGATGATTACAGTGATTGAAGTGTGTCGGTTACATTCTTGTGTGTGTGTGTGTGTGTGTGTTCTCTCTCCAGGTACCTCCATAGAAACAGGCGTCTGACCAGGATGGATGAAAGGATGTTTTCTGGCACTGTCAGTGGCCCAATGCTTCTGTGAGTATTAATTAGTCCTTTATTTAACCAAGGAAATCCCATTCCTTTTTTATTTAACCAGGGAAATCCCATTCCTTTTTTATTTAACCAGGGAAATCCCATTCCTTTATTTAACCAGGGAAGTACCTTTCCTTTATTTAACCAGTTCATTCGTTTTTATTTAATCAGGGAAGTCACATTGAGAATGATATTTCTTTTTCAGGTGTGCGCTGGACAAATGTATTTCTCACTGCATTGCCCAACACTTTCAGTTAATATCTGATGTTAGTCGCTCAAACACATTTGACAGATTGGTGGACTGGTACAAATGTCATGTACAGTTGAAGTGAGAAGTTTACATACACCTTAGCCAAATACATTTAAACTCAGTTTTTCCTAGTAAAAATTCACTGTCTTAGGTCAGTTAGGATCACCACTTTATTTTAAGAATGTGAAATGTCAGAATAATAGTAGAGAGAATGATTTATTTCAGCTTTTATTTCTTTCATCACATTCCCAGTGGGTCAGAAGTTTACATACACTCAATTAGTATTTGTCAGCATTGCCTTTAAATTGTTTAACTTGGGTCAAACGTTTCAGGTAGCCTTCCACAAGCTTCCCACAATAAGTTGGGTGAATTTTGGCCCATTCCTCCTGACAGAGCTGGTGTAACTGAGTCAGGTTTGTAGGCCTCCTTGCTCGCACATGCTTTTTCAGTTCTGCCCACAAATGTTCTATGGGATTGAGGTCAGGGCTTTGTGATGGCCACTCCAATACCTTGACTTTGTTGTCCTTAAGCCATTTTGCAACAACCTTTGAAGTATGCTTGGGGTCATTGTCCATTTGGAAGACCCGTTTGCGACCAAGCTTTAGCTTCCTGACTGATGTCTTGAGATGTTGCTTCAATATATCCACATAACTTTCCTCCCTCATGATGCCATCAATTTTATGAAGTGCACCAGTCCCTCCTGCAGCAAGGCACCACCACAACATGATGCTGCCTCCCCCGTGCTTCACGGTCGGGATGGTATTCTTAGGCTTGCAAGCCTCCCCCTTTTTCCTCCAAACATAACGATGGTCATTATGGACAAACAGTTATATTTTTGTTTCATCAGACCAGAGGACATTTCTCCAAAAAGTACAATCTTTGTCCTCATGTGCAGTTTCAAACCGTAGTCTGGACTCGTTTTACCGTGGATATAGATACTTTTGTTCCGGTTTCCTCCAGCATCTTCACAAGGTCCTTTGCTGTTGTTCTGGGATTGATTTGCACTTTTCGCACCAAAGTACGTTCATCTCTAGGAGACAGAACGCGCCTCCTTCCTGAGCGGTATGATGGCTGCATGGTCCCATGGTGTTTATACTTGCGTACTATTGTTTGTACAGATGGACGTGGTACCTTCAGGCGTTTGGAAATTGCTCCCAAGGATGAACCAGACTTGTGGAGGTCTAAAATTGTTTTTCTGAGGTCTTGGCTGATTTCTTTAGATTTTCACATGATGTAAAGCAAAGAGGCACTGAGTTTGAAGGTAGGCCTTGAAATACATCCACAGGTACACCTCCAATTGACTCAGAAGATGTCAATTAGCCTATCAGAAGCTTCTAAACGCCATGACATAATTTTCTTGAATTTTCCAAGCTCTTTAAAGGCACAGTCAACTTATCGTATGTAAAATTCTGACCCACTGGAATTGTGATACAGTGAATTATAAGTGAAATAATCTGTTTGTAAGCAATTGTTGGAAAAATGACTTGTGTCATGCACAAAGTAGATGTCCTAACTGACTTGCCAAAACTATAGTTTGATTAACAATACATTTGTGGAGTGGTTGAAAAATGAGTTTTAATGACTCCAACCTAAGTGTATGTAAACTTCCAACCTAAACTGTATCCAATGTTCCAGTTTTAAATGTCAACTATTTTACATTTTTTGTTAAAAGAAATTAAGATCCATTAATGTTGGATTAATCAAGAGAGTTATACAATATGTGGTTTGTTTTGAACTTTTACAGCAAAAGTTTATATTGCAGTATAATATAATCAGATTATTATTAGTCAATATCTAAATTAGTAAAAAAAGAAATAAAAAACATGAATTTCCTGATTTACAATGTCATTTCCTAACTGCCATGAATAATTAATGGTTAAGTTATATTTTTTTGTCCCTCCATTTTCCTATTCATAAATACGGAGGAGGAGGAGAAACATGTCTGTGAGAAACACAATAGATCAGCTTAAAGGCCCAGTGCAGTCAAAAACGAGATTTCTTTCCTGTGTTTTATATATATTTCCACACTGAGGTTGGAATAATATTGTGAAAATGATGATAATCAAATTAAATTGTATTAGTCACATGTGCCGAATACAACAGGTGTAGACCTTACAGTGAAATGCTTACTTACAAGCCCCTTACCAACAATGTAGTTTAGAAATACAAAATAGAATAATTGAGTTAATATGTACATGTAGGTGGAGTTATTAATAAAGTGACTATGCATAGATAATAACAGAGTAGCAGCGGCGTAAAAGGGGGGGGGGGCAATGCAAATAGTCTGGGTAGCCATTTGATTAGATGTTCAGGAGTCCTATGGCTTGGGGGAAGAAGCTGTTTAGAAGCCTCTTGGACCTAGACTTGGCGCTCCGGTACCGCTTGCCGTGCAGTAGCAGAGAGAACAGTCTAAGACAAGGGTGGCTGGAGTTTTTGACAATTTTTAGGGCCTTCCTCTGACACCGCCTGATTTTGAGGTCCTGGATGGCAGGAAGCTTGGCCCCAGTGATGTACTGGGCCACACACACTGCCATCTGTAGTGCCTTGCAGTCGAAGGCTGAGCAGTTGCCATACCAGGCAGTGATGCAACCAGTCAGGATGCTCTCGATGGTGCAACTGTAGAACCTTTTGAGGATTTGAGGACCCATGCCAAGTCTTTTCAGTCTTCTGAGGGGGAATAGGTTTTGTCGTGCCCTCTTCACGACTGTCTTGGTGTGCTTGGACCATGTTGGTGGTGTTGGTGATGTGGACACCAAGGAACTTGAAGCTCTCAACCTGCTCCAATACAGACCTGTCGATGGGAATGGGAGCGTGCTCTGTCCTCCTTTTCCTGTAGTCCACAATAATCTCCTTTGTCTTGATCACGTTGAGGGAAAGGTTGTTGTCCTGGCACCACACGGCCAGGTGTCTGACCACCGCCCTATAGGCTGTCTAGTCATTGTCGGTGATCAGGCCTACCACTGTTATGTCATTGGCAAACTTAATGATGGTGTTGGAGTCAGTTTGACCGTGCAGTCATGAGTGAACAGGGAGTACAGGAGGGGACTGAGCACGTACCCCTGAGGGGACCCTGTGTTGAGGATCAGCGTGGCGGATGTGTTGTTACCTACCCTTACCACTTGGGGATGACCTGTCAGGAATTCTAGGATCCAGTTGCAGAGGGAGGTGTTTGGTCCCAGGGTCCTTAGCTTATTGATGAGCTTTCAGGTTACTATGGTGTTGAATACTGAGCTGTAGTTAATGAATAGCATTCTCACATAGGTGTTCCTTTTGTCCAGGTGGGAAAGGGCAGTGTGGAGTGCAATAGAGATTGCATCATCTGTGGATCTGTTGGGGCGGTATGCAAATTGGAGTGGGTCTAGGGTTTCTGGGATAATGGTGTTGATGTGGGCCATGACCAGCCTTTGAAAGCACTTAATGGCTACAGACATGAGTGCTACGGGTCGGTAGTCATTTAGGCAGGTTACCTTAGTGATCTTGGGACAGGGACAATGGTGGTCTGCTTAAAATATGTTGGTATTACAGACTCGGACAGGGAGAGGTTGAAAATATCAGTGAAGACACTTTCCAGTTGGTCAGCACCTGCTCGCAGTGCACATCCTGTTAATCCATCTGGCCCTACGGCCTTGTGAATGTTGACCTGTATAAATATTTTACTCACATCGGGTGCGAAGAGCGTGATGACACAGTCATCCCGAACAGCTGGTGCTCTCATGCATGTTTCAGTGTTATTTTCCTCGAAGCGAGCATAGAATAAGTTTAGCTCATCTGGTAGGCTCGTGTCACTGGGCAGCTCTCAGCTGTGCTTCTCTTTGTAGTCTATAATGGTTTGCATGCCCTGCCACATCCAACGAGCATCAGAGCCGGTGTAGTACGACTCGATCTTAGTCCTGTATATAAACTTTGACTGTTTGATGGTTCGTCAGCAGGCATAGCGGGATTTCTTATTTGCTTCCTGGTTCAAGTCCTGCTCCTTGAAAGCAGCAGCTCTAGCCTTTAGCTCAGTGCGGATGTTGCCTGTAATCTATGGCTTCTGGTTGGGGTATGTACGTACGGTCACTGTGGGGACGACGTCATCGACGCACTTATTGATGAAGCCAATGACTGATGTGGTGTACTCCATCATGCCATAGGAAGAATCCCGGAACATATTCCAGTCTGTGCTAGCAAAACAGTCCTTTAGTTTAGCATCTGCTTCAGTTGACCACTTTATTGACCGAGTCACTGGTGCTTCCTGCTTTAATTTTTGCTTGTAAGCAGGAATCAGGAGGGTATAATTATTGTCAGATTTGCCAAATGGAGGGAGAGCATAGTATGCATCTCTGTGTGTGGCGTAAAGGTGGTCCAGAGTTTTTTTCCCTCTGGTTGTATATTTAACATGCTGATAGAAATTCGGTAAGACCAATTTAAGTTTCCCTGCATTAAAGTCCCCGGACACTAGGAGCGCCGCCTCTGGATGAGCGTTTTCCTGTTTACTTATGGCGGAATACAGCTCATTGAGTGCGGTCTTAGTGCCAGCATCAGTCTGTGGTGGTATGTAGACAGCTATGAAAAATACAGATAAACTCTCTAGGTAGATAGTATGGTCTACAGCTTATCATGAGATACTCTACCTCAGCCGAGCAAAACCTTGAGAATTCCTTAGATAGCTAACTATCTAGTTAGGTGTCATATCCCTAATTAATAAATAAGACATTTTCGTATTTTCTCAGACCCAGTCCGGTCAAGGCACACTTGCCATGCTTATAACGTTAACTTGGGGCAACAGGGTTAGGTAGCTGGCTAGCTTGTTTAGTTCTTTATCTAGCTAGCTGGCTAGTTCATGATCTGAAGTTCGATTTCAATAGTATAACAACAAGTGGTTGCCTAGCTAAGAATATTACAAATGATTGTCAGGTATACTCAGGGAGTCAGGAAGCAGGTGCAGAAGTAGAGTTTTATAACAATGATGCAAGGCAGATTAACAAAACAAGGGATGCTATTGAACATGAAAGCAAACCAATACTGCCTGTTGACTGAGGCTACTGAGGGATATATAAAGGGATGGTAATCAAGGTGATGATGAGATCCAGGTGTGCGTAATGATGGGGAGCAGGTGTACGTAATAAAGGTTGCCAGGGCCGGTGGTTAGTAGACCGGCGACATCGAGCTCTGGAGAGAGGGAGCGGGAGTAGGCATGACAATGATTGCAGTTTATTTTTTTCTCAACACCCGCCTCCTTAATCCAGAAGCCAGCCGCACCAATGTGTCGGAGGAAGCACTGTTCAACTGACGACCAAGGTCAGCCTGCAGGCACCTGGCAAGCGATAAGGAGTCGCGAGAGCGTGATGAGCCAAGTAAAGGCCCCCAGGCCAAACCCTCCCCAAACCCGGACGACATTGGGCCAATTGTGTGCCGCCCTATGGAACTCCGGATCACGGTCGGTTGTGATACAGCCCGAGATCGAACCTAGGTCTGTAGTGATGACTCAAGCACTGTGATGCAGTGCCTTAGACCGCTGCGCCACTCGGGAAGCCCCATGATTGCAGTTTCTGGTATTTTGGACGCAGTATTTGCAGCATACTGCAGTCAGATTGCAGTACACTGTTGTATGACTGTAGTTAGAGTGCAGTATAACAGCGTATGCTGCAAATACCACTTTTCTTTACTGCAGTAATGTTGCAGTGTAACTGCAGTTACAGTGCAGGATAACTGCAGATCAAATGCAGTACACTGCAGTTATTCTGCAATTATTGCATCCAAAATACCACAGTCGACTACAGTTACTGCACTTTTACTGCGCTATCAAAACTGCAATAGCTACCCCAGAAGTTGCTAAAAACATCTGTATCAAAGATGTTTGTGAGGGACTTTATCATACAGCAAACGGAAGTCAATGTAGTAGGGAGAAAGCCTATCTCCAGTTTCAAAACGGTCATCACTGTTGACAAAATGCTTGATTGTTATTCTGTATTTTGCCTAGCTAGGATAAAACAAGTGCAACTGCGTGGGAAGTTGGGATGTGGCTGGCTGGCAGGCAGCAGCAGCATGATCGCCATCCTTTTTCTGCCTCTGAGATGGTTGCATGTCGGGGAGAATGGTGGACTACATAGCCCTCTCAGGACTAAGGCCTTGTTTCAAGTACTTCAGAAATCCTTCTTCCCTTCCTTCCGTGACATAATCACTGACCTGGATTGGTGAAAGTAATAATTATACCCATCTAATCACTTATCTCTATGTTTACTTAAGAAAGGAAGGATGGGTGACTATTTCTATTCTATAAATATTGGAGCAGGGCCCATGTCCTAGGCCTGGCTGAGTGGTGAGGTCAACCACATGAGGTCATGGCTTAAACATCTCTGATTGACAATCGGCCAGTCTTCGACCCACACTGTTATTCTCCAGTGCTGCTCTGTGTCGTCTGTGTGTGTGTGTGTGTGTGTGAGAGAGAGTCTGATTTATTTGATGCGTTGTTTGGCTTACCTTTTTATTGTAATATTGTTAAGTCATTTAACTCGTATGCTAGAAGAGGAAACATCTTGTTAATGTTCTGTCCCTCACCCACGTTCCAGCCTTATTCTAAAATCGATTAAATTAATACAAAAATACCATCACTCAATACCCCATAATTACAAAGCGAGAACAGGTTTTTCAAAATGCTTGCAAATGTATTACAAATAAACATGAATACCTTATTTACATAAGTCTTCAGACCCTTTGCTATGAGACTCGAAATTGAGCTCAGGTGCATCCTGTTTCCATTGATCATCCTTGAGATGTTTCTACAACTTGATTGGAGTCCACCTGTGGTAAATTCAATTGATTGGCCATGATTTGGAAAGGCACACATTTGTCTAAATAAGGTCCCACAGTTGACAGTGCATGTCAGAGCAAAAAACAAGCCATGAGGTTGAAGGAATTGTCCGTAGAGCTCCAAGACAGGATTGTGTCGAGGCAAGGATCTGGTGAAGGATACCAAAAAATGTCTGCATTGAATGTCCCCAAGAACACAGTGGCCTCCATTTTTAAATGGAAAAAGATTGGAACCACCAAGACTCTTCCTAACTGAGCAGTTTGGCCTGGCCAACCTGAGCAGTCGGGGGAGAAGGGCTTTGGTCAGGGAGGTGATCAAGAACCCGATGGTCACTCTGACAGAGCTCCAGAGTTCCTCTGTGGAGATGGGAGAACCTTCCAGAAGGACAACCATCTCTGCAGCACTCCACCAATCAGGCCTTTGTGGTAGAGTGGCCAGATGGAAGCCACTCCTCAGTAAAAGGCACATGACAGCCCGCTTAGAGTTTGCGAAAAGGCACCTAAAGGACTCTCAGACCATGAGAAACAAGATTCTCTGGTCTGATGAAACCAAGATTGAACTCTTTGGCCTGAGTACCAAGCGTCACGTCTGGAGGAAACCTGGCACTATCCCTACTGTGAAGCACGGTGGTGAAAGTGTCATGCTGTGGGGATGTATTTCAGCAGCAGGGACTGGGAGACTAGTCAAGCTCATGGGAAATAGGAATGGAGCAAAGTACAGAGAGATCCTTGATGAAAACCTGCTCAAGAGACCTCAAACTGGGGTGAAGGTTCACCTTCCAATAGGACAACAACCCTAAGCACACAGCCAAAACAACGCAGGAGTAACTTAGGGACAAGTCTCTGAATGTCCTTGAGTTGCCCAGCCGACCCCACACTTGAACCCGATTGAACATCTCTGGAGAGACGCTCCCCATCCAAACTGACAGAGCTTGAGAGGATCTGCAGAGAATGTGAGAAACTCCCCAAATAAATGTGTGCCAAGCTTGTAGCGTCATATCCAAGAAGACTCAAGGCTGTAAACGCTGCCGAAGGTGCTTTAACAAAGTACTGAGTACTTACAGTATGTAAATGTGATATTTCAGTTTCATTATTGGGTATTGTGTATAGATTGAAGAGGGGGAAAAAACTATTTAGTCCATTTTAGAATAAGGCTGTAACGTAACAAAATATGGAAAAAGTCAAGGGGTCTGAATATTTTCTGAATGCGCTGTATGTAGTGGTAATCACACAGGATGCTTTAGGAGAAATGGATGTAACGTAGCTGTGAATATCCCAGTGAGATTCTGTCTTTGTCATGGCGACGGTGGACAATGAAAAACAGCATGTTTAATTAGTTAAAGACGATGGAAGAGTAGTGGACACTATTGCAGGAACCAGATGTAGGTTTGGTATTTTGCATTCCATTTCAGAGATGTCACTAGTCTAACAATTGGCGAATAAATAAGCATTTGGCAAAAATGTTTATCCCAGATTTGGAGGTTTGGCAAAACATGTAGCCATGCATATCAAAACAACTAAAAGGGGAGGAGGTGTTGCTGTCATAAACAGGGCAAACATAAACTATCACTTGGTGTAATCTGCTTTAGTGAAGTTTATGAACCATCTTGGCCTATGATTCCGAATACCATTCCAGCACTTTTACGCACAAACACACATTGACACACACAAACTGACTCATGCACACACACACCGACACACACGCTGGCACACAGGCACCCACACTGACAGACACGTGACACACACACACTCTCCCATGTTAGAGGGGACCAAATATGTGTGACCCCAGCTATATAAACTCTATGACCCTGTGTGACCTCCAGCTGTCATCTCAATTTCCTGGCAGTGGTGTGAACTGTTATTTACTGTTAATGAACTCTGTATGAACTCTACTTGTCCTCTGTGTATGAACTATTGTGAACTGTTATGACCTCTTAATAACTCTCTATGAACCCTGCATGTCAGGAGTAGAGGTTGACCGATTCATCGGAATGGCCGATTTAATTAGGGCCGATTTCAAGTTTTCATAACAATCGGTAATCGGCATTTTTGGACGCCGATTATGGCTGATTACATTGCACTCCACGAGGAGACTGCGTGGCAGGCTGACTACCTGTTACGCGAGTGCAGCAAGGAGCCAAGGTAAGTTGCTAGCTAGCATTCAACTTATCTTATTAAAAAAATTATCAATCTTAACATAATCACTAGTTAACTACACATGGTTGATATTACTCATTTATCTAGCTTGTCCTGCATTGCAAATAATTGATGCGGTGCCTGTTAATTTCTCATTGAATCACAACCTACTTCGCCAAAAGGGTGATAATGAAACAAGCGTATTCGCGAAAAAAGCACTGTCGTTGCACCAATGTGTACCTAACCATAAACATCAATGCCTTTCTTAAAATCAATACACAAGTATATATTTTTAAACCTGCATATTTAGTTAATATTACCTGCTAACATGAATTTCTTTTAACTAGGGAAATTGTGTCACTTCTCTTGCGTTCTGTGCAAGCAGAGTCAGGGTATATGCAGCAGTTTGGGCCGCCTGGCCCATTGCGAACTGTGTGAAAACCATTTCTTCCTAACAAAGACCGTAATTCATTTGCCAGAATTGTACATAATTATGACATAACATTGAAGGTTGTGCAATGTAACAGCAATATTTAGACTTAAGGATGCCACCTGTTAGATAAAATACGGAACGGTTCCGTATTTTACTGAAAGAATAAACGTTTTGTTTTCGAAATGATAGTTTCCGGATTTGACCATATTAATGACCTAAGGCTCGTATTTCTGTGTGTTTATTATGATTAAGTCTATGATTTGATAGAGCAGTCTGACTGAGCAGTGGTAGGCAGCAGCAGGCTCGTAAGCATTCATTCAAATTGCACTTTCCTGCATTTGCCAGCAGCTCTTCGCTATGCTTCAAGCATTGCGCTGTTTATGACTTCAAGCCTATCAACTCCCGAGATTAGGCTGGCAATACTATAGTGCCTATGAGAACATCCAATAGTCAAAGGTATATGAAATACAAATGGTATAGAGAGAAATAGTCCTGTAATTCCTACAATAACTACAACCTAAAACTTTTTACCTGGGAATATTGAAGGCTCATGTTAAAAGGAACCACCAGCTTTCCTGTGTTCATGTTCTGAGCAAGGAACTTATTAAACGTTTTTTTTACATTGCACTTTTACTTTCTTCTCCAACACTGGGTTTCTGCATTATTTAATCCAAATTGAACATGTTTCATTATTTATTTGAGACTAAATTGATTTTATTATGTATTATATTAAGTTCAAATAAGTGTTAATTTAATATTGTTGTAATTGTCATAATAATGACTATATATATATATATATATATATATATATATATATATATATAAAGATATATATCTTATAAGTCAATTAATCAGTATCAGCTTTTTTTGGTCCTCCAATAGTCGGTATCGGCGTTGAAAAATCATAATCGGTCGACCTCTAGTCAGGACCCCCTTTATGAGCCCTCAGTAACCTCCAGCTGTCGTGTCTGTCTTCCCTAACAGTGACGTGTCCCTGACGGCCGTGTCGTCCCTCCCCACGGCAGGGCTGGAGTCTCTCAGGGAGCTGATGGCCCGCAGCGCCTGGAACCTCAAGAAGCTTCCGCCAATCAAAACCTTCAAACACCTGACCACCGCTGACCTCACCTACCCCTCTCACTGCTGCGGCTTCAAGAACCTCAAGAAGAAACGAGGGTGAGTTAGAATAGAGATTCTATTATAGAGGCTATGTCATACATTTTAGAGGCTATTTATACAGAACATTTGAATAAAACCTATACAAAGTATACAAATGTTCTGTGTAAATAGAAAGTAAGCATTTCACTGTTGTATTCAGCGCATGTAACAAATACAATTTTATTTGAATAGCCTCTACAATATATTATATGGATTATACATGTTTTATATTTTAGTCTAAATATATTTATCTTTTTAGAGGCTATTCATACAGAACATTTGTATTTAACCTTTTATAAACTGTATAGTTTATACATATTATGTTAACAGACCATAAATGTCTACATTATAGTTTTCTTGGGAAGTGTTATTATATGATACAAGATCAGTACTTGTTGCATTTACAACTTGTCTAAGTCCTGTCATCTGTGGCTCGACTGCATTCTTTGTATGGAATGTTGGCATATTGGCAGTTAATTTGAAAATGCACGTAATCATTGCAGTAAAACTGGCTGGCTGGCTAGCTAGCTAATAAACTTACTGTGCACAATATCTTCAAATTCATTGTTTTACACAATATCTTATCACAGCACTGAGTGACCAACTCCCTTATCAAAATGGCTAACCTTTTATACCGTCATAAAAAGGTTCATGTCCATTCTAATTCCTAACTCTATGCGAGTTCATTTATATGGGAGATGTGAAAGGCCTTAGCCTGGTCCCAGACCTGTTTGTGCTTTCTTGCCAACAACTATGGTCATTGTCATTCCAAACATGATAACAACTATATAAATTGACTATACAGCACAAACAGATCTGGGACCAGGCTAGAAAGGCTTGCAACGTGTGTTTGGTGATGTTTTTGTTGAGTTGCTGTTTGTGTGGTTAACACATGATAATTTGTTATTCTGTCTAGGAGTTTGTAAATAAATAACACTTGGATCCTTAAACTGTAGACACATGAACCAGTAAACTTGATGATAATGATGGTTTGGTAAATGAAAAGCAAATTATAGAGTGAAGTAGGCTTACAACCCTGGTACTGTAGTGTAGTAGTGTGTATTGTAGACTTACCAACCCTGGTAGTGTAGTAGTGTGTATTGTAGACTTACCAACCCAGGTAGTGTAGTAGTGTGTATTGTAGACTTACCAACCCAGGTAGTGTAGTAGTGTGTATTGTAGACTTACCAACCCTGGTACTGTAGTGTGTATTGTAGGCTTACCAACCCTGGTACTGTAGTGTAGTAGTGTGTATTGTAGACTTACCAACCCTGGTACTGTACTGTAGTAGTGTGTATTGAAGACTTACCCACCCTGGTACTGTAGTGTAGTGTGTATTGTAGACTTACCAACCCTGGTACTGTAGTGTAGTAGTGTGTATTGTAGACTTACCAACCCTGGTACTGTAGTGTAGTAGTGTGCATTGTAGACTTACCAACCCTGGTACTGTACTGTACTGTAGTAGTGTGTATTGTGGACTTGCCACCCTGGTACTGTACTGTAGTAGTGTGTATTGTAGACTTACCAACCCTGGTACTGTAGTGTAGTAGTGTGTATTGTAGACTTACCAACCCTGGTACTGTACTGTAGTAGTGTGTATTGTAGACTTACCAAGCCAGGTACTGTAGTGTAGTAGTGTGTATTGTTGACTTACCAACCCTGGTACTGTAGTGTAGTAGTGTGTATTGTAGACTTATCAACCCTGGTACTGTACTGTAGTAGTGTGTATTGTTGACTTACCAACCCTGGTACTATACTGTAGTGTAGTAGTGTGTATTGTAGACTTACCAACCCTGGTACTGTACTGTAGTAGTGTGTATTGTAGACTTACCAACCCTGGTGCTGTAGTGTACTGTAGTAGTGTGTATTGTAGACTTACCAACCCTGGTACTATATTGTAGTGTAGTAGTGTGTATTGTAGACTTACCAACCCTGGTACTATACTGTACTGTAGTGTAGTAATGTGTATTGTAGACTTACCAACTCTGGTACTGTACTGTAGTAGTGTGTATTGTAGACTTACCAACCCTGGTACTGTAGTGTACTGTAGTAGTGT
This sequence comes from Salmo salar, assembly GCF_965601325.2. Classification (NCBI taxonomy): domain Eukaryota; kingdom Metazoa; phylum Chordata; class Actinopteri; order Salmoniformes; family Salmonidae; genus Salmo; species Salmo salar. Next base: position 87,152,541 of record NC_138296.1, on the reverse strand, counting down.
GTATTGTGGACTTGCCACCCTGGTACTGTACTGTAGTAGTGTGTATTGTAGACTTACCAACCCTGGTACTGTACTGTAGTGTAGGAGTGTGTATTGTAGACTTACCAACCCTGGTACTGTACTGTAGTGTAGTAGTGTGTATGGTAGACTTACCAACCCTGGTAGTGTAGTAGTGTGTATTGTAGACTTACCAACCCAGGTAGTGTAGTAGTGTGTATTGTAGACTTACCAACCCTGGTACTGTAGTGTAGTAGTGTGTATTGTAGGCTTACCAACCCTGGTACTGTAGTGTAGTAGTGTGTATTGTAGACTTACCAACCCTGGTACTGTACTGTAGTAGTGTGTATTGTAGACTTACCAACCCTGGTACTGTAGTGTAGTAGTGTGTATTGTAGACTTACCAACCCTGGTACTGTAGTGTAGTAGTGTGTATTGTAGACTTACCAACCCTGGTACTGTAGTGTAGTAGTGTGTATTGTAGACTTACCAACCCTGGTACTGTAGTGTAGTAGTGTGTATTGTAGACTTACCAACCCTGGTACTGTAGTGTAGTAGTGTGTATTGTAGACTTACCAAGCCAGGTACTGTAGTGTAGTAGTGTGTATTGTTGACTTACCAACCCTGGTACTATACTGTAGTGTAGTAGTGTGTATTGTAGACTTACCAACCCTGGTACTGTAGTGTAGTAGTGTGTATTGTAGACTTACCAACCCTGGTACTGTAGTGTACTGTAGTAGTGTGTATTGTAGACTTACCAACCCTGGTACTGTACTGTAGTAGTGTGTATTGTAGACTTACCAACCCTGGTACTATATTGTAGTGTAGTAGTGTGTATTGTAGACTTACCAACCCTGGTACTATACTGTACTGTAGTGTAGTAATGTGTATTGTAGACTTACCAACTCTGGTACTGTACTGTAGTAGTGTGTATTGTAGACTTACCAACCCTGGTACTGTAGTGTACTGTAGTAGTGTGTATTGTGGACTTGCCACCCTGGTACTGTACTGTAGTAGTGTGTATTGTAGACTTACCAACCCTGGTACTGTACTGTAGTGTAGGAGTGTGTATTGTAGACTTACCAACCCTGGTACTATACTGTAGTGTAGTAGTGTGTATTGTAGACTTACCAACCCTGGTACTGTAGTGCAGTAGTGTGTATTGTAGACTTACCAACCCTGGTACTGTACTGTAGTGTAGTAGTGTGTATTGTAGGCTTACCAACCCTGGTACTATACTGTAGTGTAGTAGTGTGTATTGTAGACCTACCAACCCTGGTACTATACTGTAGTAGTGTGTATTGTAGACTTACCAACCCTGGTACTGTAGTGTAGTGTGTATTGTAGACTTACCAACCCTGGTACTGTACTGTACTGTAGTAGTGTGTATTGTAGACTTACCAACCCTGGTACTGTACTGTAGTGTAGTAGTGTGTATTGTAGACTTACCAACCCTGGTACTGCACTGTAGTGTAGTAGTGTGTATTGTAGACTTACCATCCCTGGTACTGTACTGTAGTGTAGTAGTGTGTATTGTAGACTTACCAACCCTGGTACTGTACTGTAGTAGTGTGTATTGTTGACTTACCAACCCTGGTACTGTAGTGTAGTAGTGTGTATTGTAGACTTATCAACCCTGGTACTGTACTGTAGTAGTGTGTATTGTTGACTTACCAACCCTGGTACTATACTGTAGTGTAGTAGTGTGTATTGTAGACTTACCAACCCTGGTACTGTACTGTAGTAGTGTGTATTGTAGACTTACCAACCCTGGTACTGTAGTGTACTGTAGTAGTGTGTATTGTAGACTTACCAACCCTGGTACTATATTGTAGTGTAGTAGTGTGTATTGTAGACTTACCAACCCTGGTACTATACTGTACTGTAGTGCAGTAGTGTGTATTGTAGACTTACCAACCCTGGTACTATACTGTACTGTAGTAATGTGTATTGTAGACTTACCAACTCTGGTACTGTACTGTAGTAGTGTGTATTGTAGACTTACCAACCCTGGTACTGTAGTGTACTGTAGTAGTGTGTATTGTGGACTTACCAACCCTGGTACTATACTGTAGTGTAGTAGTGTGTATTGTAGACTTACCAACCCTGGTACTGTAGTGTAGTAGTGTGTATTGTAGGCTTACCAACCCTGGTACTGTAGTGTAGTAGTGTGTATTGTAGACTTACCAACCCTGGTACTGTAGTGTAGTAGTGTGTATTGTAGACTTACCAACCCTGGTACTGTAGTGTAGTAGTGTGCATTGTAGACTTACCAACCCTGGTACTGTACTGTACTGTAGTAGTGTGTATTGTGGACTTGCCACCCTGGTACTGTACTGTAGTAGTGTGTATTGTAGACTTACCAACCCTGGTACTGTAGTGTAGTAGTGTGTATTGTAGACTTACCAACCCTGGTACTGTACTGTAGTAGTGTGTATTGTAGACTTACCAAGCCATGTACTGTAGTGTAGTAGTGTGTATTGTTGACTTACCAACCCTGGTACTGTAGTGTAGTAGTGTGTATTGTAGACTTATCAACCCTGGTACTGTACTGTAGTAGTGTGTATTGTTGACTTACCAACCCTGGTACTATACTGTAGTGTAGTAGTGTGTATTGTAGACTTACCAACCCTGGTACTGTACTGTAGTAGTGTGTATTGTAGACTTACCAACCCTGGTACTGTAGTGTACTGTAGTAGTGTGTATTGTAGACTTACCAACCCTGGTACTGTACTGTAGTAGTGTGTATTGTAGACTTACCAACCCTGGTACTATATTGTAGTGTAGTAGTGTGTATTGTAGACTTACCAACCCTGGTACTATACTGTACTGTAGTGTAGTAGTGTGTATTGTAGACTTACCAACCCTGGTACTATACTGTACTGTAGTGTAGTAATGTGTATTGTAGACTTACCAACTCTGGTACTGTACTGTAGTAGTGTGTATTGTAGACTTACCAACCCTGGTACTGTAGTGTACTGTAGTAGTGTGTATTGTGGACTTGCCACCCTGGTACTGTACTGTAGTAGTGTGTATTGTAGACTTACCAACCCTGGTACTGTACTGTAGTGTAGGAGTGTGTATTGTAGACTTACCAACCCTGGTACTATACTGTAGTGTAGTAGTGTGTATTGTAGACTTACCAACCCTGGTACTGTAGTGCAGTAGTGTGTATTGTAGACTTACCAACCCTGGTACTGTACTGTAGTGCAGTAGTGTGTATTGTAGGCTTACCAACCCTGGTACTATACTGTAGTGTAGTAGTGTGTATTGTAGACCTACCAACCCTGGTACTATACTGTAGTAGTGTGTATTGTAGACTTACCAACCCTGGTACTGTAGTGTAGTGTGTATTGTAGACTTACCAACCCTGGTACTGTACTGTACTGTAGTAGTGTGTATTGTAGACTTACCAACCCTGGTACTGTACTGTAGTGTAGTAGTGTGTATTGTAGACTTACCAACCCTGGTACTGTACTGTAGTGTAGTAGTGTGTATTGTAGACTTACCATCCCTGGTACTGTACTGTAGTGTAGTAGTGTGTATTGTAGACTTACCATCCCTGGTACTGTACTGTATTGTGCATTGAGTAAAGTTACAGTATGATGAATGGCTGTTCAATGGCACAGCTGTACTACTTCAGTGTGGATGTTATTGGCGTGAATTCAACTCTGACGCGTTTACCTACACTTTTTTATTATGCAGCTTTAATTACTGTCAGTCAACACTGTTATTGTAGGAAGGCCAACGTCTGAGCAAGACTAATGACCCTCTCAAAATATTCATACGTTTTTCTTATTTAACTGGGTATATAATTAATATGATTGCCGGACCCAGGAGTGTATGAAGAGGTATTTTGCATTTATTTGTTTTCACTCAACTTCAACTTACCGACATTCACCATTTTTAATGTTGCAACTTACAATGTCCGTCACATACTCAACTGATTCTTTCACATACAATAATTATTGCTCACAAAAACACATTCATCTATCAATCAAATTTGATCTCAATCAAACTGTATTCAGAAAGCCCTTCGTCAAAGTCACGCGTCACAAAAGGCTTTTTCAGTAACCCGGCCTGGATATTGCAGATACCTGGAGTACATCATCTGTAACCTGACAGCATTCTACGACCAGCAGCAGAAGAGGTCCGTAGGTCCTCTCACAGTCCCATCCCTTCAGGGAGACCCCACTGCAGACACAGCCGACCAGGAGCCCAGTGAGGGGGGCTTCAGAGATACCCAGGGAGACCCCTGGAAAGACTTCCACAGCAGCCTCAACTACCACGCCTACTTCGGTGGGCAGCCGGACGATGACGTGGGCTTCGGGGAGACGCTGAAGGTAAGAGGGGATCACCTGTTTGAATCCCAGCACTGACTGTGGGAAAATCTGGTGGGGGGTGGGCCGGAAACCAGAGGGTATCTGGTGGGGGGTGGGCCGGAAACCAGAGGGTATCTTTAATACTTAAAAGTTACATATCACTAAAATTTAGACTTGAAATCTTTTGGACATCAGAGCAACCTTGAGGGAATCATATTTGAGTCAGAAAAGGATGTTCATATAATAGGTAAGATATACAAAACCTCGCAGAGAGCATATCCAACTGACAATCTCTCAGAAAAAAATATGAACTATTGGAACCAAGACTTAAAAATAACTTGTTAGCACAAGATGGACAGACAGTTGGAGCATATCTAACCAAATTACAGTTAAAGAAAATGTACGCTTAATCTAGTATAAACTAATGTTTAGAATGTATTATACAAGAGACAAAATTCACAAATGTCCTAAGTGTAAAACTAGTATGATCCATGCTTTCTGGGAATGCTTTAAGGTCTGGAAGTTGTGGGTGGAGCTAGAAAGTTGGCTGTCAGAAGTATTACAATATAAACATACTTTTATTCTGGACATTTCAAGACATACGTAGACACTGGGGACGGGAGTGTGAGCAGGTGTAGTGAGATACGTATACTAAAAACTTGGAAAGCAATCAATCTGCCATCATTAACATAATTTAAGGCCAAATGGAAAACAATAATGCAGGCACAAGGGATGGGAATGTGACCAGGCACTAGGGACGGGAGTGTGACCAGGCACTAGGGACGGGAGTGTGACCAGGCACTAGGGGCGGGAGTGTGACCAGGCACAAGGGACGGGAGTGTGACCAGGCACAAGGGACGGGAGTGTGACCAGGCACAAGGGACGGGAGTGTGACCAGGCACAAGGGACGGGAGTGTGACCAGGCACAAGGGACGGGAGTGTGACCAGGCACAAGGGACGGGAGTGTGACCAGGCACAAGGGACGGGAGTGTGACCAGGCACAAGGGACGGGAGTGTGACCAGGCACAAGGGACGGGAGTGTGACCGGGCACAAGGGACGGGAGTGTGACCGGGCACGCACTGGGGACGGGAGCGTGACCGGGCACGCACTGGGGACGGGAGCGTGACCGGGCAGGCACTGGGGACGGGAGCGTGACCGGGCAGGCACTGGGGACGGGAGCGTGACCGGGCAGGCACTGGGGACGGGAGCGTGACCGGGCACGCACTGGGGACGGGAGCGTGACCGGGCAGGCACTGGGGACGGGAGCGTGACCGGGCACGCACTGGGGACGGGAGCGTGACCGGGCACGCACTGGGGACGGGAGCGTGACCGGGCACGCACTGGGGACGGGAGCGTGACCGGGCAGGCACTGGGGACGGGAGCGTGAGCGGGCAGGCACTGGGGACGGGAGCGTGACCGGGCACGCACTGGGGACGGGAGTGTGAGCATGCGGGTCTGGGCAGATGAGATGTAGCCATTGTGTGCATCTGTAAGTTGTTCGTATGTATAACTTTGTATGTGGAGTGGAAAGGAATGAAAAATCAAATATATATATTTTTTAATTTCTTTGATACCATGTCCTGCCGTTGTGCACTTGAGCAAGGCAATTGTCTCATCTTACAGAACCCGCAGGAGGACACCAGCCAGGACTTTGACAATCGCTATGACTACGTGGTCTGTGAGGAGGGCGAGGAGGTGACCTGCGCCCCTGCACCCGACGATTTCAACCCGTGCGAGGACATCATGGGCTTCAGCTTCCTGCGTGTGTCTGTGTGGTTTGTGTCTCTGCTGGCTGTAGTAGGTAACATGGTGGTGCTACTGGTCCTCCTCACCTCCCACTACAAGCTCTCCGTCTCACGCTTCCTCATGTGTCACCTGGCCTTCGCTGACCTCTGCATGGGGATATATCTCCTCCTCATCGCCTCAGTGGACCTTCACACCCAGGCGGAGTACTACAACCACGCCATCGACTGGCAGACGGGGCCGGGCTGCGGGTTGGCGGGGTTCTTCACGGTGTTCGCCAGCGAGCTGTCGGTGTATACGCTGACGGTGATTACACTAGAGAGGTGGTACGCAATAACGTTCGCCATGAGGCTGGACAGGAAGTTGCGTCTGCCACACGCCACTGCTGTGATGCTGGCTGGATGGTTGTTCTGCCTCCTCCTAGCGATGCTCCCCCTAGTGGGTGTTAGCAGCTACCAGAAGGTCAGTATTGATTAATTGATTGGTTGATTGAAGGATCCATCCCCCCAAAAATCTTTGTTTTCTTTCTTTATGTATTAATTGATTGATGTATTGATTGGTGATTTATTTGATCTTTATCTATCAGGTCAGTATCTGCCTGCCCATGGATACCCAGTCCACCATGGCCCAGGTCTACATTGTCTCAGTCTTGATCCTAAACATCCTGGCATTCCTGGTGATCTGTACCTGTTACATGAAGATCTACTACGCCGTGCACAACCCTTACTACTGCTCAGGGTCTAAAGACACCAACATTGCCAAACGCATGGCCATCCTCATCTTCACTGACTTCCTGTGTATGGCGCCCATCTCGTTTTACGCCATGTCGGCCGTTGTTGACCGGCCGCTTATCACCGTGTCCAACTCTAAGATCCTACTGGTGCTCTTCTACCCTCTCAACTCCTGTGCCAACCCCTTCCTGTACGCCATCTTCACCAAGGCTTTTAGGGGGGATGTCTTTATCCTGCTCAGTAAGGTGGGGCTGTGCCAGCGTCGGGCGCAGCTCTTCAGAGGGCAAGCAGTCAGTTCAAAGGGTAGCAGTAGGGTGTGCCAGGGGGGTAAAAAGAGAGACACTGACAGGAAGAGGACAGGAGGACCAGAGGAGGTACCCATTCACCTGCAGGAGTATTCTGGGTCTGGTCACACATACATTCAGCCGGCCTCACAACAGCCCAGTCCTGAGGAAAGCCATAGCCTGGAAACGTGAGCCCTAACTCAGCCGGGGGGATCAGAGAGGACCACGGTGGTCCCAGTGGCGGTTTGATTGGTTAGGGGAGAGGAGCCACAGTGTTGCAGCTGGATGTTAGAAGTGAACTGTTGGGATACTTTACAGCAATCTAGTATTTTCTCTGCACTTTTACACGTGTTTGAATGTTTTCATCATTTCGGCTGTGATATTGTTTTTGCAATTAATCTGTTGCGGAATATTATGTGTCGGTGAGATATTCTTGTCAATTGCACCGAAACTTCTTTAGGATATGATATCCTGTTTGGGCACTTCTGTTGTTGTTTATTCTAAAGATTAAGTGGGTGTTGAAACTGTTGCTAAATATCAGTTTCATCAGAAAGCTAAGTTTATTTACATGTTTGATTAAACTTGAGATGAACCAGAGTTGGGTCCAAAAAATAATAATCTCTGGTGGATTATGGTTATCATTGATATATCACATTTATTAAATTGATTAATCATACATACCAGACCAAAAATTATATATTTTTTTTTGACAGTAACTGGAACTCTAAAATATCTTCACTACTTACAGAGCTAAAGAAAAAGGAGAACTTTGACATAGGTCTGAAATGTGATATTTTAATTCTCAAACTTCACACCTATGGAAGTAAAAAGTACCAGAGATTCCTGTGAGACTCCTGGATATTGTCCTGGCACTGTATTACAGATCAGCCCCAGTGCGATTTAAAAACGACACCCGACTTCAGACAGGGAAATACTGCATTCCTAAATGCTCCACAATAGCTGTGTACACTGAGTATACAAAACATTAGGAACTGAATAATGAGTTGCATCCCCCCCCAGAACAGCCTGAATTCATCAGGACATGGACTCCACAAAGTCCATGTGGTCCACAGGGATGCTGGCCCATGTTGACTCCAATGCTTCACACAGTTGTGTCAAGTTGGCTGGATGTTCTTTGGTTGGTGGACCATTCTTGATACATGGGAAACTGAGTGTAAAAAGCCCAGCAGCGTTGCAGTTCTTGATACACTCAAACCTGTGCGCCTGGCACCTACTATTGTACCCTGTTCAAAGGCACTTAAATCTTTTGTCTTGCCCATTCACCCTCTGAATGGCACACACACAATCCAGGTCTCAATTGTCTCAAGGCTTAAAAATCATCTACACTGATTTGAAGTGGACTTAACAAGTGACATCAAGAAGGGATCATAGCTTTCACCTGGATTCACCTGGTCAGTCTGTCATGGAAAGAGCAGGTGTCCTTAATGTTTTGTACACAGTGTGTGTATACTGTACATAAATTAGAAGTGTAATTCATGTACAAAGACATCAAACTGGGATATATTTGTAGTGTGCCTTCAAAATGTTGATAACAAACCCGCCCCCCCCCCCAATGTTGTTGATCTATCTTCAGTTTTCTCCTATCACAGCCATTAAACGCTGTAACTTTTAAAGTCACCATTGGCCTCATGGTGAAATCCCTGAGTGGTTTCCTTCCTCTCCGGCAAATGAGTTAGGAAGGAAGCCTGTATCTTTGTAGTGATTGGGTGTATTGATACACCATCCAAAGTGTAATTAATAACTTCACCATGCTCAAAGGGATATTCAATGTCTGCTTTTTTTATTTTTACACATCTACCTATAGTAGCCCTTCTTCGCGAGGGATTGGAAAACTTCCCTGGTCTTTGTAATTGAATCTGTGTTTGAAATGCACTGCTCGACTGGGGGACCATACTGATAATTATATGTGTGGGGTACAGAGATGAGGTAGTCATTCAGAAATCATTTAAACACTATTATTGCACACAGTCCATGCAACTTATTATGTGACTTGTTAAGCAACATTTTACACCTGAACTTATTTAGGCTTGCCATAACAAAAGGGTTGAATACTTATTGATTCAAGACATTTCAGCTTTTCATTTTTAATTCATTTGTAAAAATGCTGAAAAAAAGATTTCCGCTTTTACATTATGGGGTGTTGTGTGTGTGTGTGTGTGTAGGCCAGTGCCAAAATATCTCAATTGAATAAATTTTTTTAATTCAGGCTGTAACACAACAAAATGTAAAAAAAAGACAAGGGGTGTGAATAACAAATGTATACTTACATCTATGTCAACCTTTTGTTGTGTGGTGGTGATATTTTCCCATGCTCAAGACGTAATGTGACTTTCAGAAAATAACAGAGAAGTTAGTAGTAGATAATAAAAAAAGAAATACTGACTATTTTAGATAGGGAAAAACATTTGGAAAAATTGAGAAGCTTTCCACCAAACCAAACACTGACGTGTAAAGCAGGCTGTAGCTATAGAGAGGGATTAAGGGACACCTTCTGCTAATGACCGCCCGCTTGCCATCTGTACAGCATTTGAACTGCGCTGCGACATTTTCAGAGAAATGCTAGGGAATAAACCTTGCTGGAAAAAGGGATAATTTTGTACTTTTTTTCTTTCTTCGAGGAGGCCAAAGTAATTTGCAACTCTTCAGTTGAGCTAAAAAGAGGTTCTTGGCCTTTTGTTAGATTTTGATGGATTTCCAAATGTTCTGTTTTTTTCTTTCATAGAATGAGAAAAATAATTTATTGATACAATAAGGTTACTAGTCTTTGATACGGATGGACTGTGGTATAATAAAACAAAATACAGCCATCAAACCCATTAGAGGGGTGAGACAGATCTTGAATTCACCAGAGTACATAATGATATAACACAATTACAGTATGTTCTCCCATGGCACAAACTAATCAAATATTCATTAAACAGAAAAAAGACAGTCATGGTCTACTGACAGGGTCAAACAAACTGACTTGTGTTTCATTGAATCAATTTCATTCCATTCTTCTCTCTAGCTCTATCCTGGCCCCTTCCTCTCCTGGTATAAACCTCTCACCTCCCAGCCCTATCCAGGCCTGGCCCCTTCCTCTCCTGGTATAAACCTCTCATCTCCCAGCCCTATCCAGGCCTGGCCCCTTCCTCTCCTGGTATAAACCTCTCACCTCCCAGCCCTATCCAGGCCTGGCCCCTTCCTCTCCTGGTATAAACCTCTCACCTCCCAGCCCTATCCAGGCCTGGCCCCTTCCTCTCCTGGTATAAACCTCTCATCTCCCAGCCCTATCCAGGCCTGGCCCCTTCCTCTCCTGGTATAAACCTCTCATCTCCCAGCCCTATCCAGGCCTGGCCCCTTCCTCTCCTGGTATAAACCTCTCATCTCCCAGCCCTATCCAGGCCTGGCCCCTTCCTCTCCTGGTATAAACCTCTCATCTCCCAGCCCTATCCAGGCCTGGCCCCTTCCTCTCCTGGTATAAACCTCTCATCTCCCAGCCCTATCCAGGCCTGGCCCCTTCCTCTCCTGGTATAAACCTCTCATCTCCCAGCCCTGGCCTGGCCCCTTCCTCTCCTGGTATAAACCTCTCATCTCCCAGCTGCTCCTCAAATAAGCAGCAGGGCAGGGCTCTTTGGATGGACAATGTGCACCATGCTGCCATATTGGGTTTCTCTACTCAAATACAGTAGAGGGAGATGAGAGACAGAGAGATGATGTGAAAGAGCGTGTTGACTTTTCACTTCTTGTACGCTCGTCTCTACGGGTCAGTAGGTGTAGTCAGTGAGCTGCTCTTGAATGGTCAAGTAGTAGTCAATGTGCTGCTGTTAAAAGGTCAAGGGCCATCCTCTCATATAACTACTGGAGTGTTACACCATGCTCTGCTAACCTACGCAAAGACAAAATGAAGAGAATGATGAAGTGGACGACAAGAAAAAAACACTCCCTCCTCTCTTTCTGATTCATCAAGTGCTTCCAGATTCTCCAGACTGAGCACCTGCCGTCATGCCATGCCAGTGAACCACACACACATTAACATGAGACAAGTCACGTAATGAACTACATCACACGTCCCAAGTCTTTAAATAACAGCCAGTCGTTCACGATAATTGGATGGACTGCAATGTCCACCATCAAGCCTGCCGACCTGGGTCAAATACATGTTATATACATTCAAACACATCAACCAAGTTCACCCGGTAGATTATGGTCATGAGACCTGGGATTTGAAACTAACTACCTTTTGGTCACTGACATGCCTCTAACCTCTATCTCACTGCACCTTCTGTTAAAATTGTACAGCCCAAAAGAGACACCACCTGACGTCGGCAGACCCTTCAGTACGTCAGCTCTAACTGTACTCCAGTGCTCACTGAAGACTAGGCTGCTTCCTGCCTATTCCATTGGGAGTATTTAGGGTCCATTATTCCTCTTCCACTCCGAGAGATTAACTAGGACAAGACGCCACCCTCTGTTTTCCATTTCCAATCAGTGGCAGAATCCACATGACATCTTAGTCATTTAGCAGACACCCTTATCCAGAGTGACCAACAGTCAACTACAGTAGGTAGAACTAGCTCTCTATATTAACTGGGTTCTAGTCCCATTATTACTGTTAGGTTCTAATTCAACTACAGTAGGTAGAACTAGCTCTCTACATTAACTGGGTTCTAGTCCCATTATTACTGTTTGGTTCTAATTCAACTACTGTAGGTAGAACTAGCTCTCAATATGAACTGGGTTCTAGTCCCATTATTACTGTTTGGTTCTAATTCAACTACAGTAGGTAGAACTAGCTCTCTATATTAACTGGGTTCTAGTCCCATTATTACTGTTTGGTTCTAATTCAACTACAGTAGGTAGAACTAGCTCTCTATATTAACTGGGTTCTAGTCCCATTATTACTGTTAGGTTCTAATTCAACTACAGTAGGTAGAACTAGCTCTCTATATTAACTGGGTTCTAGTCCCATTATTACTGTTAGGTTCTAATTCAACTACAGTAGGTAGAACTAGCTCTCTATATTAACTGGGTTCTAGTCCCATTATTACTGGTAGGTTCTAATTCAACTACAGTAGGTAGAACTAGCTCTCAATATGAACTGGGTTCTAGTCCCATTATTACTGTTAGGTTCTAATTCAACTACAGTAGGTAGAACTAGCTCTCAATATTAACTGGGTTCTAGTCCCATTATTACTGTTAGGTTCTAATTCAACTACAGTAGGTAGAACTAGCTCTCTATATTAACTGGGTTCTAGTCCCATTATTACTGTTAGGTTCTAATTCAACTACAGTAGGTAGAACTAGCTCTCAATATGAACTGGGTTCTAGTCCCATTATTACTGTTAGGTTCTAATTCAACTACAGTAGGTAGAACTAGCTCTCTATATTAACTGGGTTCTAGTCCCATTATTACTGTTAGGTTGTAATTCTCAGAGTAAAAACTCTACGGACACTATGAAAGCTTAAACCAAGTTTATTCTTCCCACAGGATCAATACAGCTGCATTAGACTAAAACATTTATACACAAACACTCGTATTTAACCCTTTCTCCTAGGCTGAGTCTTCTCCTACCCATCTGAACAAAAAATCTTTACTGCTAGGCAGGAAACGAAGTAATACGGCCATAAACTTTTCTTTCTCCTTTAACATGACCTGACCTCGGCCCCCAACACCACTAATCCATGTCTCTCCCCTTATCGACGCCTGCCACGTGATCGCTTCCCTGCACTCAAAACATTCCAAGCTTAACTGCACACACTATATACCTTCCTCCTATAACCATTAACTTCTGGTGTAGACCCTAAGCCCTCCCTCAGTGACATGAATAAGTATATTTCATATTCTCAGAACCCAACACTACCACATGTTGTATCTCATCGTTACCCATATTACAACACAGGGCCTGTATATCAGCCAGGTTGGAATTAGGGCAACACCCACATAACCCGGCAGACTGATATCAATTATTTAGATTATCCCGTCCAAATATGGAAAATGGGGATAAAACTAAAGTGATTCTGGGTCATTTTCATCACAGTAGTATAAGGAATGTATCTGATCATATTTTCAGATGTAAAAAATTTCAGATCTGAAATCTCAAAACGACTGTGAGAAAGTATGTGAAATGTAGTCGCCTTTCACCTTCATTCTTTTATTTTCTGAAGTAAGAAGATCAGGAATTCTTAAAACTTCTACCCCTGAAATGTCATGATTATACTATCCCAGTAAAGAATGCCATACACAAACCAGTTTTCATATTACTTTAATACATTTTTTAGCAAAGGCAAAAAACTCAATGGGTCTGTTCAATAAAATACTACTTTCTCTAATTAGTTGTATTCAAAGCACAGCCTTCCAAGTTATTGTCATTTACAAAGATCTTTGATTTAAAATTAAAAAACACTATGATTTATAAAACAAACAATTCATTTCCCTCGCAAACAGTTATTTGAACAGCAGTTGAAACACATGGTACATGAAAACAAAAGTTTCCAGACATCCTCTTTTGAAATGCTTATTTTATCATTATATATTTGGATAGCTGCAAGCCAAATTAAAATCCAAAAGGCACGTGTACGAAATGACATCAGGGAATTGGAACACATGGAATTACGAACTACAATAAAATCATTTTGGAATACATGGCCAAAACCACTTGAGCAGGAGCAATTTATTCCAAAACCACTTGAGCAGAAGAGTGGCTCTGGCTTATGTCATATGCTACTGCTTGTCTTAGCCACTCTGTTCTAGAACTAGAAGCCACTCTGTTCTAGACCCAGAACCTACTCTGTTCTAGAACCTGCTCTGTTCTAGAACCTACTCTGTTCTAGAACTAGAAGCCACTCTGTTCTAGACCCAGAACCTACTCTGAAATGTTCCGTTATGCGTTCATCAACAGAATGACTTTTGGGCCATTGTGTCAGACTGCACAGCCATGTGTATATACACTAAACCCAAACAGAATCAAAGACACTAAGAAAATCTGAAAACAGTTGACTTCTTTCAGAGAAAAAAAATATGCAAAGGGTACTGTTAAAAGAAAAATGTAAAACTGCAGAGAACACACGCCAAGTTGCCTCCCAGTTGAACCTGGCGTGAAGAGGACTTTTATAAAATCATTATCATGATTAAAAGTACACGACAGACAGACAGACAGACAGACAGACGAGCGCTATACATACACACAGCGCTATACATACACACAGCGCTATACACACACACAGCGCTATACACACACACAGCGCTATACACACACACAGCGCTACACACACACACAGCGCTACACACACACACAGCGCTACACACACACACACACACACACACACACACACACAGCGCTATACATACACACAGCAGTCATGACGTGGAGCACAGCACATGATGGAGCCTAGTCCAGCCAACAGAAAAACATAGGGAGAAAAGCAACACGTGGTTATGGTCATAAGAGCACAGTTTGGTGCGGCTTCTTGTCTTCTTTTTACTCTCAAAAATATAACAAATCGCCTGAGCTTTCAGGAATAAATACAACAAAAACATCTACAAAAAAGAAAAAAAAATGTATCATAAAAATATGATGCATTTGTACTGTAACGTCAGAAAGAGGATGTGGGTGACCATTCCAACAACATTGAACTGATGACAAGATCAAGCAGTGAACTCAGACAGACCTCAAACGAGTAACACTCAAATACACACAAAGACACAGGAGAAAAATAAGCCAGAAGGATTGGGCATGTTGTGGCTGTGGACAAACTCCACTGACTGACTGAACAATACATTGACACTGACAGTGCAAATCTCCCACTGGCTGATCGGTACTGATCGGGTACTGAATCAGAAGACCGGATCCACAAAATAGTAAAACTCTCAGATAAGTGTTTTGAAGACATTTTTTTTTTACAATAATTGTATCTATCCATTCATTGGTTGATTCTTTACAAAGGGACAGTCAACAATAGGATGATTCAGGATTAGGGCATGAAGCAGACAGGTTGAAATCAGAGACATATATTTAAATATATGACTCTGGAAGAAATGTTTAGACTGCACTCTCAGAGAAAATAAAAACATCCTTTTGCCTTTAGTGTTGGTCTTCATCATAATAAAACGATATTAAAACAGCAACAGGAGGGGAGCTAGACTGCTGAACACAGTGGCTATCACTATCAACAAGATAAACAGGAGGGCATTTTTAGTACGGACCATCAGAACATGTGGCAGGAATATCATATCAGTGACATGGACCCAGATCTACAAGCAGATGAAGCTAATAACGTCAGCCTTTTTCAAACAGCCATCTTAACTCAATACACTGGTGTCAACTTCACAGTGTAGTGCCCAGTCGCTGAAAAAAAATGTGATTGACTGACAGGTTTCCTAGCCAATCACTGGGCACACAACTGGGATCGAAAGACTCACTGTCCAGTCACTGGATATTTTATCTGACCTTCGACCCGGATTCAAACCTATTGGCATAAAGTGTTTAGGGTGGGTCAACTGAAGTCAGTGGTTATATCTGGTCCACTATAAGTGTGGGAGAAAACAGTCATGTCAAAATAGAGGTGAAACAAAGAGCCTAAGAAGATTTCTCCTTTGATCCCTCAGCCGTGCCGCATGGAATCCTCAGTGTCTTGTCTTGGGAGGCTTGTAGGGTATTGGGTGTTAATACAGATATACCATTCATACAGATGTGCATCAGTCAGTATCACAGTTTTGGGTGGTGTGTTACGTTTATTTCCTTCCCAAACCAACCCATCCCAGGTCCTCTGGCTGAAATATGATTCCCTGGGTCATAGTTATTGATGAGTCTCTTTCTCAAACTTGACAGAAAGTTCCAGAGTTCCTTCGTGGTGTTTTTTTGTTGTTGTGTTCCTTTTCTGTGTTCCAAATGGCACCCTATTCCCTATGTAGTGCACTATATAGGTAATAGAGTGCTATTTGGGACGCATACTTTGTGCTGTGTGTTTTACCACTCTGCGTCCCCGATGGCTTTGGAGAAGACGTAGTCTCGGCCGTTCAGGTTCATGATCCCATCCTTCAGGTGGAACTTCCATTTGTTCTTACTTCTGTGGATCTGAGGGGGAACCAATGGGCATTAGGAATGTGGGCGAGGGCAGCAGACTGGGCTATCTCTCTCACTACAGTCTGTGTGTGTACTTCTGTGGCTCTGAGGAGAGGAACCAATGGGACAGTGTCAGTGTGGAGGTTAGGAGGGGAGCAGATGGGGATACCAGTCACACATTCACTAACTAACACACACACACACACACACACACACACACACGAAGTCTGGGGTGTCCTCACTGTGATTTCTCCTATACAGGAAGTCTGGGGTTTCGTCACTGTGGTTTCCCCTATACAGGAAATCTGGGTTTCCTCAGTGTGGTTTCTCCTATACAGGAAGGCACACATGCGCTAATGTAATCCGGAGATATCTTACCTTGTCGTACTGGCACACCACCACGTTCTCTGTATCAAACAGTTCTTGGTCCTCCTCATCACTCACATCATCTTCACTATTCAGAGGCTCCTGAGAGAGTGAGGGACGGTTAATTATATCTATCCCTCTCAATCCAGTGTTTCCCCTATATTCATTTAGCCCCTGTACTACTACCATTTATATTTATCATCATCATCAGATTGTCCGAGAAACATCCAAGGTACACTAGTATGTGGACACCTGCTCCTTGAACATCTCATTCCAATATCATGGGCATTAATATGGAGTTGGTCCCCCCTTTGTTGCTATAACAGCCTCTACTCTTCTGGGAAGGCTTTTCACTAGATGTTGGAACATTGCTGCAGGGACTTGTTCCATTCAGCCACGAAGGCAATAGTGAGGTCGGGAACTGATATTGAGCGATTAGTCCAGGCTCGCAGTCGGCGTTCCAATTCATCCCAGAGGTGTTTGATGGGGTTGAGGTCAGGGCTCTGTGCAGGCCAGTCAAGTTCTTTCTGTTTGCATGTCGCTTTGTGCGCGGGGGCATTGTCATGCTGAAACAGGAAAGGGCCTTCTCCAAACTGTTGCCACAAAGTTGGAAGCACAGGATCATCTAGAATGTAATTGTACGCTGTAGCGTTAAGATTTTCCTTCACTGGAACTCAGGGGCCCGAACCATGAAAAACAGCCCCAGACCACCATTCCTCCTCCACTAAACTACAGTTGGCAACTATGCATTGGGGCAGGTAGTGTTCTCCTGGCATCCACCAAACCCAGATTCCTCCATCGGACAGACAGATGGTGAAGCATGATTCATCACTCCAGACAACGCGTTTCCACTGCTCCAGAGTCCAATGGCGGTGAGCTTTACACCACTCCAGGCGACGCGTGGCATTGTGCATGGTGTTGTTAGGCTTGTGTGCGGCTGCTCGGCCATGGAAACCCATTTCATGAAGCTCCCGACGAACAGTTCTTGTGCTGACGTTGCTTTCAGAGGCAGTTTGGAACTCGGTAGTGAGTGTTGCAACCAAGAACAGACGATTTTTAAGTGCTACACGCTTCAGAACTCGGCCGTCCCGTTCTGTGAGTTGTATGGCCTACCACTTCGCGGCTGAGCCGTTGTTGCTCCTAGACGTTTCCACTTCACAATAACAGCACTTACAGTTGACCGGGGCAGCTCTAGCTGGGCAGAAATTTGACGAACTTGTTGGAAAGGTTGCATCCTATGACGGTGCCACGTTAAAAGTCACTGTGCTCTTCAGTAAGGCCATTCTACTGTCAATGTTTGTCTATGGAAATTGCATGGCTGTGTGCTCAATTTTATACACCGGTTACCAACAGATGTGGCTGAAATAGCCGAATCCACTAATTTGAAGGGGTGTCCACATACTTTTGGCCATGTAGTGTAACTGGCTTGTAATCTTGGAAGTGTAGCCAACCTTATTAATAGATGTAATAATTGTTATGTAAAGCTCAACTATTTGTCGGGTTAATCTAGACTTGGCTTGTGATGTCATGAGATCAAGATCAAATTAAACTATCCTCGATTTACAGATGAGATTAAAAGATTCATACAAACATTCGACGGTAAAAGGTTTCAGAATCGTTGACGTCTTTCTCTCATCTCATTGAGAGTCCTACCCACCTCCTCCACCTGGCCGTCCTCTCCATCTTTTTCCTTTTCTTCATCTTCCTCCTCGTCATACTCTTCCTCCTCATCTTCTTCCTCTGAGGACGTGTCCCCCGCTCCGTCCACCTGCAGCATCATAGCAGGCTGCTGCTGTTGCTGTGGACCTCCTGGTGCAGCTCCGCCCTGGACCTGTTGAACTTGTTGGACCTGCTGCTGGATCTGCTGCACCTGACCGGGCTGGCCTGTCATCTGCATTACCTGAAGAGAGCGATGGGTTGAGAAGGGTAGGTTAGTGAGAGATGGTTGAATGTGGGATGGGGTGTTCAGCAGAGTAATCATGATCGTCTGTATAATAACATAAAAAATCCCCTTTTGGCATCTGCATATCTATAGCTTGTTAAGAGCTGAATGTAAAAATAAATTGAATATAGCTATACTAAAGCATATTTTATTAAAATAAACACTTTGTATAATACGCCGTGTGTAGTGACTAGTGAGTAAGGTCTGACCTGTGCATTCTGCTGGACCTTGTTCCCAGTGAGGATGACCTGTTGAGGCTGGATGATGACTCCTGTCTGCTGGGGGAGGCCTCCCTGGAGAGGAGCCAGCACCTGGGGGAGTCCTCCCTGGAGAGGAGCCAGTACCTGCGGAGGAGGGGTACAGCAACATGGTATTACACCCCACACAGTAATGACCATTTGAATCCACCATTCAGTTTTCAATGGCACTTGTTGAATTGAAAACTGAATTAACCCCAACTCAGATCTACCACAGCTCTGACACAGGACCAAGGGTTCTGGCCCTGGTTAGTGAGCAAGTGGCCTCAGAAAATACTATTAACTGCATGATGTTGTTTAACTGTGAGTACCTGCACCAGGTGTCTAACTCCAGGGAGCCTATACCTGCATCAGGAGGCCTATACCTGCACCAGTGGGCCTATACCTGCACCAGGAGGTCTAAATCCAGGAAGCCTATACCTGCATCAGGAGGCCTCCACCTGCATCAGGAGACCTGTACCAGGGGGTCTAACTCCAGGGAACCTCCACCTGCACCTGGAGGCCTCCACCTGCACCAGGAGGCATCCACCTGCACCAGGAGGCTCAAACTTTTACAAACACTGGGAGGACAGTGATAGGACCTACCTGTGTGATGGGGCGTACCTGCTGTATGACGGGGGCCTGCCCACCGCCAGGCTGCATCTGAGGAAGGACCTGCTGCTGAAGGACCATCTGCTGCTGAGGCTGGATAATGTACTGGGTCCCGTTAGCCGCACGCAGCACCTGGAGGATCTGACCTGGGGTCAGGGACAGGGTAGAGGTGCCGTTTAGCTATGAAGAGTATGTTCAGGATCTGACCCGAGATCAGAGGAGAGAGAGAGAGATGGAGACCAGAAACCCCAAGACCCAGACCCAACCTCGTGAGACTAAACCCAAGACCCAGAGTAGCGAAACCATGACCACATCAAGAACATTTTCAATGTTGAGAAACAAGTATATTAACAAGTCTGAAAAATTGTTTGTCATTCCTAAATGTTGTGGGGAGTATAAGTTGTACACACCGTCCACTGTTTTAAGATACATATTCTGGGGCAAATTGCCGCCTGATGTGCATCACCCGGGAAGGACAGAAGAAATTCAGGGCAGAACAAAAAACAAAACAAATTGGTATTTGGTGAGGTAATCTTTCTGCATTTTATAATCAATCAATATGTACTGTTGTAATATATTATGAAGACTGGAGCTGGTGGGATGTTAAATGCTATACCTTGGCTAGTGATGAGTTGTTGGTAGGGACTGATTCCTGTTGGTAAGGCCAAGGTTGCTGCTGTGGTTGCTGCATTCTAGAGGTCAGACAGAGAAAACACATCACAAACCAGGCAGATACCAGGAGAGATGGGTACCCCTAGTCACGCAGGAACACACACACACACACACACACACACACACACACACACACACACACACACACACACACACACACACACACACACACACACACACACACACACACACACACACACACAGAGAGAGAGAGGTTATTTGAGTCTGCTCAGATTTAAACACCTGGAGAAGCTTTTAAAATGTAACCTAGCAATTTGCTATAATAATCCTATATTCTGTACAGAAGACAGGTGTCAGTTGAGAAGACAACACCAGATGGTGGGTGGGGGAGAGGTTGGAGAGGAAACAGGGAAGAAACTAGAGATAACTTCCTATTTAGTCTGAAAAACACACACAGAGTGCGAGAGAGACACAGAGAGAGAGAGAGACAGACAAAGAGAGAGAGACACACAGAGAGAGAGATAGAGACAGAGAGACACAGAGAAAGAGAGAGACACAGAGAAAGAGAGAGACACAGAGAAAGAGAGAGACACAGAGAAAGAGAGAGACACAGAGAAAGAGAGAGACACAGAGAAAGAGAGAGACACAGAGAAAGAGAGACACAGAGAAAGAGAGAGACACAGAGAAAGAGAGACACAGAGAAAGAGAGACACAGAGAAAGAGAGAGACACAGAGAAAGAGAGAGACACAGAGAGAAAGAGACACAGAGATAGAGAGGAGAGGGGGGAGGGAGAGAACAGACGAGTGCAAAGCACTTCAAGGTTTATCTGCTCTGTAATCTAGTGTGAAATCCTTAGCTCTCAGTAAACTATTTCCTGCGTGGCCTCTCCTCCTCTCTCTCTTCCATCTGTCCTCCAGCTGGCCTGGTCGATCATGTTCAGGGCCAGCTCTCACGTTTACACTGTGTGTGAGTGTTTGGACAGGGGTCCGTGTGTGTGTTTGTGTGTAGAGGGGTCTCTGTGTGTGTTTGTCTGTAGAGGGGTCTGTGGGTCTCAGCTATTCTATAATCCATGTGAGTGAGTTCAAAGGGAAGCCACTCATAATGGTGAGGCTCTCATCATTGACACATGCATTATGTCAGCTGGGGGGAATCTGTCTGCAGTGGTTTCATCGTGGATAACTTTACAGATGCCATTGAAATATGACATCAATGAAAAAGTATCACTCGTAATGTCTTTATAATTGATTGGAATTAATTCTTCAAGGGTCCTATGGTGGGAAACTCTGGTCCTATACCTGTGGTCCAGCTACAGCCAAACCCACTACTCCACTCACCATCCCTGTTGCACTCATATGCTGCAGAATTTTAGGATCCTGCACAATGACTTGCTGCTGGGGTGCTGTGGAGAGAAATTATACAAATGTATTCAGTATTTATTACATTTTGTCAGTAATTATACATTTATGATACAGCTCCTTATAAATGCTGCTTTGGAACAAACTGTGTGTGTGTGTAATAATCATGTATAATATTACCGCTGGTGACAGTAGGCCGGGTCGATTGCCAGCTTGTCACTGTGAATGAGAAAGGATTCTCTTTTCAATGCCTTCATTGTTGTTGTTCAATCATATAGTTTGCAGATATGATAGCCATTTTAAGTAGTTATTGAAATGGATTTTGGGCAACCTTAAAGGACCTGTTGTACCTGGGTTAATGGACATAACATTTTATATAATACATTGTGAGTATGGGAAGTGCTATAGAAGGTCCTATAAATGAGAGAGAGTGTGGACAGAGTTAGCCGGCAGGGCAGGGGCTAAGGTAGCTGGCTTCAAATGGGCTAAGGTAGGTGGCTTTAAATGGGCTAAGGTAGGTGGCTTTAAATGGGCTAAGGTAGGTGGCCTTAAAGAGGTGTAGGTAGGTGGTTTTAAATGGGCTAAGGTAGGTGGCCTTAAAGGGGTGTAGGTAGGTGGCTTTAAAGCGGTGTAGGTAGGTGGCTTTAAAGGGCTGTAGGTAGGTGGCTTTAAAGGGCTGTAGGTAGGTGGCTTTAAAGGGGTGTAGGTAGGTCGTTTTAAATGGGCCAAAGTAGGTGGCTTTAAAGGGGTGTAGGTAGGTGGTTTTAAATGGGCTAAGGTAGGTGGCTTTAAAGGGGTGTAGTAGATAGGTGGCTTTAAAGGGGTGTAGTAGGTAGGTGGCTTTAAAGGGGTGTAGTAGGTAGGTGGCTTTAAAGGGGTGTAGGTAGGTGGCTTTAAAGGGGTGTAGGTAGGTGGCTTTAAAGGGGTGTAGGTAGGTAGTTTAAAGGGGTGTAGGTAGGTGGTTTTAAATGGGCTAAGGTAGGTGGCTTTAAAGGGGTGTAGTAGATAGGTGGCTTTAAAGGGGTGTAGTAGGTAGGTGGCTTTAAAGGGGTGTAGTAGGTAGGTGGCTTTAAAGGGGTGTAGTAGGTAGGTGGCTTTAAAGGGGTGTAGTAGGTAGGTGGCTTTAAAGGGGTGTAGGTAGGTGGCTTTAAAAGGGTGTAGGTAGGTGGCTTTAAAGGGGTGTAGGTAGGTGGCTTTAAAGGGGTGTAGGTAGGTGGTTTTAAAGGGGTGTAGGTAGGTGGCTTTAAAGGGGTGTAGGTAGGTGGCTTTAAAGGGGTGTAGGTAGGTGGCTTTAAAGGGGTGTAGGTAGGTAGTTTAAAGGGGTGTAGGTAGGTGGTTTTAAATGGGCTAAGGTAGGTGGCTTTAAAGGGGTGTAGTAGATAGGTGGCTTTAAAGGGGTGTAGTAGGTAGGTGGCTTTAAAGGGGTGTAGTAGGTAGGTGGCTTTAAAGGGGTGTAGTAGGTAGGTGGTTTTAAAGAGTGTAGGTAGGTGGCTTTAAAGGGGTGTAGGTAGGTGGCTTTAAAGGGGTGTAGGTAGGTAGTTTAAAAAGGTGTAGGTAGGTAGTTTGAAGGGGTGTAGGTAGGTGGTTTTAAAGGGTGTAGGTAGGTGGTTTTAAAGGGGTGTAGGCAGGTAGTTTAAAGGGGTGTAGGTAGGTGGTTTTAAAGGGGTGTAGGTAGGTAGTTTAAAGGGGTGTAGGTAGGTAGTTTAAAGGGGTGTAGGTAGGTGGTTTTAAAGGGGTGTAGGTAGGTAGTTTAAAGGGTGTAGGTAGGTGGTTTTAAAGGGGTGTAGGTAGGTAGTTTAAAGGGTGTAGGTAGGTGGTTTTAAAGGGGTGTAGGTAGGTAGTTTAAAGGGGTGTAGGTAGGTGGTTTAAAGGGTGTAGGTAGGTGGTTTAAAGGGGTGTAGGTAGGTGGTTTTAAAGGGGTGTAGGTAGGTGGTTTTAAAGGGGTGTAGGTAGGTAGTTTAAAGGGGTGTAGGTAGGTGGTTTTAAAGGGTGTAGGTAGGTGGTTTAAAGGGGTGTAGGTAGGTGGTTTTAAAGGGGTGTAGGTAGGTAGTTTAAAGGGGTGTAGGTAGGTGGTTTAAAGGGTGTAGGTAGGTGGTTTAAAGGGGTGTAGGTAGGTGGTTTTAAAGGGGTGTAGGTAGGTGGTTTTAAAGGGGTGTAGGTAGGTAGTTTAAAGGGGTGTAGGTAGGTGGTTTTAAAGGGTGTAGGTAGGTGGTTTTAAAGGGGTGTAGGTAGGTGGATTTAAAGGGGTGTAGGTAGGTGGCTTTAAAGGGGTGTAGGTAGGTGGTTTTAAAGGGGTGTAGGTAGGTGGCTTTAAAGGGGTGTAGGTAGGTGGTTTTAAAGGGGTGTAGGTAGGTGGTTTTAAAGGGGTGTAGGTAGGTAGTTTAAAGGGGTGTAGGTAGGTAGTTTAAAGGGGTGTAGGTAGGTAGTTTAAAGGGGTGTAGGTAGGTAGTTTAAAGGGGTGTAGGTAGGTAGTTTAAAGGGGTGTAGGTAGGTGGTTTTAAAGGGGTGTAGGTAGGTAGTTTAAAGGGGTGTAGGTAGGTGGTTTTAAAGGGGTGTAGGTAGGTAGTTTAAAGGGGTGTAGGTAGGTGGTTTTAAAGGGGTGTAGGTAGGTAGTTTAAAGGGGTGTAGGTAGGTGGTTTTAAAGGGGTGTAGGTAGGTAGTTTAAAGGGGTGTAGGTAGGTAGTTTAAAGGGGTGTAGGTAGGTGGTTTTAAAGGGGTGTAGGTAGGTGGTTTTAAAGGGGTGTAGGTAGGTAGTTTAAAGGGGTGTAGGTAGGTAGTTTAAAGGGGTGTAGGTAGGTGGTTTTAAAGGGGTGTAGGTAGGTAGTTTAAAGGGGTGTAGGTAGGTAGTTTAAAGGGGTGTAGGTAGGTGTGTCAGGGAACTGTGGGTTTTTGTATAGTGCTTTTCATGACCCAAATATTCTTATACACAGGAGGTAGACCCAGTAGGGATGAAATAGGATGATCAGAGGTGTTAAAGGCTTCATTCGTACTACAACGGTGGACTTTGCTCGTCCGCCTGCCGCTAAACTCTAGCAGGCTTGTAACTATGCAACCGGACTCTTCATTGAAACAATGCTGAAACATCAATCCATGGGTGAGTCCATTGAAATGAATGAAAAATTATATTGTAAATTCCAGCAGGCGATGGGGGTGATATAGACTCTTAGAAGTACACATCTTTATTTTATTAATTATCGTTAATGCCGTCTTCGGTGTGCTTATCAATGATTATCAATTATTGTATTAAGTCATACAAACCTTACTGTGTGTGAAGCTCAAAACGCATTTCTCATGACTATTTTAACGTGACTATTTAAACACAAAAACACATCTGACTAATAAAATATTTAAAAATCAGTCGTCTTCTTCAAATGAAGGGGATGATGACGCAATCTTTGCAAGAGGGAGGGAATCTGATTTCATTGGTCCTCAACCAGTGGCTCAGTCATTTCATTCAGGGTAAGTGGCTTAAAAGCTTACCTGGCTTAAAAGGTGAGCCACTTTCATTTGAACGGTTATCCCAAGTTGAACTCAGAGTTGACCAAAGTTACCTCTCTAACTCCTCAAACCTGCTTGGTAAAATACCCCTCTGGACAGATTAAGCCAAATCCTAGTATTAAAAGCATAATCAATTGACAATCTCCATTAGACATATATTTTTTGTCTAGGACTAGGCTTAATCTATGTCTAGGAAACCAGCCCATTATGGCTGCGTTTAGACAGGCAGCCTAATTCTGATCTTTTTCCCACTAATTGGTCTTTTGAACAGTCAGATCAGCTCTGAAAAAGATCTGATTTATCAAAATACAAATTAGTGAAAAGTAAAATAATTGGACTGCCTGTCTAAACACATCAAATGTAGCCTACCGGGAACAACAGAGATGGTGTGTCAGGGCCAATGCCTGGGACTCACCTTGCTGCTGCGGGGGCAGGAGGACCTGCTGTGTCTGGGCTTGCTGGGTGGCCTGCTGGGCCTGTTGTGCCTGCTGCTGGGCTGCTGCCTGGAGGGCCGCCTGCTCATCTGTGTTGAAGCCCTCCACTGCCTTACTCTGCATTAGCTTGTTCTCCCACAGCTAAAGGAGAGGGGAGGAAACTTTAAAATGGAGGGTAGACTGTTGACCACCATTTTGACATTTGTATTGTCTATTCTACTTTTTTTTAACTACAGGGAGAGAGGTTATCATAGTGGAAACTACATCAGATGGGAGCTACAAAAGGGAAGCTAACACTAGCGCAGACAAGAGAGAACAACATTCTAGAATGGAATGTTACTAGAAGGAAGAGTTCTGTGTTCTGTACCGTTTTGAGTTCCATGAGGACCTGCTCGTCCACCCCCTCATCCAGGAAGAGCTCCCGGACCTCGTTGATAACATCTTCAATCACAGACCTGTACAGTTTAGGCTGAGAAAACAGAGTACTGTTAGAAGTGCTCTAATGTATATTATAAACTGGGTGGTTTGATCCCTGAATGCACGGGTATGATAAAAACATTACACTATATACAGTGCACTTGGAAAGTATTCAGACCCTTTGACTTTTTCCACATGTTTACGTTACAGCCTTATTCTAAAATTGATGAAATAAATAAAAAAATATATCATCAACCCACACACACAATACCCTATAATGACAAAGCGAAAACAAGTTTAGATTTTTTTGCAGAAATATCTTATTAATATAAGTATTCACACCCTTTGCTATGAGACTTGAAATTGAGCTCAGGTGCATCCAACCAAGTTGTAGATGTTTCTACAACTTGATTGGTGGCCACCTGTGGTAAATTCAATTGATCGGACATGATTTGAAAAGGCACAGACCTGTCTATATAAAGGTCCCACAGTTGACAGTGCATGTCAGAGCAAAAACCAAGCCATGAGGTCAAAGGAATTGTCCGTAGAGCTCCGAGACAGGATTGTGTCGAGACACCGATCTGGGGAAGGGTACCAAAACATTTCTGCAGCATTGGAGGTCCCCAAGAACACAGCGGCCGCATCACTCTTAAATGGAAGAAGTTTGGAACCACCAAGACTTTTCCTAGAGCTGGCCACCTGGACAAATTGAGCAATCAGGGGAGAAAGGCCTTGGTCAGAGGTGACCAAGAACCTGATGGTCACTGACAGAGCTCCAGAGTTCCTCTGTGGAGATGGGAGAACCTTCCAGAAGGTCAACCATCTCTACAGCACTCCACCAATCAGGCCTTTCTGGTCGAGTGACCCCTTGGAAGCCACTCCTCAGTAAAAGGCACATGACAGCCCGCTTGGAGTTTGCCAAAAGGCACCTAAAAACTCTCAGACCATGAGAAACAAGATTCTCTGGTCTGATGAAACCAAGATTGAACTCTTTGGCCTGAATGCCAAGCGTCACATCTGGAGGAAACCTGGCACCATCCCTACGGTGAAGCACGGTGGTGGCAGCATCATGCTGTGGGGATGTTTTTCAGAGGCAGGGACTGGGAAACTAGTCAGCATCGAGGGAAAGATGAACAGAGCAAAGTACAGAGAGAACCTTCATGAAAACATGCTCCACAGCGCTTAGGACCTCAGACTGGGGGCGAAGGTTCATCTTCCAACAGGACAACGACCCTAAACACACAGTCAAGACAACGCAGGAGTGGCTTAGGGACAAGACTCTGAATGTCCTTGAGTGGCCCAGCCAGAGCCCGGACTTGAACCCAATCAGACATCTCTGGAGACCTGAAAATAGCTATGCAGCGACCCTCCCCATCCAACCTGACAGAGCTTGAGAGGATCTGCAGAGAATGGGAGAAACTCCCCAAATACAGGTGTGCCAAGCTTGCAGTGTCATACCCAAGAAGGCTTGAGGCTGTAATCGCTGCCAAAGGTGCTTCAACAAAGTACTGAGTAAAGGGTCTGAATACTTATGTAAATGTGATATGTTTTTAAAAACCTATTTTTGGTTTGTCATTACAGGGGTATTGTGTGTAAAATGATGAAGAAATCAATTTATTAAATCCATTTCAGAATAAGGCTGTAACATAACAAAATGTGGAAAAAGGGAAGGGGTCTGAATACTTTCTGAATGCACTGTTTACGAAAGCATGTGGACATCTCTTGAAATTAGTCGATTTGGCTATTTCAACCACACCAGTTGCTGACAGGTGCATACAATCGAGCACACAGCCATGCAATCTCCATAGACAAATATTGGCAGTAGAATGGCCTTATTGAAGAGCTCAGTGACTTTCAATGTGGTACCATCATAGGACGCAACCTTTCTAACAAGTCAGTTTGTCAAATTTCTGCCCTGCCTGAGCTGCTACGGTCAACTGGAAGTGCTGTTATTGTGAAGTGGAAACATCTAGGAGCAACAACGGCTCAAACGCAAGCTGGTAGGCCACACAAGCTCACAGAATGGGACCACTGAGTGCTGAAGAGTGTAAAAATGGTATGTCCTCGATTGCAACACTCAATACCAGTTCCAAAATTGCCTCTGGAAGCAACGTCAGCACAAGAACTGTTCATCATGTGATGTACTTTTTACTGTTCTACTCACCTTGGTGACCAGTTTATAATAGCAGTAAGGCACCTCAGGGGTTTGTAGTATATGGCCAATATACCACAGCTAAGGGCTGTATCCAGGCACTCGGAGTTGCGTCGTGCGTAAGAACAGCCCTTAGCCGTGGTATATTGGCCATAATATACCATCAACGGCATATTATTGCCTAATGTTAGCTGGGTGCTGCATTATTTAACATTAACTGCATTATTGCTTGGTGACAACTGGTGACAACTGAAATGCACCACGGTAAAGAATGTTGGCCTACAAACGATCCAATATTTATGTTTTTTTTTTTTAAGTGTATATTTTGAGCTTGACTACCTTTGAACTTCAGTCGCACGTATTCAAACTGCATACCATATTCAAAACTAACTTAATTTAGAAAGCCCAAAATTGCAACAGAATAAATGTGCCATTCTTAACTATGTTAAATCAGTTAGAAACTATTAAATTATGCAAGTAAAACGTTTTAGCAGCCCCCCCCCCCCCCCCACACACACAGCAAAGAGAAACGTTTTAAAGTTATTTTCCTGCAATTATGCACATTTAGCCAAGGGGAGTAGAGAACATGTTGCCGTTTTAAAGCAAGTCTGCTGCAATTCTATACGTTTTACAATGGGGAGGAGAGAAGATTTAGCCATTTTATAACTAATTTCATGCCATGGGGCAAAGATAAAATGTGCAGTTGTACAGCTAATTTCCTGCAATTCTACACATTTTTCCATAGGATGGAGGCAAATGTTTGCAGTTTTAATTATGACAACTGATGATCAAATGGGCCCCACCCCAGTTGGTAATTCGACCATGCTTCCAAGTTTAGATACCTGGCCGCTAGACTAATTTTCCGATCTAACTTGGGATGATTGAGTGACTGCTGATGCACAACCCACATTTCAAAATTGCATCTTGTTTATTCTAACTCAACAGTAAGTTGAGACCCCGACTGATTAATTTAGATGTTTTATTGGGCCGCCCGGCAGTTACCCATCCCTGGCCTACCTAACGTTAGATCATCGAAAGACAAGCCCGCAAATGTGCATACGGGAGCTTTCACACTATAAACAACACACATCAATCGGCATTTATGGTATACTCAAAATGTAAACAACCAAAAGACAGTGATCAGTTGGAGCTAGTTAAACTCAATCGGCCATGCACAAAATACACTAACATTTCAATCGACCATAATTCCCCCAAACTAAAATGGTCGCATGGACAGCGACCACTGTCCTTATTCGTCGGTGTCCGTCGTGGTGGACCTGTCTCCCTCCCTACTATAAAAAGCTCGCTGATGTTTATATGTAGAGCCGGTGACGTAGCGTTGACTAGCACCTTCCCATCCCGGACAGTCTATATTAGAGAGCCAATATGGCTGTATAAAACCGAGCTGCGGAAAGGAGGAGGGTCACAACCGTCGAGAGGAGACATGGACGCGATTTTACCGAGCCGGGTTCAACGACCATTGCCTGGTGCTCGGAGTCGCTATTCAAATGATGGATGTAAATGGAATTGCTGGTATCTAGATTGTTTTATTTTAGTGAGTTAATATGTAATTTTAGAGATGGGGCCAGGAAAGAGGACATTTGTCTTGGGGCGGCTTGCTGACGTTAGCAGCCTTGTTCTAACTAGGAAACACATTTTCAAAAATTCCTCCAAACGCACCAGCAAATGTAGGCTGATGCATGCTAACTAGCTGGCAGCCAAGATTGCAAATTAGTCTACATTGCAATTAAAAAGGCTCAAGTCACATTTTACTATTTAGCTAACTATGTCGTTAGCTTCACCAAAGACTTGTCTTCTGGCTTGTATTAACATTAGCCCAAGTTACCAACGCCATTCACCAGCTGTATTCTGAAAAAATGCAGAGGATTCAAATGGTTTCGAAAAGGGGTTAAAATGGCCGATTGTTGTACTTATGGCTATCATTTTTATTAATGAGAACATCAACTGTTTGCCAACAATACTCCCTAAGTCGCTTTTAATATGCTTCCACTCAAAATGCCAACCTTTTTTTTGGCAGCTAGCAGTTTGCCATCATCAGTTTTTACTGACTACCTCTGACAATGATCCTTACCACTTGATTCGAGTTAGCCGAGCTCGCCATTACGCGTAGTGTAAAACCACACGAAAATCAAGCGAGGAATAAGAGCAAAAAAAAAAAAAAAACGACCTAAAACAACTGGGTACGACACTTAAAAATTGCCGGCATAACTTTTGTAAATAAAACACAGATTTTAACGGTCTTATTTACAAACACGGACTCTGCCTTCCCAGCCGTCCTTCGCCCGCCGTTGTCCTCCTTTATATACCGAGCATGAGCTGCGAGTGCGCGAGACATAGGGCAACCCGGTCATTACCGCGAGATTCCGCGGGAATATCGTCCAGGAGAAAACAGGGACGAGTTCAGCAGGACAACGTTTTGGACGTTCAGATAGAAATGTATTATGCAGAATCATTCAAATGCATTTCTGACCTATAGAACAAGAAATCATGTGTAGGCTCTATTCATGGAATTTCTATCTGCCACGTTCGACAACGTTTGGCAAATGAACGTGGTCCAACTTCAGCTTTGACAGCACTGGGAAATATATTGTTACATTGTGTACTGGGAAATGCATGAATGAGAATGCTCACAAAATCAAATAGCTTTGTTTTATAATTCTGATTTGCTTTGACGTTGAACTGACGTCTGAGCCCAGCGGACATTACACACATGTACACCCACCGTATAGACAACTTTACCCCTGCCTACTTGTACGTATTGTATCTACTTCAATCACCACGTATCCCTGCACAAGGTTCATCTTGTATATAACTTCATTCTTGTGTGTTTTATTTCTCATGTGTTTAAACATGTTCTTATTTAACTTGGCATCGTTGGGAATGAGTTTATAAATTATAATTTCACTGTTTTCGGTGCATGTAACAAATACCATTGGTCACATGATACCATGCTGTGTTTCCATGTGTTGCTGCCATGCTATGTTGTCGTTTTAGGTCTCTCTTTATGTAGTGTTGTGGTGTCTCTTGTCGTGATGTGTGTTTTGTCGTATTTTTATTCTTTCTTTTGTAATCCCAGCCCCCGTCCCCGCAGGAAACCTTTTTCTTTCTGGTATGCCGTCATTGTAAATTATAAATATTTCTTAACTTGCCTAGTCATTAAAAACATTTGTGTACCCTCTCCCTTCGTAACTGTGAATTCCTTTATTCTTAGTGTTCTATTTGTCACATGGTACCGCCCAAACTTTGCAAAGTACTTTATGTCATTCAATACTGTATGACATCAAAGGTGATAAATTATAATAGATAATATTAATAATATATTATTCGCCTCGTCCTCTCAGATGTTTGTAAGTCGCTCTGGATAAGAGCGTCTGCTAAATGACTTAA
This sequence comes from Salmo salar, assembly GCF_965601325.2. NCBI lineage: Eukaryota > Metazoa > Chordata > Actinopteri > Salmoniformes > Salmonidae > Salmo > Salmo salar. The sequence goes on along the minus strand of NC_138296.1, from coordinate 87,121,344 downwards.
ATGTAAATGTAAATGTAGATGTTATCCATTTCTTCCCCTAAGGGTTTTTTGCTCGTGACAGATTCAGGAGACACTTGGATGTAGTAACTCATTGCCACCATTAGAGGGTGATCACACACCGGGACAAACACACATAGGATCAGTTTCCAAACAGTATGAATTCCCACGTCACAATCAATTAACGCAAGGTGAAAGGCATACCCAAATAGTTTTTGTCCCAAAAACTAAAAGCATTGTTTTTGGGACAAATCACTCGCTCAAAGCTAAACTATAGATCAATTTGAACAATTTGGCCGATTGAGCAAGTTGAGGGGACTAAACGGCTGGGCCCTAGATAGCACGCAAGCTGTCATGGTCAAAACATTTGGACTCAATCATTGCTAAAACGGAAGAGGTCTGGCCTTGATAAGGTATTGTTCAGCTTTCTTGACATCTCAGTCAATGAGACCTAGTTTTGCCGCACCTGGAATACTGCCCAGTTGTGTGGTCATGTGCACCTGGAATACTGCCCAGTTGTGTGGTCATGTGCACCTGGAATACAGCCCAGTTGTGTGGTCATGAGGGACATACAGTACCAGTCAAAAGTTTGTACACACATACTTATTCAAGGGTTTTTCTTGATTTTTCCTATTATCTACATTGAAAAAAAATAACACATATGGAATCACGTAGTAACCAAAAATGTTAAACAAATCAAAATATAATTCATATTTTCGATTCTTCAAAGTAGTCACCCTTTGCACACTCTTGGCGTTCTCTCAACCAGCTTCACCTGGAATGCTTTTCCAACAGTCTTGAAGGAGTTCTCACATATGCTGAGCACTTGTTGGCTGCTTTTCTTTCACTTTGCAGTCCAACTCATCCCAAAGCATCTTAATTGGGTTGAGGTCAGATGACTGTGGAGGCCAGATCATCTGATGCAGCACTCCATCACTCTCCTTCTTTGTCAAATAGCCCTTACATAGCCTGGAGGTGTGTTGGGTCATTGTCCTGTTGAAAAACATATGATGTAACCACTAAGCACAAACCAGATGGGATGGCTAATCGCTGCATAATTCTGTGGTAGCCATGCTTGTTAAGTGTGCCTTGAATTCTAAATAAATCACAGAGAGTGTCACCAGCAAAGCACCCCCACACCATCACACCTCCTCCTCCATGCTTTATGGTAGGAACCACACACACGGATATCATCCGTTCACCTACTCTGCTGCTCACAAAGACACAGCAGTTGGAACCAAAGGACAGATTTCCACCGGTCTAATATCCATTGCTCCCGTTTCTTGGCTCAAGCAAGTCTCTTCTTCCTATTGGTGTCCATTAGTAGTGGTTTCTTTGCAGCAATTCGACCATGAAGGCCTGAACAATTGATGTCGAGATGTGTCTGTTACTTGAACTCTGTGAAGGATTTATTTGGGCTGCAATTTCTGCGGCTGCTAACTCTAATGAACTTATCCTCTGCAGCAGAGGTAACTCTGGGTCTTCCTTTTCTGTGGCGGTCCTCATGAGAGCCAGTGTCATTATAGTGTTTGATGGTTTTTGCAACTTCACTTGAAAAAAAATTCAAAGTTCTTGAAATTTTTCGTGTTGACTGACCTTCATGTCTTAAATTAATGATGGACTGTTGTTTCTCTTTGCTTATTTGAGCTGTTCTTGGCATAAAATGGACTTGGTCTTTTACCAAATAGGGCTATCTTCTGTATATCACCCCTACCTTGTCACAACACAACTGATTGGCTCAAATGCATTAAGAAGGATAGAAATTCCACAAATCAACCTTTAACACGTCACACCTGTTAATTGAAATGCACATCAGGTGACTACGTCATGAAGCTGACTGAGAGCATGCGACGAGTGTGCAGAGCGGTCATCAAGGCAAAACTTTTTTTTATTTAACCTTTATTTAACTTGGCAAGTCAGTAAAAAAAAAAACATATTTTTCAATGATGGCCTACCCCAGCCAAATCCCCCCCCTAACCCTGAGAACCCTGGGCCAAATGTGCACCGCCCTTTGGGAAAGGGTGGCTACTTTGAAGAATCTCAAATAGAAAATATATTTTGATTTGTTTATCACTTTTTTGGAAACTACATGATTCCATATGTGTTAATTCATAGTTTTCATGTCTTCACTATTATTCTACAATGTAGAAAATAGTACAAATAAAGGTAAACCCTGGAATGAGTAGGTGTGTCCAAACTTTTGACTGGTACTGTATATTATCATTTGTATTTTATTTGTTGTTTCCTTTTTGGATCCAAGGAAGAGTAGCCACTCATCCGTGCATGCACTGACCAACTGGCAAGTGTCTTCACTGACATTTTCAACCTCTCCCTGTCTGAGTTTGTAATACCAACATGTTTCAAGCAGACCACCATAGTCCCTGTCCCAAGAACACTAAGGTAACCTGCCTAAATGACTACTGACCCATAGCACTCACGTCTGTAGACATGAAATGCTTTGAAAGCCTGGTCATGGCTCACATCAACACCATTATCCCAGAAACCCTAGACCCACTCCAATGTGCATACTGCCCCAACAGATCCAAAGATGATGCAATCTCTATTGCACTCCACACTGCTCTTTCCCATCTGGACAAAAGGAACTCCTATGTGAGAATGCTATTCATCGACTACAGCTCAGCGTTCAACACCATACTACCCTCAAAGCTCATCACTAAGCTAAGGACCCTGGAACTAAACACTTCCCTCTGCAACTGGATCCTGGACTTCCTGATGGGCCGCCCCAGGTGGTAAGGGTAGGTAGGTAACAACATATCCGCCACGCTGATCCTCAACACGGGGACCCCTCAGGGGTGCGTGCTGAGTCCTCTCCTGTACTCCCTGTTCAATCCCTGTTCAATCATGACTGCATGGCCAGGCACGACTCCAACACCATCATTAAGTTTGCCGATGACACAACAGTGGTAGGCCTGATCACCGACAATGATGAGACAGCCTATAGGGATGAGGTCAGAGACCTGGCAGTGTGGTGCCAGGATAACAACCTCTCCCTCAACGTGATCAAGACAAAGGAGATGGCTGTGGACTACAGGAAAAGGAGGACCAAGCATGCCCCCATTCTCATCGACGGGGCTGTAGTGGAGCAGGTTGAGAGCTTCAAGTTCCTAGGTGATCCTCAAAGGTTCCGTATCTGTACCATTGAGAGCATCCTGACTGGTTGCATCATTGCCTGGTATGGCAACTGCTTGGCCTCCAACCGCGTATGGCCCAGTACATCACTGGGGCCAAGCTTCCTGCCGTCCAGGACCTTAATACCAGGCGGTGTCAGAGGAAGGCCCTAAAAATTGTCAAAGACTCCAGCCACCCTAGTCATAGACTGTTCTCTCTGCTACCGCACGCCAAGCGGTACCAGAACGCCAAGTCTAGGTCCAAGAGGATTCTAAATAGCTTCTACTCCCAAGCCATAAGACTCCTGAACATCTAATCAAATGGCTACCCAGATGCCCCCCCCCCCCCCCCCTTTACGCTGCTGCTATTCTCTGTTTATTATCTGTGCATAGTCACTATAACTCTACCTACATGTAAATATTACCTCATTTACCTCGACTAACCGGTGCCCCCACACATTGACTCTGCACCGGTACCCCCTGTTTATAGACTCGCTATTGTTATTTTACAGCTGTTCTTTAATTATTTGTTACTTTTATTTCTTTTTTTTGTGGAATTTTTCTTCAAACTGCATTGTTGGTTAAGGGCTTGTAATTTAGCATTTCACTGTAAGGTCTACACCTGTTGTATCCGGCGCATGTGACAAATAACATTTGATTTGATTTGATTTGATCATATAAGATGTGCAATTTTGGTCAAAATAGCTCAATGATGTACACTTCAGGCAAGCTGTGTCGTACAGACTATGTTAACAATACCCTTCCTCTTCTAGGGGGAAAATTCCCTGAAAGCATAAAGCCATGGAAGGAATGCAGGATGACAAAGAACCTTATTGCTACTTCCTATTGTCTCCATGGAAACCTGGCTCAATGGACATTCAGTGGGTATGGATGATCTGGACCATAGGACACAGAACTCACCCCCACATCAGTCAAGTTAACACACTCCACACATTCTTCTTTCCTACATTTGAACAGTTTCATTCCAAAACATTATTTCCATTTTCAGAAATGTTGGTAAATTAGCTTGGTGTGTTTTTTCGCTATCTATTCATGCCACGGGGTTGTTCAATGACAGACATGTATTTGTTTAGAATCTATAATTTGATGGTTTCATTTCAGAGAGACAAATAATCATGTTTTTTGTTTGCAAAATGCTATATATTTACATTTTAGTCATTTAGCAGACACTCTTATTCAGAGCGACTTACAGTAGTGAATGCATACATTTCATACTATTATTATATTTTTTTCCTGTGCTGGCCCCCCGTGGGAATTGAACCCACAACCCTGGCGTTGCAAACACCATGCTCTACCAACTGAGCTACAGAGAAATAAGTAGTACTGCTTGGCTTTACACAGTCAAATGTAACAAATAACAAAACATGTTATAAAGAAATGTACAAATGATACATTTGTGACATCAATATATATATTTTTTACTAATAATAATTCAATACAGTAATATGATACCTGTGTGTAAAACATTTCCATTTTCCATTTTAGTCATTATCCAGAGCGACAACCACATATCACAGTAAAATATATAGGATACAAACATTCCATTCCAGCCCAAAAATTCCTATATAGCATTTTGCAAAAAAAACATCTTCATACACATCTAAAATGTATGAATAAAAAATCTGAGAACAGTCACATTTGACACACACGAGGCTATAAGCGATCATTTCTGGTGTTAAAAGCACAAATGTGAAATATTGGTGGATATAGCGTTGTAGAAGTCAACTCTTCAGTTGTTGCTGTATAGGCTACCATGTATACATTTATTTAATCCGTTTCATCTTTTCATATACTGTACATAAACTGACTATACCAAACATTAGGAACACCTTCCTAATATTGAGTTGCAACCCCCAGTCTAAATTTTGTCGGGGCATGGACTCTACAAGATGTCGAAAGTGTTCCACAGGGATGCTGGCCCACAGGTATGCCGGACCATGTTGACTCCAATGCTTCCCACAGTTGTGTCAAGTTGGCTGGATGTTCTTTGGGTGGTGGACCATTCTTCATACACACAGGAAACTGTTGAGTGGGAAAAACCCAGCAGCAACGGCACTTCAATCTTTGTCTTGATCATTCACCCTCTAAATGGCACACATACACAATCCATGTCTCAATTGTCTCAAGGCTTAAAAATCCTGCTTTAACCTGTCTCCTTCCCTTCATCTACACTGATTGAAGTGGATTTAACAAGTGACATCAATTAGGAATCATAGCTTTCATGATCTGTGCTGTGCTGAGCTATGCTGAGCCGTATCTGAGCTATGCTGTGCTGGGAGGCAGTGGCTTGTATGTAGCCTTTCCTGCAGGCAAATTACCTAGTGGCCTCAAGGGGTGGAATGTTATTCATATTCTTCTTAATTTCATCATTAATAAAAAAAATTTTTAAAACCTGCCGAAAATCCTGTGTTTCTATGTCAAACGGTTTTGTTATATTTCAGACTTCTGTGATGTATAGAAAGTGTAATATTAATATGCAAACTCAAAGTTGAATGCATTTTAAATCTATATCTGAAGTGGTACAGGTGTCTTCTTTCTTTAAGTCCATAACCATGTGTGTGAGGTGTATACTTTTGTTTCACAGTAGATTTGTTTAAGACTACCAGGAAACACTCTGTGTGAGCCAATGACAGGCACTGGCCTGAATAACCTATTGATCAATTTACTTAGTATGTGAAGAGTTCAAAGGTGAGTTCAGTCAACTGAGCTTTCAAGCGTTTGCATTTCCGTTGACATTTTAGTCATTCATCCAGAGCGACTTACAGTTTGTGCATTCATCTTATTAAGGTAGCTAGGTAGGACAAACACATATCACAGTCATAGTCAACTTTTTTTCATGCACTTCTGTAACGTGTGGGCTGATTAGGGTTGAGATCAATAACATGGTTATAACATGCTTAATACATGTTTATTACATGCTTAATACATGGTTTCTTTCGCGCACAAGAGTCGAGTTCAGGTCATCTTTTGCAACTTGTATTTTTCATTTATTGCAACTGGAAGACATTACATCACAAACATTATTGTAGGTTTTAGAAAAATGGAAAGGAAAAAAACAACATTGATACTTTTTTTTGCCACAGTTATTGGACAATATGATATTTACATGAATGAATGAATGGATGAATGAATGGATGAAATAGTTTGAAATCAGTCTTTGGCAATATTATTGCACAAAAAGGAAAGAATCAAACATTCATTTGAAAATCAATCAAACAGCCGGGTGTAGATACTCTGTATTACATTGTCATCTCATAGATAAATAATTTGACATTTGACATCTCTATCTGATGGCATTCTGACACTTCTGAAATAGTTACCAACATGGCAGTATTGTAACGTATTGTCAGAGAAAATGAAAATGGCAGGCCTTGTGTGAGTCCAAAATGGCACCCCAACGGCACTTTTGACAAACATAGTGAGCTAGATATGGAATAGGTTGTCATTTGGGAGGCACACCTTATATTGAGCATGATTAAGTTTGCCAGGTTTTTAGTTAAAACTTTTGTTTTTAATTCGAGGGCTTTTCAGGCAGTGAAGCCTTTTCTTCTCATATTTTCCATGTCATTCAGTTAGTCAGTCCTAGTTCCAGGTATCGTTGTATTTGTAAAGCCGAACATTATAGGGCCATGAGTTCATCTTCCTTCCCTGCATGTCACTGGATGCGTCCCAAATTGCACCTGAGCCCTATGGGCCCTGGTCAAAAGTAGTCCACTACACTGTGTGTACAAAACATTAAGAACACCTGCTCTCTCCATGATATAGACTGACCAGGTGAATCCAGGTGAAAGCTATGATCCCTTATTGACGTCACTTGTTAAATCCACTTCAATCAGTGTAGATGACGGGTAGGAGACAGGTTAAAGAAGGATTGTTGAGCCTTGAGACAATTGAGGCATGGATTGTGTATGTGTGCTGTTCAGAGGGTGAATGGATGAGACAAAATATTTAAGGGCCTTTGAACGGGGTATGGTAGTAGGTGCCAGGCAAACTGGTTTGTGTCAAGAATTGTAACGCTGCTTGGTTTTTCACGCTCAACAGTTTCCCATGTGTATCAAGAATGGTCCATCCCCTAAAGGACATCAACCAACTCCACACAACTGTGGGAAGCATTGGAGTCAACATGGGCCAGCATCCCTGTAGAACGCTTTCAACACCTTGTAGAGTCCAATGCCCTGACGGATTGAGGCTGTGCTCGGGGGGGGGGGGGGGGGGGGTTGGAGATGGCAGCAAGGTATACAGGGACAGTAAGTGTGTGTCTGAAATGGCACCTGATTCCCTATGTAGTGCACTACTTTTGACCAGGGCTCTCATCAAAAGAAGTGCACTATATATTGGGAATATAGAACCATTTCAGACACGACCAGGTAGCTCTTTCTTCTTCATGTAAACATTGATAGAAGCACATTGAATTGTATAGAATGTCATTGTTCTCTATCACAGCTGATAGAATACTATGACAATGGAACTCAATGGAACTCAGAACATTTGCTTGTCTGTCTCCCTGTCTAGCTGTCACAGTCACTTTCTGTCATTCCTCTAAACCACTACTGTAGTCACTCTCTGCCTTTCCTTTAAACCACTACTGTAGTCACTCTCTGCCTTTCCTTTAAACCACTACTGTCGTCACTCTCTGCCTTTCCTTTAAACCAGAGTTTCCCAAACTCGGTCCTGTGGCCCTGGGTGCACGTTTTGCTTTTTTGCCCTAGCACTACACAGCTGATTCAAATAACCAACTCATCATCAAGCTGTATTTATTTGAATCAGCTGGGTAGTGCTACGGCAAAAACAAAACGTGCACCCAGGGGGACCCCAGGACCGAGTTTGGGAAACCCTGCTCTAAACCACTACTGTAACCAACTCTGGCTCTACTCTGACTCTCTCTGACTCTTTCTGACTCTACTTTGACACTCTGGACCTCTCTGACTCTACTCTGACTCTACTCTGCACATAACCTCAGTCCAAACACTATTACCTCTGCTGGTTGTACCAGAAACATATTCATTATCTCACTCCAATGTATGTATGTATGTATGTATGTATGTATGTATGTATGTATGTATGTATGTATGTATGTATGTATGTATGTATGTATGTATGTATGTACAGTATGTACAGTATGCATTATGTATGTATGTATGTATGTATGTATGTATGTATGTACAGTATTGGGCGGCAGGTAGCTTAGTGGTTAGAGCTTTGGGTCAGTAATCGAAAGGTTGCTGGATCAAATCCCCAAGCTGACAAGGTAAAAATCTGTTATTCTTCCCCTGAACAAGGCAGTTAACCCACTGTTCCCCGGTAGGCCGTCATTGTAAATAAGAATTTGTTCTTAACTGACTTGCCTAGTCGAATAAAGGTAAAATGTAACATTTAAATGTATGCATGTATATATGAACATACCAGAGCATGAACTGACTAAGGCTTTAATGTATTCTCATTATAGCTTACACTAATCTTCTACAGCAGTGGGCTAAATGTACTGAATCACTCAAAACCTAAACAATTGGCAGGGTTTAAACATCACTCATTATATAATACTTTTCCTTTGTACTGTCATTTTTCCAAAGTAAATCATCCATAAAAACAGGCTCTATTGAGTCATACATTAATATATTGTATCTGACATAACTTTGAACAAAAGGTTTGCCTATGCTAATCTGGTGTAGGCTAGGGAGCCAATTAGAACAGTGGAACTTGTTCTGAACATTCTGAGGAATTCTAAACTCCATGTCAAACAGTTCCTTATACTCCGTCAGTTTACACTGAGGTTTCTGCCAGGAGAACTAGGACCCAATAGGAACATAGTCACAAAATGACAAAATATTGTGATAAATAAAGAAATATGTGCTGCTCAATATGAAATCATGTCAATCAAAGACATTGGAACACAAAGCCTTGAGAACAGGCACAATGTTAAAGGGTGTATGGTTGTTGGACACACACAAACACTCACACACACACACTATTGATAACTTCTGAAAAACACTAGAACATTGACATATTTATCTTTTAAGAGGAAGAAGACTGAAAACCATACTAGAGGCTTTTCAATCTTATACCTAACAGACATGGGTTTAAACGCTACAGTATTTGACATAATTTAAAATACTTGGGCTGTGCTTGATAGAGCTTGCCTCAATGGAACTAATAGAAAAGTCCCAAAAGTACAAACCCTGCCCATCTGGCACTCAACGTCATTCAAAGTATTTGAAAGCTTTCAAATAGTATTTAAACCCAGGTCTGTTATACCTAAAGCCCGGAGTAGAAGGGCCTCATAATTGCAGAGTGATTTCCCCATAACATTTCTCCCTGAAGAAGATTTGTCTTTATAAACCTGCTCATCTGAAGAAATACAATATCAATTTACAAAAAAAAATATCTAAATTAAATTAAACAAAATCGAGGGTATAAGAATTGTCTGCAAAAACTTTGTTTTCTCTTGTAGGATCTAAGTTTATATGAAAATAAGTCATGCTTCATGCTAAATACATTGTTTATATTACATGATCTTTGAATAAAAAAAGATTGACTTTTGTATCTTATTTACAAGCACCCATGCAATATAACTGAGAAAGTCCTGCAGGTCAAATTGCTTCAATTAAGAAAGGAAAAATAAAATATTTTCGAACCTTTTTACAGTTGTCCAGACTGAACAAATTGCTTGTACTTTTATGAGAGTAGGTAGAGGAAGAATGGGAAACATTCCAAACAGAAATAAAACGACAACGAATCCACAATTTATGTAAATAGTTTTGTGAGTCTGTTAAATGATAGGCAGGTGTCGTAACATGGGGTATATTTAAACTGACATTCACTTTTTAATGGAAGACAAATACTGGAAGAGTTTGAGGGACATAGTCTAAGTGAAACTGTGTCTGAAATGGCACCCTATTCCCTATATAGTGCACTACTTTTGGCCAGAGCCCATGAAGCTCTGGACAAATTAGTGCACTATAAAGAGAATAGGGTGCCATTTCAGATGCAGATGAGCAACAAGCACAAGATGGAGGAGATATATTGCCTCTGACCCGGCACTAAGTCATCACCATGACAACAAAAACATTGTAACAGTAAAGTTCTAATTATCCTTAAATATTAAAAAGTGCTCTTAAAGGAATCGTGCCCCGTTCTCCATGATGTCTTTACTATTGGTAATAGAAATTGCTGTAATGAATGTCAATTAAGTGCATGCATGATTTTCACAATTGTTTAGACATTTACGGTATTCTCCTGTCTCTTCTCTGAAGATCTTCTGATGTAAAAATATTATAATAATTGCCATTGAGCAGATGCTTTTATCCAAAGCGACTTACAGTCGTGCGTGAATACAATTTATGCGAGTGGCCACGGGAATTGAATCCACAACCCTGGTGGTGCAACAGCCATGCTCTACCAACTGAGCCATACACGACCATATATGATGTTGCAATGCCTTTATATTTGTCTTTGTAAGCAGATTGGCTACATCAGGCAACCTGGTCGCTTGTCTTTGGCACAGTCTTACATTTTGTGCTCATGGGCGTAGGATGTGTGAGCAGCAAGTTTGAACAGTTTTAAAACTGGAAGTATTATTGGCTCAACTTCCTTGCTTTCATTACTGGACAATTGCTACAGATTCACAGACGAAACACTTACAGATTACACAAAACGCTCAGCTATTCTCCTCAACCATTACATTTTCTACTATGTTTTTCCATAATTAGTGACAAAACATATTTTTCTATGGCTTACATCCCCTTTACACAACATAAAAATATCAACAGAGACACATGAGAATCAATTACCCATCAGAGTTAGAGTGAAACATATAGGAAACGTATAGGAAACGCATAGGAAAACAGAGATTTTTGATATTGCCACAAATAAGTAGGATTCTCCTAATGCCCCTGGAGGAGAGAAAGAGAGCTAGAGAGAGATAGAGAGAGATAGATGAAGTAATGTCTATTGAGACTAATGCTTGAATAGAGTTCTATCTCCTGGCCCGTTGGTGGTTGATAGGTCACTGTGTAGACCTGGCGTGTAGTCCTACTGAAGGCCTCTGTGCTCAGGCCTGGCCATATACCCTTTTCACACTATTGAAGCCAAAGTTGAGCTGAGCCAAGCCGAGATGTACTGGGGCTTCCTGGCCTGGTTACCCTCATCTACCATAGTTGCTGCTGGAACCATGCTGGGAAGGACAATCTGAAAATAAATGTTCAGAGCCAGCACAGTATAGGCTTTAGTTTGGGTTTATAGTGGGAATCAGGCGTCAGAGACACAACACACCACCAATGGTTAGAAGCAGCTGGTGTCCGTCTCCTCTGACCAGAATATCTGCCGTCCTTTTCTGTTCATTTCACGATGTTTCTACATGTTGAATCTCCACCATTTGTCAACACCCCGCAGGTGATTGCTAACACACCTTGCAACACACCATGCCAACCCGCTGCTTTTAGCCATTGGTCTTTGTGGCGTGTCTCAGCGATTACTTTCTAGCCCATGGCGATATGTGTGTAGGCCAGGTGTACTGGCCAGGTGTGTTGGCCAGGTGTTCTGGCCAGGTGTGTAGGCCAGGTGTGCTGGCCAGGTGTGCTGGCCAGGTGTATAGGCCAGGTATACAGGCCTGATGTGTAGGCCTCTCTATGGCCTGGCATTAGTTAGTTTCTGAGGGCCTCTTTCTGCTCCTTCTCTTTCTGAGCAGCCTTGGCTCGGTTTGTGATGTTGTTGAGGCACGCCCTGACACCCGCCAGGTGGAGCAACGACCCAGCCGCCTCCTTCATCTCCTCATCATCGCTCTCCAACGGTGGCTTCTCCGCCAATGCTGCCGAACGGCGCTTCTTCAGCGGCAGCGTATCACCCAGGGCCCGCAGGCGGTTTTTGGTCCAGGGCAGTCCCCGTCGCCGGGCATGCTGGGATAGGAAGGAGACGGAGGCAGAGTCCAGTGGGACTTCTTTTGGTTCGGATTTAACCCCTCGGTGGACTCCCACCTCCACTGCAATGATGTCATCGTCTTCGTCAGACACGGAGGGCCCCTGGGAAGAGCAGGGAATGCTGGGGGATTTGGCATTGCTGTAGTTGTGGTCCTCCTGGAGGTCGTCGCTGGGAGGGTGGGAGGGGTAGTCACAGGGGGTCAGGTAGTCCCCCAGAGCTGACCTGGAAAAAGACACACAGGAGAGATAGGAAGGCTATAGTTACTCTTAATGTAAACAGACTACATTCTTGGTTAGAGTGTCTGCACTGAGATTGGAAGGTTGGGAGTTCAATCCCGGGCCGAGTCATACCGAAGACTGTACAAATTGGACCCAATGCGTCTCTGCTTGGCACTCAGAAACATTAAAGAGATACTGTAGATTGGGGGTAAGGCCCTGCGATAGATTAGCGTCCGGTCCAGGAGGTATACAGGTATACTATCTTAATTTGATCACTCTGTTGTTGCAGATCATTTTCCTGCTGGGGAAATCGCAGAGGAAAATCCTAACTTGTTGTGTATTCAGGGTTAAAAAGGCTTCTAAAGTTCGTATTTTCCACTTAAAAATGTTAGACTTAATTTGCCCTAACGAAAAAGGGGAGGAGCAGGAGTAGATGTGACAGATGGTTTTGAGGCCAGGGCTCTGTACAGGCCAGTCAAGTTCTTCCACCCCGATCTCAACAAACCATTTCTTTAGGGACTTCTCTTTGTGCATGGGGACATTGGCATGCTGAAACAGGAAAGGTCCTTCCCCAAGCTGTTGCCACAAAGTTGGAAGCACAGAATCGTCTAGAATGTCATTGTATGCTGTAGTGTAAAGATTTCCCAAAACTGGAACTAAGGGGCCTAGCCTGAACTATGAAAAACAGCCCCAGACCATTATTCCTCCTCCACCAAACTTTACAGTTGCCACTATGCATTGGGGCAGGTAGCGTTCTCTTGGCATAGACTGAACCCAGATTTGTCCGTCAGACTGCCAGATGGTGAAGCATGAATCATCACTCCATACAACAAGTTTCCACTGCTCCAAAGTCCAATGGCGGCGAGCTTTACGCCACTCCAGCCGACACTTGGCATTGGACATGGTGATCTTAGGCTTGTGTGCAGCTGCTTGACCATGGAAACCCATTTCATGAAGCTCCCGACGCACAGTTATTGTGCTGACGTGGCTTCCAGAGGCACTTTGGAACTCGGTAGTGAATGTTGCAACTGAGGACAGACAAATTTTGCACGTTTTAGCACTCGGTGGTCCCGTTCTGTGAGCTTCTGTGGCCTACCACTTTGTGGCTGAGCCACTGTTGCTCCTAGATATTTCCATTTCACAATAACAGCACTTACAGTTGACCGGGGCAGCTCTAGGAGGGCAGAAATTTGACGTTCTGACTTTTTGGAAAGGTGGCATCCTATGAATGTGCCACGTTGAAAGTCACTGAGCTCAGTAAGGCCATTGTACTGCCAATGTTAGTCTATTGAGATGGCATGTCTGCATGCTCAATTGTATACGCCTGTCAGCAACGGGTATGGCTAAAGTAGCCGGACCCACTTATTTGAAGGGGTGTCCACATACAAAAGTATCTATAGTGTATTTCTGTATAGTTACTGTGTCATTACAATAGTACATTTGATATACCATAAAAGCTGATCAGAGCATCGCGCCATAAATAAATCAAAGTACTCCATCTGTCCGTTCACACCACAGCACACCCCTCGCTCGGACTGGACCTCATTTTCCTTTAGCAGGACAGTCTGGCAGCATTAATATCTCATAGGAAGGACATACCATCTTCTAAATGATGAAATATTCCATGCATACCTTATATGAGCTGCTGCCCTGCCAGTGGGGATGTTTAATTCATGACATGGTGTGCGTGTGTGTGTGCATCCATGTGTGGATGTGTGTGCCTCTGTGTGTATGAGCATGCCTCTGTGTGTGTGTGTGTGTGTGTGTGTGTGTGTGTGTGTGTGTGTGTGTGTGTGTGTGTGTGTGTGTGTGTGTGTGTGTGTGTGTGTGTGTGTGTGTGTGTGTGTGTGTGTCCTTTCATGCTCTCATGCTCCCATGATGGATAAGCATGTCCAGGCCTGTTCCTAAAGCTTCTCTGAATCACCAGGCTCTTCACAGGACTAAACCAGTGTGATGGCTGGTAGAAACACACCTGGTTGTGATAAGACTTACAAATAGCACCATATTCCCTATATAGTGCACTACTTTTGACCAGGGCCCATAGGCAAGACTGAACTCAACATGTAGTACTGTACTAAACCAAATAAAATACCAAATACCTTTGTGTGGTGGTTTCAGTTGGAGTATAATAATAATAAACAAATTAATGTGTGATTATGTAAATGGTAAACGGTGGAAAAATACTTTTGGGAAGGTGGGGGGTGAGTGTGTGTGTACTCAAGGTGCAGCCATACATCATAACCCAACATTTGATTGACAGGCTCACTGACTGTCACGTCCTGACCATAGAAAGCTGTTATTTTCTATGGTAGAGTAGGTCAGGGCGTGACATTTTTTTTTTTCTAGGTTAGATTTTCTATGTTGGGTTGTTCTAGTTTTGTATTTCTATGTTGGGCTTTGTTTGGGATGATCTCCAATTAGAGGCAGCTGGTCATCGTTGTCTCTAATTGGAGGTCATTTAAGTTGGTGTTTGTCCCACCTGGGTTTGTGGGAGATTGTTTTTGAGTAGTGTATGTTTCTCCTCTGCGTCACATTTTTTTTTGTTGTTGTTGATATTCTAGTTTATTTAGATGTATTGCATAGTTTCACAGTATAAATGAAATGTGGAACAACACACACGCTGCACTTTGGTCCGCTCCTCCTTTCGACAGCCGTGACACTGACCTTATCGCAGTGGTCCTTCTGCCCACAGGGCTAATGGGTAGGGATCGGATGACAGGAAACAGACAATGGCTCCTGACGCAGGCCCCATTTTGGATCACGCCTTCAGAAACTACAGAGAGAGGAGGAGACACAAGGATTTACATAGAGATACACACCAACAAATACATGCTAACAGACACTAGTGTGCACAAGAAAACACACACACAAAAAGGATGCAAACATTTGAAAGGTCCCTGTATGCATGGAACTCAAGGGTACAGAAACACCTCCTTCTCCAAACACACACACACACACACACACACACACACACACACACACACACACACACACACACACACACACACACACACACACACACACACACACACACACCACACACACACACACACACAGAAATGCACACAAATACACATGCATACATCTATACACAGAACAAAAAGTTGTTCCACATAGCAACATTTTCGTAAACACATAGCAACATTGTCGTAACCACATAGCAACATTGTCGTAAACACATAGCAACATTGTCGTAAATGGCTAAGGTGTTGGATTGACTGGTCTGGGCTACTCCCTGAATTCACTGTAGGGAAATAATGAATAAGAAGCCAGAATCATAAGCTAGCCTATACACCTCAAAAAGACCTGTGATCAGTTCACTGATTATTCATTGGTTCTGTGAATAGTCCAGCAGAGCGTTATTGATGGGAGAGAAGAGGCTAAATTAAGCGAGCAACTGTCATAAATGACTTCCGCATTTAACCCAACCTTACTGAGTAAGAGAGGTGCAGGGGAATGCCTTAATCGACATCCACGTCTTTGGTGCCTGTGGAACAGTGGGTTAACTGCCTTGCTAAGGGGCCCAACGCTCTAACCATTAGGCTAAATGCCGCCCAATGGCTGGGGTTAACAGGCTCATAGGTCTCAGCATTGTGTTGATGTTAACGCACACAGTCTGTTGATATTTTTTATGTAGCTATACCTTGACGTGTGTGTTGGGGGGGGGGGGGGGGGGATTGTGCGTGTGGGGAGGGGTTGGGGGGGTTGTGTGTGTGGGGGGGATTGTGTATGTGGGGAGGGGGGAATTGTGTGTGTGGAGGGGTTGTGTTTGTGGGATGGGGGTTGTGTTTGTGGGATGGGGGGTTGTGTGTGGGGGGTTGTATGTGCGTTGGGGGGTTGTATGTGCGTGGGGGGGTTGTGTGTGTGGGATGGGGGGGTTGTGTGTGTGAGGGGGGTTGTGTGTGTGGGATGGGGGGGTTGTGTGTGTGAGGGGGGTTGTGTGTGCGTGGGGGGGGTTGTGTGTGTGGGATGGGGGGGTTGTGTGTGTGGGATGGGGGGGTTGTGTGTGTGAGGGGGGTTGTGTGTGTGGGATGGGGGGGTTGTGTGCGTGGGGGGGTTGTGTGTGCGTGGGGAGGGTTGTGTGTGCGTGGGGGGGTTGTGTGTGGGGGATGGGGGGTTGTGTGTGTGTGGGGGGGGGTTGTCTGTGTGGGCTGGGGGGGTTGTGTGTGTGGGGGGGGGTTGTGTGTGCGTGGGGAGGGTTGTGTGTGCGTGGGGGGGTTGTGTGTGTGTGGGATGGGGGGGTTGTGTGTGTGTGTGGGGGGGGTTGTGTGTGTGGGATGGGGGGGTTGTGTGTGTGGGGAGGGTTGTGTGTGTGGGATGGGGGGGTTGTGTGTGCGTGGGGGGGTTGTGTGTGCGTGGGGAGGGTTGTGTGTGCGTGGGGGGGTTGTGTGTGTGGGATGGGGGGGTTGTGTGTGTGTGGGGGGGGTTGTGTGTGTGGGATGGGGGGGTTGTGTGTGTGTGGGGGGGTTTGTGTGTGTGGGATGGGGGGGGTTGTGTGTGTGTGGGGGGGTTATGTGTGAGGGGAGTTAAATTTTTTTTTTATGATTTCACCTTTATTTAACCAGGTAGGCTAGTTGAGAACAAGTTCTCATTTACAACTGCGACCTGGCCAAGATAAAGAAAAGCAGTGCGACAAAAAACAACAACACAGAGTTACACATGGAATAAACAAACGTACAGTCAATAACACAATAGTAAAATCTATATACAGTGTGTGCAAACGGAGTAAGGAGGTAAGGCAATAAATAGGCCAATAGTAGCGAAGTAATTACAATTTAGCAAATTAACACTGGAGAGATAGATGTGCAAGTAGAAATACTGGTGTGCAAATGAGCAAAAAATGTAAATAAAAATGAGTATGAGGTAGGTAGTTGGTAGTTGGATGGGCTATTTACAGATGAGCTGCGATCGGTAAGCTGCTCAGATAGCTGATGTTTAAAGTTAGTGAGGGAGATATGAGTCTCCAACTTCAGCGATTTTTGCAATTCGTTCCAGTCATTGGCAGCAGAGAACTGGAAGGAAAGGCGGCCAAAGGAGGTGTTGGCTTTGGGGATGACCAGTGAGATATACCTGCTGGAGCGCGTGCTACGGGTGGGTGCTGTTATGGTGACCAGTGAGCTGAGATAAGGCGGAGCTCTATCTAGCAAAGACTTATAGATGACCTGGAGCCAGTTGGTCTGGCGACGAATATGTAGCGAGGGCCAGCCAACGAGAGTATACAGGTCACGGTTTGTGTGTGGGGAGGGGGGATTGTGTGTGTGAGGGGGATTATGTGTGTGGGGGGGATTGTGTTTGTGGGAGGGGGATTGTGTGTGGGGGGGTTGTGTTTGTGGGAGGGGGGATTGTGTGTGGGGAGGGGGGGTTTGTGTGTGTCTGTGGGAGGGGGGGATTGTGTGTGTGAGGGGGATTATGTGTGTGGGGGGGATTGTGTGTGTGAAGGGGATTATGTGTGTGGGGGGATTGTGTGTGTGGGGGGGATTGTGTGTGTGGGGGGGATTATGTGTGTGGGGGGGATTGTGTGTGTGGGGGGGATTGTGTGTGTGGGGGGGATTGTGTGTGTGTGGGGGATTGTGTGTGTGTGGGGGGGATTGTGTGTGTGGGGGGGGGATTGTGTGTGTGGGGGGGGGATTGTGTGTGTGTGGGGGGGATTGTGTGTGTGTGGGGGGGATTGTGTGTGTGTGGGGGGGATTGTGTTTGTGGGAGGGGGATTGTGTGTGGTGGGGATTGTGTGTGTGTGGGGGGGATTGTGTGTGTGGGAGGGGGATTGTGTGTGGAGGGGATTGTGTGTGTGGGGGGGGGGATTGTGTGTGTGGGGGGGATTGTGTGTGTGTGGGGGGGATTGTGTGTGTGGGGGGGATTGTGTGTGTGGGGGGGATTGTGTGTGTGTGGGGGGGATTGTGTGTGTGGGGGGGATTGTGTGTGTGGGGGGGATTGTGTGTGTGGGGGGGATTGTGTGTGGGGGGGGGGATTGTGTGTGTGGGAGGGGGATTGTGTGTGTGTGGGGGGGATTGTGTGTGTGTGGGGGGGATTGTGTGTGTGGGGGGGGGATTGTGTGTGTGGGGGGGGGATTGTGTGTGTGTGGGAGGGGGATTGTGTGTGTGTGGGGGGGATTGTGTGTGTGTGGGAGGGGGATTGTGTGTGTGTGGGGGGGATTGTGTGTGTGGGGGGGGGGGATTGTGTGTGTGGGGGGGGGGGATTTTTTGATTTGTCTTTTTTCTTTTTTCTTTTTTTCTTTTTTTTCTTCTACTGCATCATTGATTGTATGTTGTTTTACTCCATGTGATTGTGTGTGTGTGGGGGGGATTATGTGTGTGGGGGGGATTGTGTGTGTGGGGGGGATTGTATGTGTGGGGGGGATTGTGTGTGTGGGGGGGATTGTGTGTGTGAGGGGGATTGTGTGTGTGGGGGGGATTGTGTGTGTGGGGGGATTGTGTGTGGGAGGGGGATTGTGTGTGTGGGGGGGATTGTGTTTGTGGGGGGGATTGTGTGTGGGGGGGATTGTGTGTGTGAGGGGGATTGTGTGTGGGGGGGATTGTGTGTGTGGGAGGGGGATTGTGTGTGGGGGGGGATTGTGTGTGTGGGGGGGGATTGTGTGTGTGTGGGGGGGATTGTGTGTGGGGGGGGATTGTGTGTGTGGGGAGGGGGATTGTGTGTGGGGGGGGATTGTGTGTGTGGGGGGGGGATTGTGTGTGTGTGGGGGGGGATGTGTGTGTGTGGGGGGGATTGTGTGTGGGGGGGGATTGTGTGTGTGGGGGGGGATTGTGTGTGTGTGGGGGGGGATTGTGTGTGTGTGGGGGGGATTGTGTGTGTGGGAGGGGGATTGTGTGTGTGTGGGGGGGATTGTGTGTGTGTGGGGGGGATTGTGTGTGTGTGGGGGGGGTTGTGTGTGTGTGGGGGGGATTGTGTGTGTGGGAGGGGGGATTGTGTGTGTGGGGGGGGTTGTCTGTGTGGGGGGGGGGATTTTTTATGCTTTTTTCTTTTTTCTTTTTTTTCTTTTTTCTTCTACTGCATCATTGATTGTATGTTGTTTTACTCCATGTGTAACTCTGTGTTGTTGTATGTTGTCGAACTGCTGTGCTTTATCTTGGCCAGGTCGCAGTTGTAAATGAGAACTTGTTCTCAACTTGCCTACCTGGTTAAATAAAGGTGAAATAAATAAAAAATAAATAAAAAATGTGTGTGGGGGGGATTGTGTGTGTGGGAGGGGGGATTGTGTGTGTGGGAGGGGGATTGTGTGTGTGGAAGGGGTGGATTGTTTGTGTGGGAGGGGGGATTGTGTGGGGAGGGGGGATTGTGTGTCGAAAGGAGGGATTTTGTGTGTGTGGGAGTTGGGGATTGTGAGGGGGATTATGTGTGTGGGGGGGGATTGTGTGTGTGAGGGGGATTATGTGTGTGGGGGGGATTGTGTGTGTGGGAGGGGGGGATTGTGTGTAGGGGAGGATTGTGTGTGGGAGGGGAGGATTGTGTGTGGGAGGGGGGGGGATTGTGTGTGTGGGGGGGATTGTGTGTGTGGGGGGGATTGTGTGTGTGGGAGGGGGATTGTGTGTGTGTGGGGGGGATTGTGTGTGTGGGGGGGATTGTGTGTGTGGGGGGGATTGTGTGTGTGGGGGGGATTGTGTGTGTGGGAGGGGGATTGTGTGTGGGGGGGGGATTGTGTGTGTGGGAGGGGGATTGTGTGTGTGTGGGGGGGATTGTGTGTGTGGGGGGGGATTGTGTGTGTGTGGGAGGGGGATTGTGTGTGTGTGGGGGGATTGTGTGTGTGGGGGGGGGATTGTGTGTGTGTGGGAGGGGGATTGTGTGTGTGTGGGGGGGATTGTGTGTGTGTGGGAGGGGGATTGTGTGTGTGGGGGGGGCATTGTGTGTGTGTGGGAGGGGGATTGTGTGTGTGTGGGGGGGATTGTGTGTGTGGGAGGGGGATTGTGTGTGTGTGGGAGGGGGATTGTGTGTGTGTGGGGGGGATTGTGTGTCTGGGGGGGGGATTGTGTGTGTGTGGGAGGGGGATTGTGTGTGTGTGGGGGGGATTGTGTGTGTGTGGGAGGGGGATTGTGTGTGTGGGGGGGGGGATTTTTTGATTTGTCTTTTTTCTTTTTTCTTTTTTTTTTTTTTTCTTCTACTGCATCATTGATTGTATGTTGTTTTACTCCATGTGTAACTCTGTGTTTTTGTATGTTGTCGAACTGCTTTGCTTTATCTTGGCCAGGTAGCAATTGTAAATGAGAACTTGTTCTCAACTTGCCTACCTGGTTAAATAAAGGTGAAATAAATAAAAAATTAATAAAAAATGTGTGTGGGGTGGATTGTGTGTGTGGGAGGGGGGATTGTGTGTGTGGGAGGGGGATTGTGTGTGTGGAAGGGGTGGATTGTTTGTGTGGGAGGGGGATTGTGTGTGTGTGGGGGGGATTGTGTGTGTGGGGGGGATTGTGTGTGTGGGGGGGATTGTGTGTGTGGGAGGGGGGGATTGTGTGTGTGGGAGGGGGGGATTGTGTGTGTGGGGGGGGATTGTGTGTGTGGGGGGGATTGTGTGTGTGGGGGGGGATTGTGTGTGTGGGGGGGGGATTGTGTGTGTGGGGGGGGATTGTGTGTGTGGGGGGGGATTGTGTGTGTGGGGGGGGGGATTGTGTGTGTGGGGGGGGGATTGTGTGTGTGGGGGGGGATTGTGTGTGTGGGGAGGGGGGGATTGTGTGTGTGGGGGGGGGGATTGTGTGTGTGGGGGGGGATTGTGTGTGTGGAGGGGGGATTGTGTGTGTGGGGGGGGGATTGTGTGTGTGGGGGGGGATTGTGTGTGTGGGGGGGGGGATTGTGTGTGTGGGGGGGGGGATTGTGTGTGTGGGGGGGGGGATTGTGTGTGTGGGGGGGGGATTGTGTGTGTGGGGGGGGGGGATTGTGTGTGTGGGGGGGATTGTGTGTGGTGGGGGGGGATTGATTCTGTTCCACTGCTCTGTGTATGTTGTTTTACTCCATGTGTAACTCTGTGTTTTTGTATGTTGTCGAACTGCTTTGCTTTATCTTGGCCAGGTAGCAATTGTGTGTGTGGAAGGGGTGGATTGTTTGTGTGGGAGGGGGGATTGTGTGGGGAGGGGGGATTGTGTGTGTTGGGGGGATTGTGTGTGTTGGGGGGATTGTGTGTGTTGGGGGGATTGTGTGTGGGGAGGGGGAGGATTGTTTGTTTGGGGGGATTGTGTGTGGGGAGAGGGAGGATTGTTTGTTTGGGGGGATTGTGTGTGGGGAGGGGGCTATTTTGTGTGGGGAGGGGGGATTTTGGGGGGATTGTGTGTGTGAGAGGGGGGGATTGTGTGTGGGAGGGGGGATTGTGTGTGTGGGGGGGATTGTGTGTGGGAGGGGGGATTGTGTGTATGGAGGGGGGATTGTTTCTTTGGGGGGATTGTGTGTGTGGGAGGGGGGGAGTGTGTGTGTGGGAGGGGGGGATTGTGTGTGGGGAGGGGGTATTGTGAGTGTTCAGGGGGGAGTGTGTGTGTGTGTGGAGAGGGGATTGTGTGTGTGCTGGGAGGGGGGATTGTGTGTGTGTGGGGAGGGGAGGGGATTGTGTGTGTGTGTGTGTGTGTTTCTACGTATGGCTAGGACAATGTTCTGTTATGCTCTGCCTCAGGCAGATCACTCAAGATTGACTTCGATATTGGACATCTATGCACTTCGGGAAATGCATTGAAAACCGGCCACTAGGGGCAACAGTGAGCACTATTACCATTAAGTAGACTTCAGTTTTGGGAGTGGTGTTGTGGATGGGAGTGGTGGATTGCTGAATCCCATGACACTGGATCAGAAGGTTACATGTTCAACCCCAATGGTGGACACTTTAAAAACCTTTAACCCTTACGCTACACATCCAGAATGACTGCCTAAACTTAATGTTTTAACCCTATCCAAAACCTTAACCTTCTAAATTTGGCATTTGGAGAACCAGAACTATGCTGAGCAGGAGTCAACCCAGGGTGTCAAAAACATTTAGAATTTTGACATTTGGAGAAACATCCAACTCTACAGTGAGACTGCAAGAGCTTGTTGTCTGCATAACTTACTTAGAGAAAGTTTTACAGAAAGAAATAGATTAAGAGACACAGATATTTAGAAAGAGAGGATAGAGAGAAAGAGATATTTAGAAAGAGAGGATAGAGAGACAGAGATATTGAGAAAGAGAGGATATTGAGAAAGATATTTAGAAAGAGAGGATGATCACAGACGCTCCAGTTATTTGAGGCTGGCTGCTCAGCTCAGCTCATCACAGACGCTCCAGTTACTTGAGGCTGGCTGCTCAGCTCAGATCAGCTCATCACAGACACTCCAGTTATTTGAGGCTGGCTGATGAGCTCAGTTCATCTTCACACAGACGCTCTAGTTACTTTAGGCTGGCTGCTCAGCTCAGCTCATCACAGACGCTCCAGCTTTTTGAGGCTGGCTGCTGAGCTCAGATCATCTCATCACAGATGCTCCAGTTATTTGAGCCTGGCTGCCGAGCTCAGTTCATTTCCCAGTTACCTGATGCTGGCTGTTCAGCTCAGTTCAGCTCATCACAGATACTCCAGTTACTTGAGGCTGGCTGCTGAGCTCAGCTCAGCTCATCACATATGATCCAGTTACTTGAGGCTGGCTGCTGAGCTCAGCTCAGCTCATCACAGACGCTCCAGTTATTTAAGGCTGGCTGCTCAGCTCAGCTCATCACAGACGCTCCAGTTACGCTCCAGCTCATCACAGACGCTCCCCCATATATTTTCTTGTAAATCTGTACATATACACAGAGTATTCAGACCGCTTGACTTTTTCCACATTTTTTATGTTACAGCCTTGTTCTAAAATTGATTAAATAGTCCCCCCCTCATCAAATTACACACAATACCACATAATGAAAAAGCAATAACAGGTTTTCTAAATTTTTGCAAATGAATAAAAAAAAAATACTGAAATAGTACATTTACATAAGTATGCATACCTTTTACTCAGTTCTTTGTTGAAGAACCTTTGGCAGTGATTACAGCCTCGAATTGTCTTGGGTATGAATCTACAAGCTTGGAACACCTGTATGTGGGGAATTTCTCCCATTCTTTTTTAAATAATCCATTTTGGAATAAACCTGTAAAGTAACAAATGTCAAGGTGTCTTAAAACCATCCAGGACCTCTATACCAGGTGGTGTCAGAGGAAGGCCCTAAAAATTGGCAAAGACTCCAGTCACCAATAGTTATTGACTGTTCTCTCTGCTACCGCACAGCAAGCTGTACCAGAGCACCAAGTCTAGGTCCAAAAGGCTTCTTAACAGCCTCTACCACCAAGCCATGAGACTCCTGAACAGCTAATCAAATGGCTAGCCAGACTATTTGTATTGTGCTGCAATTAGCTGCAATTAGTTGGTTGTACTTTTGGGTAGACCATACATTGCCATATATTTTAGTTAGCTGCATGTGTGACATAACTCCGCTAGACCTATTTAGGATATAATTTACAAAGATTATACCTTTTTTTTATTTATCAAAGAGTATGTTTTAGAAATCAATTACTATACTTGAGAATAAAAACAATATTTGTTGTATTATTTGTTCTGCCTTTTCTGGTGGATTAAACTGAAACTGCAACCAACTTTCTATGGCTTGTTTTAAAAATAGCTATATTTTAGAGATTATTTCATTATCAAATAACCAAAAGTGAGAAATTGTAATCTGAATAAAGGGAAAAAGCCTGTTCTTGAACATGAGAGCTTCTCTCTCTAATCTGCTAGAGAACCAGTTTGGATATAAGTGTAACTTTTGTATGATGGACGCCTTTAGTGAGAGGTCTAATGCTTTAATATTTTGTGCTCTCCGAACTCATATTGATTATATAAATAAGCCCGTTTAATTTCGTTTGGCTTGCCATTAAAAAAAAAGGAAATATTTTTGCTCATATAATTAAAAAAACGGGTTGCTGAGTGTAGGCAAGACCATAAGTAAATAGGTAAACTGGGATATGACCCAAGAGTTAATCAAGGTGATATTTCCACAAATAGACAGGTATTTTCCTTTCCATGGCAGCAATATCTTATCTATTTTGCAAACTTTCTATTAACTTGTATTGTAGTGAGATGATTTAGTTCTTTCTGGATATGTATACCGAGTGTGTCCACATCCCCGTCAGACCATTTAATTGGTAAACTACACAGTAATGCAAAAGTTGTATTTTCTAGTGATCCAATATGTAATATAGTACACTTATCATCATTTGGTTGTAATCCAGAAAGGTTAGAAAATGTATCTAGATCCTCTATGAAGCTGTGGAGGGATTCAAATTGTGAATTTAAAAGAAAACATGAATCATTAGCGTACAATGACACTTTTGTTTTTAAGCCCTGGATTTCTAACCCTTTAATATTATTGTTGGATTTGATTTTAATAGCCAACATTTTGAAGGCCATAGTAAATAGATATGCTGATAGTGGACAACCTTGTTTTACTCCTCTTGACAATTTAAAACATCTGAGATGCCATTATTTACTATTTTACACCATGGGTTACTATATATAACTTTAACCGATTTTATAAGAGATTCTCCAAAATTGAAATATTCCAGGCATTTATATATAAATTCCAGTCATACTTAATCAATAGCCTTTTCAAAGTCAGCTATGAATAGCAGGCCTGGTTTCCCAGATTTTTCATAGTGTTCTATTGTATCCAGTACTTGTCTTATATTATCTCCAATGTATTGTCCATGTAAAAAACCTGTCTGATTAGGATGAATAATATCCGATAATACCTTTTAAATTCTATGCGCTAGGCTTTTGACTGGAATTTATTTGAAGCTGGCTGCTCAGCTCAGCTCATCTCATCACAGACTCTCCAGTTCAGCTCAGTAAAACAGCTGTCATCCACATCTCTCTCTGGATATCTGGGGTCAGTGTGCTTTTCAGAAATGAGTATGTTTACATGCACACTAACAATTCGATAAAAAACTAATTATGGCAGAAGGCCAAGTATGGCATTAGTCATGTAAACAACTTACTCTGCTTATCTTAATCAGCATAAGATCATAATCAAAGTAAGCATACGCTGAATAAAACACCTGGTTTTCTGAGCAATCTTTCAAATTATTACAACATGGAAATTCCTTAATCAGAGTTACAGCAGTGTATTTGATCTGCATATGTGCTAGCATGAGCAGCACGAGTTTCATTCTTTTGCGCAAGTGAAGTGAGTTCGGAAAAACTGAAAGTATTTGTCTTAGAAATAGTTTTAGGCTTCGCACAAATATCATCGTCGCTGTGGTAGAATGTTTATTTCGAGTGCCGATTTTCAGCATTCATCAAAGTCTCATCAGGTGGCCTGATATCAGATGTGTCAGGATGTAAACAGGATTAGTAGGAAAATTGTAGTTCTTGAAACGCATGTAAACATTTAAATGTAACTATTATATTAATCTGGCTATTCACAATCATCATATTATTGTGGGTATATAACCGTACTCACTGATGACCACCATTTGCTTTTGATTTTGCCTACGACAGCATGTTGTAGACAGCATGTTACATCACAAATGTGGTCTGCCACTATCTCATCACAGCACAGCACTAAGATGTAGCCCATCTGTTTTTCTATTTCCACAAGGCACTGTACATGACTGTTTTTCTCTTTCCACAAGGTACTGTATGTGACTGTTTTTCCAGCTGTATGTCTGCTGTCTAATTCTATTAGCTCCTGAGGTAGAACTGAAGACTATCCATGTTAATCCTATTGACTCTGGTTGTGGGGCTAACTATAATACTGGTAATGCGGCTCCTTATCAGTAAGTCCTTGCGTGCCTGCCTAACTGCCTGCCTACTTACCTAACTGAATCCCTGCCTGCCTGCCTACCTGCCTACCTGCATCCTTGCCTGCCTGCCTACCTGCCTGCAGGCAGGCAAGGATGCCTGCACGCTGTCTCCATTGTAATCTCGATCACTTGCTGTGTGTGTGTGCTGTGTGCGTGCCAGTATGTACGTATGTCTATCTGTGCTAGGTCTCTCTGGGTTAACATTCCCCTCTCTCCTTCCCTCCCCCCTTTTCTGCTCTCTCTCTCTCGCTCCGGTGGTGGGCAAGGCTTTCCGTTGCCGTGGCGACCGCTCCCATTCCACATGCCAAACAGTGGTAGATCATGCTACAGCGGAGGAGAGGCAGGAAATAACTCTGTTGAGCCAGCGTCTCAAATGGCACCCTTTTCCCTTTACTACCTTTGACCAGTGCACCATATAGGGAATAGTGTAATATTTGGTAGAATATAGGGAACAGGGTGCTATCTGGGAGAATATAGGGAATAGGGTGCTATCTGGGAGAATATAGGGAATAGGGTGCTATCTGCGAGAATATAGGGAATAGGGTGCTATCTGGGAGAATATAGGGAATAGGGTGCTATCTGCGAGAATATAGGGAATAGGGTGCTATCTGGGAGAATATAGGGAATAGGGTGCTATCTGGGAGAATATAGAGAATAGGGTGCTATCTGCGAGAATATAGGGAATAGGGTGCTATCTGTGAGAATATAGGGAATAGGGTGCTATCTGGGAGAATATAGGGAATAGGGTGCTATCTGGGAGAATATAGGGAATAGGGTGCTATCTGGGAGAATATAGGGAATAGGGTGCTATCTGGGAGAATATAGGGGATAGGGTGCTATCTGGGAGAATATAGGGAATAGGGTGCTATCTGCGAGAATATAGGGAATACGGTGCTATTTGGGAGGCTGCCAGACAGATCCTGTTTACACTAGATACACACAGAATGCCCTACCCTGGCCTGGCCTAACCCTAACCCTGGTCTGGCCTAACCCTAGCGCTGCACTGCCTGGCCTAAAGTATTTCTGTAAAAAACATTTTAAATCACAACTTAAGTTGTTTTTGGGGGTATCTTTACTTTACTATTTATATTTTTCACAACTTTTACTTTTACTTCACTACATTCTGAAAGAAAATGATGTACTTTTTTCTCCATACATTTTCCCTTACACCCAAAAGTACTCATTACATTTTGAATGCTTAGCAGGACAGGACTATTAGCCCACACAAACTCATTGAATAACAGATTCACTACAGATATTATCAAATATATATTTATATATGTATTACTTTTTTTAAAACAGGTTTTTAACCCCTTATTTCTGGTACTAAACAGTCCAAACTAAACATTCTGAAATTATTCTGACCCCTTACAATTTTCCACATTTTGCTACGTTACAGCCTCATTCCAAAACGGATTAAATATTTATTTTGCTCATCAATCTACACACAATAAGGCAGGTAGCCTAGTGGTTAGAGTGTTGGACTAGTAACTGAAAGGTTGCAAGATTGAATCCCCGAGCTGACAAGGTAAAAATATGTTGTTCTGCCCCTGAACAAGGCAGTTAACCCACTGTTCCTAGGCTGTCATTGAAATCAAGAATTTCTTCTTAATTAACTGACTTGCCTAGTTAAATAAAGACTTGATTGGAGTCCACCTGTGGTGAATTCAATTGATTGGACATGCTTTAGAAAGACACACACCTGTCTTTATAAGGTCCCACAGTTTAAAAAAAAAACTTTATTTAACTAGGCAAATTCTTACTTACAATGACGGCCTACCCCAGCCAAACCCGGACGACGCTGTGCAAATTGTGTGCCGCCCTATGGGACTCCCAATCACAGCCGGATGTAAAACAGCCTGGATTCAAACCAAGGACTGTAGTGGCGCCTCTTTGCAGTGCCTTAGACAACTGTGCCACTCTGGAGCCCTTGGGAACCCAGTTGACAGTGCATGTCAAAGCAAAAACCAAGCCATTAGGTCGAAGGAGTTGTCCGTAGAGCTCGGACACACGATTGTGTCGCGACACAGATCTGGGTAAGGTACCAAAACCATTCTGCAGCATTGAAGGTCCCAAAGAACACAGTGGCCTCTATCATTCTTAAATGGAAGAAGTTTGGAACCACCAAGACTCTTCCTAGAGCTGGCCGCCCGGCCAAACTGAGTAATCGGGGGAGAAAGGCCTTGGTCAGTGTAACGCCCTGGCCATAGAGAGGGGGTTTTTGTTCTTTATTTTGGTTAGGCCAGGGTGTTACATTGGGTGGGCGTTCTATGTTCGTTTTCTAGGTTTTTTGTATTTCTTTGTTTTGGGCCGTGTGTGGCTCCCAATCAGGCACAGCTGAAGTTCGTTGTTGCTGATTGGGAGTCACACATAAGGAGCATGTTTTTCCTTTGGGTTTTGTGGGTAATTGTTTCTGTTGAGTGTTTTGCACCTGACAGGACTGTTTGGCTGTCAGTTTTCTCGTTTTGTTTTGTGTAGTGTTCTTTATTAAATTAAAATCATGATGAACACTAACTCCGCTGCACCTTGGTCTACTCTCTCTTCCGACAGCCGCTACAGTCAGGGAGGTGACCAAGAACCCGATGGTCACTCTGACAGAGCATTAGAGTTCCTCTGTGGAGATGGGAGAACCTTCCAGAAGGACAACCATGTCTGCAGCACTCCACCAATCAGGCCTTTCTGGTCGAGTGACCCCTTGGAAGCCACTCCTCAGTAAAAGGCACATGACAGCCCGTTTGGAGTTTGCCAAAAGGCACCTAAAGGACTCTCAGACCATGAGAAACAAGATTCTCTGGTCTGATGAAACCAAGATTGAACTCTTTGGCCTGAATGCCAAGTGTCCTGTCTGGAGGAAACATGGCACCATCCCTACGGTGAAGCATGGTGGTGGCAGGATCATGTTGTTGGGATGTTTTTTAATGGCAGGGACTGGGAGACAAGGCAAGCTCAAGGGAAAGATGAACGGAGCAAAGTACAGAGAGATCCTTGATGAAAACCTGCTCCACAGCGCTCAGGACCTCAGACTGGTTCACCTTCCAACAGGACAACGACCCTAAGCACACAGCCAAGACAAACCCTGAGAAGCATGCTGTAAACTGAGATGGGAGAAAACACACTTTATCTTTATGCCCTGTCATTATCAAGAAGAGAGAGAAAATACCCCAATTTCACAGCACTGACAAGTAGTTCTGGACAGAGTACCAAGACAGAGAATAGGGCATACAAGAACTAAACAGAGAGTGAGTGTGTGTGTGTGTGTGTGTGTGTGTGTGTGTGTGTGTGTGTGTGTGTGTGTGTGTGTGTGTGTGTGTGTGTGTGTGTGTGTGTGTGTGTGTTACTCTGCTTTTTGGGTCAGCTTCAGCCAGAGAGAGATGACTAGGAGGGTTCCTTCATGTGCTTTATGTTCAGACTCTTAAATTTGTTCCACATGGCTCTGGTGTGTGTGTGTGTGTGTGTGTGTGTGTGTGTGTGTGTGTGTGTGTGTGTGTGTGTGTGTGTGTGTGTGTGTGTGTGTGTGTGTGTGTGTGTGTGTGTGTGTGTGTGTGTGTGTGTGTGTGGGGGCTTGTGTGTGTGTGTGGGCTTGTGTGAGCCTGCAGCCAAAAGGGATCAGACGCAGTGTCCAGATTTCAGGGTTAAAGTTCATTCCCAGCGGACCTTGGGAAAGAAACCATTTCAAAGTGTCCTCTCTCTCAGTCAAAACACTTCTGCTGCCAGGAAAACACAGAACTCACAGAACACAGAACTCCTATATAAAACACAGAACACAGAACTCAGAACTCCTATATAAAACACAAAACTCACAGAACTCCTATATAAAACACAGAACTCACAGAATGCAGAATGACTATATAAAACACAGAACTCACAGAGCTCCTATATAAAACACGGAACTCACAGAACACAGAACTCCTATATAAAACACAGAACTCACAGAACACAGAACTCCTATATAAAACACAGAACTCACAGAACACAGAACTCCTATATAAAACACAGAACTCACAGAACGCAGAACTCCTATATAAAACACAGAACACAGAACTCCTATATGA
Source organism: Salmo salar (assembly GCF_965601325.2). Lineage (NCBI taxonomy): Eukaryota > Metazoa > Chordata > Actinopteri > Salmoniformes > Salmonidae > Salmo > Salmo salar. The sequence goes on along the minus strand of NC_138296.1, from coordinate 87,091,222 downwards.
AACACAGAACACATAACTCATATATAAAACACAGAACACAGAACTCCTATATAAAACACAGAACTCCTATATAAAACACAGAACACAGAACTCCTATATAAAACACAGAACTCCTATATAAAACACAGAACTCCTATATAAAACACAGAACACAGAACTCCTATATGAAACACAGAACACATAACTCATATATAAAACACAGAACACAGAACTCCTATATAAAACACAGAACTCCTATATAAAACACAGAACACAGAACTCCTACATAAAACACAGAACTCTAACTCCTATATAAAACACAGAACACAGAACTCCTATATAAAACACAGAACTCTAACTCCTATATACAATATGCTGCAGCTGAAAAGGACTAGGGAAGAAGAAGGTGTCTTAATGTTTATGTCTTATGGAATGTGCAACTTTATTTTATTTTACATATATGGTTTACAATGGGTTGTAACTTACACAGGTCTTGTATAATTTTGAAATGGAACGTAAAGCAGTCACCCATCACCTACACTATATAAGCTTGAAGAGCAAGGCTAGAATGGAGGAGATGCAGAGACATTATATTATTACAGCATAGAAACTTCCAATAGGCCAAGGCTGTGAGCTGTGGAACTGGGATAGTGAGCTGTGGAACTGGGATAGTGAGCTATGGAACTGGGATAGTGAACTGTGGGACTGGGATAGTGAGCTGTGGGACTGGGATAGTGAGCTGTGGGACTGGGATAGTGAGCTGTGGGACTGGGACATTGAGCTGTGGAACTGGGATAGTGAGCTGTGGGACTGGGACATTGAGCTGTGGGACTGGGATAGTGAACTGTGGGACTGGGACATTGAGCTGTGGGACTGGGATAGTGAGCTGTGGGACTGGGATAGTGAACTGTGGGACTGGGACATTGAGCTGTGGGACTGGGATAGTGAGCTGTGGGACTGGGATAGTGAGCTGTGGGACTGGGATAGTGAACTGTGGGACTGGGACATTGAGCTGTGGGACTGGGATAGTGAACTGTGGGACTGGGACATTGAGCTGTGGGACTGGGATAGTGAGCTGTGGGACTGGGACATTGAGCTGTGGGACTGGGATAGTGAACTGTGGGACTGGGATAGTGAGCTGTGGGACTGGGACATTGAGCTGTGGGACTGGGATAGTGAGCTGTGGGACTGGGATAGTGAACTGTGGGACTGGGACATTGAGCTGTGGGACTGGGACATTGAGCTGTGGGACTGGGATAGTGAGCTGTGGGACTGGGATAGTGAACTGTGGGACTGGGATAGTGAGCTGTGGGACTGGGACATTGAGCTGTGGGACTGGGACATTGAGCTGTGGAACTGGGATAGTGAGCTGTGGGACTGGGATAGTGAGCTGTGGGACTGGTATAGTGAGCTGATGGCATAATGTAAGTTCTTACACTTTCCATGCCAATAAAGCTTCTTGAATGGAATTTAATTTAGGTAATAGTGTCTGTCCTCTGTCCACTACTAAACCAGTGGCGGTCAGTGTCATTTAAGATGAGGGAGGACAATTCTCTTTTTCATGAGCATGGTCTTTTTTCTATTACAGCATATTGGAAGACTGTCATTCATATTCCATTCACCCAGTTCAATGTAACGATAGGTTTAGGCTACTACATGATACTGTCATTTTCCCAATACCCATCATGAGGTTGCTACAACCTAGCCTATGAATGAAAGTTTACAATGTAGGTGACACATTCAATACCAACTTGCACACTCTTGCCTGCATCTAGCTGATCTAGGGTGTAATCATTAGTAATCAACAGTTGCAAACGAGAGTTTCTTTTGGACAAATTCTGGTATGTTTATCCCCATTTCGTTCCGTTTCTTTCCGTTTAAGAAAAGTTTTTCAACAGAATTTGTGGAATGAAAATTCACTGAGGAGGATGGTCCTCCCCTTCCTCCTCTGAGTAGCCTCCACTGTACTATACTGTATCTCACCTCTCTGTCTCTCTTCCTGTTTATCACCCTCCCTCCTCTGAGTAGCCTCCACTGTACTATACTGTATCTCACCTCTCTGTCTCTCTTCCTGTTTATCACCCTTCCTCCTCTGAGTAGCCTCCACTGTACTATACTGTATCTCACCTCTCTGTCTCTCTTCCTGTTTATCACCCTTCCTCCTCTGAGTAGCCTCCACTGTACTATACTGTATCTCACCTCTCTGTCTCTCTTCCTGTTTATCACCCTCCCTCTCTCTCTCCCTTGCTATCTGTTAACTATCTACCCAACTTCTTTATCCATCCTTTCTAACTCCTCACCCCTCCCTCCCATCCTCTAGACCCATCAGTCACAGGCAGGTCTGTAGGGAGGCCGGGCCCCTCAGACACTCTCTACATGGGCTCCTTGACCATTACTCCATTATCATGGCCAAGGCATGGTGGTGGAGGGGATGGAGGACATGGACCAGACATCTAATGTATCCATTTCCCTCCATTTAGAGCACCGCTGTCCCACTGTACTCTCAAAATAGACTGTGATTGGGATTGAATGTCCATTTAAACTGCCAGCCAGCCCACAAGGGACAGAAGAGAGGGAGGAGAGAGGGAGAGGAAGTCAAGGAGAGAGAGAGAACGTGAAAAGAGAGAGAAGTGATGAGGAGGATGGGAGAGAGAGAGAGAGAGAGAGAGAGAGAGAGAGAGAGGAGAAGGAGGGAGGGAGGGAAAGTGATGAGCAATGGAAAGTGAAGGGAGATAGAAAGGCGAGAGGGGGATAGAGAGATAAAGTGGAGGTGGGGGGGAAAAATCACAGGATGCCTTCCCAAGCTTCAGATCAGATTGCTTTACTTGCAAATGCCCACTCAAACAGAAGCATCCTCTGGAATGTTGTCAAGTGTCAGGACGCAGCACTTGGTATTCTCAAGGTGCCTTCTAAAAAATAATTCAGAACTCCGGATAACACAGGAGTTGGCATCTGAGATGATAGAGAGAGAAAGAGAGAGTGTGAGGAAAGAGGGAGAGAGAGAGAAAGAGAGAGAGGGAGATAGAGAGAGAGAGAGAGAGGGAGAGAGAGAGAGAGAGAGAGAGGGAGGGACAGAGAGAGAGAGAGAGAGAGGGAGGGACAGAGAGAGAGAGAGAGAGAGAGAGAGAGAGAGAGAGAGAGAGAGAGAGAGAGAGAGAGAGGGAGAGAGAGAGAGAGAGAGGAAGAGAGAGAGGGAGAGAGAGATACAGACACACAAAAAAGACAAAGCAATGCTGAATGGTACCCTACCTTGTAAGAGAACTCCATTCTTCCTGAAGAAGGGACTCCTTGGCCAAAGTAGAGGACTAAGGAGAGAGAGAGCGAGATAGAGAGAGGAGGGAGGGATGGAGAGAGAGGGAGGAGAGAGAGAGTGATGGTTAATCATTTGGTCATGTAAGCTCTGCTGCAGGCTGCTTCAGACAGACAGAAAGTGTGCGTCCGAAATTGCACCGTATTACCAGGGCTCTGGTCAAAAGTATTGCCTTATATACAGTGTTTTCTCTTTTCCACCTCATGAAATAACTTCTTTTTATTTAAACTTTTTAATTCGCTTGTCAGAAAAGTATGTAGCCATGTCTGCTAGAATGAACGATATACATCTTCTAGTGATCTATTGATAGGACAGGCGCCTGTCAGTCACAAAGCCAGCAATGTTAGGGAACCACTGTGCTGTCCGTCTGTCCTGCCTCTCTGCACCTGTGTTCTTTTTTTATGCCAATTCATCCTAACAGAGCTGGTGTAACTGAGTCCGGTGTGTAGGCCTCCTTGCTCGCACACACTTTTTCAGTTCTGCCCACACATTTTCTATAGGATTGAGGTCATGGCTTTGTGATGGCCACTCCAATACCTTGACTTTGTTGTCCTTAAGCCATTTTGCCACAAATTTGGAACAATGTTTGGGGTCATTGTCCATTTGGAAGACCCATTTGCGACCAAGCTTTAACTTCCTGACTGATGTCTTGAGATGTTGCTTCAATATTCCAAACACTTGTCCTGCCTCATGATGCCATCTATTTTGTGAAGTGCACCAGTCCTCCTGCAGCAAAGCACCCCCACAACATGATGTTGCCACTCCCGTGCTTCACGGTTGGGATGGTGTTCTTCGGCTTGCAAGTCTCTCCCTTTTTCCTCCAAACATAACGATGGTCATTATGGCCAAACAGTTCTATTTTTGTTTCATCAGACCGGAGGACATTTCTCCAAAAAGTACAATCTTTGTCCCCATGTGCAGTTGAAAATCGTAGTCTGGCTTTTTTATGGTGGTTTTGGAGGAGGGACTTCTTCCTTGCTGAGCGGCCTTTCAGGTTATGTCGATATAGGACTCGTTTTACTGTGGATATGGATTCTTTTGTACCTGTTTCCTCCAGCATCTTCACAAGGTCTTTTGTGTCGTTCTGGGATTGATTTGCACTTTTCGCACCAAAGTACGTTCATCTCTAGGAGACAGAACACGTCTCCTTCCTGAGCCGTATGACGGCTGCGTGGTCCCATGGTGTTTATACTTACGTAATATTGTTTGTACAGATGAACATGGTACCTTCAGGGGTTTGGAAATTGCTCCCAACGATGAACCAGACTTGTGGAGGTCTACAATTTTTTTCTGAAGTCTTGGCTTATTTCTTTTGATTTTCCCATGATGTCAAGCAAAGAGGCACTGAGTTTGAAGGTAAGCCTTGAAATACATCCATAGGTACACCTCCAATTGACTCAAATTATTTCAATTAGCCTATCAGAAGCTTCTAAAGCCATGACATAATCTTCTGGATTTTTTCAAGCTGTTTATAGGTACAGTCAACTTAGTGTATGTAAACTTCTGACCCACTGGAATTGTGATACAGTGAATTATAAGTGAAATAATCTGTCTGTAAACAATTGTTGTAAACATGACTTGTGTCATGCACAAAGTAGATGTCCTAACCGACTTTCCAAAACTATAGTTTGTTAACAAGAAATTTGTGGAGTGGTTGAAATACGAGTTTTAATGACTTCAACCTAAGTGTATGTAAACTTCCGACTTCAACTGTAGACACGGTTGATAGACAGGCAACAGCAGTCACACACAGCATCAAATAATGTTAATAGTTTATCCTCTTTGGGCTAGGGGGCAGTATTTTCACGTCCGGATGAAAAGCATGCCCAAAGTAAACTGCCTGTTTCTCAGGCCCAGTAGCTTGAATATGCATATAATTGGTAGATTTAGATAGAAAAAACTGTAAAAATCATGTCTGTGAGTATAACAGAACTTATTTGGCAGGCAAAACCCCGAGGACAAACCATCCAGGGAAAAAAAAAATTGAGATCACTATGTTTTCAATTGGTTTTCTATGGGGAACTAGATTTATGAGGCACCTGGTTGCAGTTCCTATGGCTTCCACTAGATGTCAACAGTCTTTAGAAATTGGTTGATGTTTTTCCTTTGAGAAATGAAGAAGTAGCCCTTTCCTTTCTGAGTGTCAAGCCAAGTGTACTTTTTTGTTTGGGGCGTGCGACCTGGAACTCGCTCCACCTTCATTTTATCCGCTATTGAACACAGTACATTCCGTCTTAAATTTTATAGATTATTTATGTTTTAAAATACCTAAAGTTGTATTAGGAAAGTTGTTTGAAATGTTTGGATCAAGTTCACATGTAACTTATTAGATACTTTGTAGTCATGTTGGGCGAGTTGGAACCGGTGTTTTTTCTGAATCAAAGGCGCCAAATAAATTGACATTTTGGGGATATAACGAAGGAATTTATCGAACAAAAGGACCATTTGTGATGTTTCTGTGACATATTGGAGTGCCAACAGAAGAAGATCTTCAAAGGTAAGGCATGAATTATATCGTTATTTCTGACTTTCGTGTCGCACCTCCCTGGCTGAAAAATGTTTATCATGCATTTGTATGCGGGGTGCTGTCCTCAGATAATCGCATGGTTTGCTTTCGCCATAAAGCCTTTTTGAAATCTGACACTGTGGCTGGATTAACCAGAAGTTAATCTTTAAACCGATGTATAACACTTGTATGATTTATGAATTCTTATTATGAATATTTCTGTTTTTGAATTTGCCGTGCTGCAATTTCACTGGGTGTTGTCAAATCGATCCCGCTAACGGGATTGGCACGCGAAGGGATCCATAAGAAGTTTTAAAGAATCAGCAGCCCATTCACTCCAGTAGGCCCCATAAAATCAGAACTATACAAAAAGCACAACCATTTCATTCCAAAAAAAATTAACAAACTAGCTATCACTTCCCATTGCAAATGCATTTCATCACCATCTCACTAACCTATCATCTAAAGTTTAAATGTTTCACAGTCATTCTTTTTAAAGAGATATCTAACAGCAAGCTAGCTGCAACAAAAAACAGCGCCACTCACCAGATGCCAGTGACCGTAAAGTGTCTCGTCAGTGTAGGCTAGTGATGGGTTGGTCGCAAACGATTGGCTCTTTTTTATTAACAGATCTTTTAGGTGAAGGTTGGGAACCGCATCGGTTAGCAAGACGTTCATTTGGCTCTTTAATTTGCATACCTAATTTGCATACCACTGCTTTTTGGCAATTATCTGCAGATAAATTATAAAAACATTTGATGAAGATGCTTAATTCTCACTGCAGGAATATAGGTAGTGGAGAGAGAGACTCATTCTGGTCAAAAATATGATAAAAATTAAACAGATTGAAGGTTGTGAAAGATAATGATACTTAAATGGTATTATTTAAGATATTGATATAGGCCTAGTGCTTTGATTAACCTGTCTGGGCTAGGGGGCAGTATTTTCACGGCCAGATAAAAAAACGTACCCGATTTAATCTGGTTACTACTCCTGCCCAGAAACTAGAATATTTGGATAGAAAACACTCTAAAGTTTCTAAAACTGTTTGAATGGTGTCTGTGAGTATAACAGAACTCATATGGCAGGCCAAAACCTGAGAAGATTCTATACAGGAAGTGCCCTGTCTGACCATTTGTTCTCCTTCTAGGGCATCTCTATCAAAAATACAGCATTTCTGCTGTAACGTCACATTTTCTAAGGCTTCCGTTGGCTCTAGGAAGGCGCCAGAAAGTGGAATGAGAGCTCTCCAGTCTCTGGGCGAAAAACAGCAGGGGTTTTTGTGAGTGGTCCTTCTGAGAACAATGACACTGAGGCGCGCATGCACGAGACGACTCCATTTTGTTCTTTCAGTCTTTGAACGAACACAACGTCGCCCGGTTGGAATATCATCGCTATTTTACGAGAAAAATAGCATAAACATTTATTTTAAACAGCGTTTGACATGCTTCGAAGTACGGTAATGGAATATTTAGAAATTTTTTGTCACGAAATGCGCCGGCGCGTCACCCTTCGGATAGTGACTTGAACACACGAACAAAACGGAGCTATTTGGATATAACTATGGTTTATTTCGAACCAAAACAACATTTGTTGTTGAAGTAGAAGTCCTGGGAGTGCATTCTGACGAAGAACAGCAAAGGTAATCCAATTTTTCTTATAGTAAATCTGAGTTTGGTGAGGGCCAAACTTGGTTGGTGTCAAATTAGCTAGCCGTGATGGCCGGGCTATCTACTCAGAATATTGCAAAATGTGCTTTCACTGAAAAGCTATTTTAAAACTGCCCGCGTGCATAAAGGAGTTCTGTATCTATAATTCTTAAAATACTTCTGTTTTTTGCCAACGTTTATCGTGAGTAATTTAGTAAATTCACCGGAAGTTTGCGGTGGGTGTGCTAGTTCTGAACATCACATGCTAATGTAAAAAGCTGGTTTTTGATATAAATATGAACTTGATTGAACAAAACATGCATGTATTGTATAAGGTGTTGACGATGAAGTAGTCAACTGCTGCTTTCTGTGTAGTAAAGCCCATGTTTAACACATGCTTTATTCTTCAATCATACCTTTAGGTCTATGCTCCTGATGTTGTATAAAAGTGAGGGGTCTGGGGGAACTCCCCCCGATTTTTTTTTGCCATTTTCCTGTCATTCTATACTGAACAAAAACATAAACTCAACATCAAAGATTTTACTGAGTTACAGTTGATATAAGGAAATCAGTCAATTGAAATAAATTCATTAGGCCCTAATCTATGGATTTTACATGACTGGGAATACAGATATGCAGATATGCATGTGGTTTGGATGTACTGCTAAATTCTCTAAAATTATGTTTGAGGCAGAGAAATGAACATTAAATTATCTGGCAACAACTCTGGTGGATATTCCTGCAGTCAGCATGCCAATTTCCTGCTCTCTCAAAACTTGAGACGTCTGTGGCATTGTGTTGTGTGACAACTGCACATTTTAGAGTGGCCTTTCATTCTCCCAGCACAAGGTGCACCTGTGTAATGATCATGATGTTTAATCAGCTTCTTGATATGCCACACCTGTCGGGTGGATGGATTATCTTGGCAAAGGACAAATGCTCACTAACAGGGATTTAAACAAATTTGTGCACAGCATTTGAGATAAATACACTTTTTGTGCGAACGGAATATTTCTGGGAATTTTTATTTCAGCTCATGAAATATGGGACCAACATTTTGCATGTTGCGTTTATATTTTTGTTCAGTGTATGATGTTTCTCAACAGTGAATCCATGATGACAGAACATAACCTTTTTCTTAGATTTTTGCCAAAACAAATTACATTGAAAGAGTAGATTAAACTCGTTTTTCTGACTAGATTACTAATCATCCGCCTTCCCTCATAGTCCCACCCACAGTGATTGATTGACAGGTCTGTAACCCTACAAACTCTGTGACTCACAAACAACCTGCCCCATTCCCTGGCAATCCCAACCACAGTGATTGACTGTTAAAGGGTTAGATCACCCAAATAAAAAAATGACACATTGGTTCCCTAACCCAATAAAATACATAATTTGAAGAACAAACATCATTATAGCAATTCCTATCTTGCAGTAAATATGACTTTAATCTAAAGGTTTAATGTTAAAAAAGGTTGTCTTAGAAAATAGTGCTGATTGTATAGGCTTAGACGATATCCAAAATAACTAAAAACAAGCCGAATTCATACTGTCTCTCTGATTTCATTTTCATTCATTTTATTTCTATAGTCATGTCTTTCTACTCAATACCAAAATTAATTTAACCATTCTGTGAGGTAAAGTTGTTCAAGTATTCAATAATTTAGCTGTGTATTTCAGATGGAATTAAAGGCATTAGAATGTACCAGAGACCATCAAAATAGCTTGTTCTGATATTTTTTTCAAGGGGGCATGTCACCCCGGACCCCCCCAGCCTGGAACTCCCTGGCTGGCTACTATTTCTATTTGGCTGGAAACTCCATGTGCTTGGGGAAAACACTGTATATAGAGAATAGAGGCATTTTCAGACCCAGACAAACTGAAATGAAAGCTGGGGTTTTAGCCCATAAGCCACTGATTCTGATTACAGTGATTATATTCCTGGAAGCCCTTGCATTGCTATTAATCTATCCCTATGATTACCACAGAGAATTACAGCCCAACTGATGTGGTCCACAGAGGTGATTTCTCATGACGGGCCCCCAACACACACACACAAACGAGCTTGCACGGATGCACACACATACACATGGACGCACACAGTCGCGAACACGCACACAAACACATAACAAATAGACAAACAGACACATATAGCACACACTCACACATTTGCAGGTGAACACAGTCACACACACACACACACACACACACCTCTCGAGATTATTAAGCTGCTAATGGAGCAGATAGTGACTAATGATCGTATTCGTCTTCACAGATATTCACACACACAGAAGATCGAGATCAGTATTTTGTTCACAGAAGTCTCACTCACATGTTTTTCTCTCTTTCTCTCTCTCGGCAACAAATAGCTATGTGGTGCGGCTGCACCAGTCTCAGCCCATGTGTTGCCATGGAGGCGTTCCCGTCGCCTAGCAACCAGTGCATTAATCGGTTCGTGAGGAGCTAACTCGTGGCAGACGGTCATTCAGCCCTCGTCCTCCCTCTCTCCCCCTACTTCCCTCGAGACTCCCTCTTCCCCCTCTCCCCATCCAGATGCCTATGGGGTGTGAAGGAATGTGCCTGGTTGCTGAACAGATACCCAGCATGCTCTACTCTTTCACACTTCCTCTTTCCGCCCCATAGAACCCCTAAATGTTCTGGATGTGATGTATTGCAACACCTTGACCCTAACAACCCAGATATACTGTAGAGCCTGGCTATACCCTAACAACCCAGACATACTGTAGAGCCTGGCTATACCCTAACAACCCAGACATACTGTAGAGCCTGGCTATACCCTAACAACCCAGATATACTGTAGAGCCTGGCGATACCCTAACAACCCAGACATACTGTAGAGCCTGGCTATACCCTAACAACCCAGATATACTGTAGAGCCTGGCTATACCCTAACAACCCAGACATACTGTAGAGCCTGTCTATACCCTAACAACCCAGACATACTGTAGAGCCTGGCTATACCCTAACAACCCAGATATACTGTAGAGCCTGGCTATACCCTAACAACCCAGACATACTGTAGAGCCTGGCTATACCCTAACAACCCAGACATACTGTAGAGCCTGGCTATACCCTAACAACCCAGACATACTGTAGAGCCTGGCTATACCCTAACAACCCAGACATACTGTAGAGCCTGTCTATACCCTAACAACCCAGATATACTGTAGAGCCTGGCTATACCCTAACAACCCAGATATACTGTAGAGCCTGTCTATACCCTAACACACTTCTCTTACACTGACCATCATCCTTGACCTGACATTGATACTGTCTCAATACCCCTCACTGAAGGACACAGTCATGATACTGTCTCAATACCCCTCACAGACATGCCTGTTCTTCACATATTGTTTACCGACTACAGATTTTTTAATTGGCTCTCCTCTCCAATAACCTTGTCCACACATACAATTGAAGTTGTAAGTTTACATACACTTATGTTGGAGTCATTAAAACTCGTTTTTCATCCACTCCACAAATTTCTTATTAACAAACTATAGTTTTGGCAAGTCGGTTAGGACATCTACCTTGTGCATGACGCAAGTCATTTTTACAACAATTGTTTACAGATAGAATATTTCACTTATAGTTGTCACGGCCGTCGTTGAAGAGAGAAGGGGACCAAGGCGCAGCGTGTTGCGTGCTCATCATTATTTATTTTAATTAAAGTGAACACGAAAACAAGAAACAAAGAACGACAGTTTCACACGCTAGAATAACAGCAGTGCAAAATACAACTACCCACAAAGAGACAGGTGAAAACAAGCTCCCTAAGTATGACTCCCAATCAGGAACAACGATGTACAGCTGTCCATGATTGAGAGCCACACCAGGCCAACAAAGAAATACAAAACCTAGAAACCCAAAACAAGAACATACACCAAAAACCCCGGAACACATACATACAATTCCCCTCTACATACAGATAACCACCCGAACCATATAAAACAAATACCCTCTGCCACGTCCTGACCAAACTACCATAACCAATAACCCCTATTCTGGTCAGGACGTGACAGTACCCCCCCCCCCCCCCCCAAAGGTGCAGATCCCCGGATGCACCTCACAACAAAAACCCAAAAAATAAACCCCTAACTAAAGGGAGGAAAGGGAGGGTGGCTGCCGTCACCAACGGCTCCTATGCTACACCCCCCCTCCCCAAACCTCCTACAATGGAGGTGGCTCCGGCTCAGGCCTCAGTCCCCTACCTGACCCATCCACCCCCACTGAAATCCTCTGCCTGAGGCCATTCACTGATGACCCTGGACTGTAGGGCGACTCTGGGAGCTCCGGGCTGTAGGGCGACTCTGGGAGCTCCGGGCTGTAGGCAGACTCACTCGGTTCCGGGCTGGACACTGTTGCCGGACACTCTGGACTGGACACTGTTGCCGGACACTCTGGGCTGGACACTGTTGCCGGACACTCTGGACTGGACACTGTTGCCGGACACTCTGGACTGGACACTGTTGCCGGACACTCTGGACTGGACACTGTTGCCGGACATTCTGGACTGGACACTGTTGCCGGACACTCTGGACTGGACACTGTTGCCGGACACTATGGACTGGACACTGTTGTCGGAAGCTCGAGACTGAGCTGACGCACTGGAAGCCTAATGCGTGGGGCTGGTAGTGGAGCTACCAGACTGGAGACACGCACTTTAAGGCTAGTATGAGGAGCGGGAACAGGCTGAGTTGGACTGGGCTGACGCACTGGAGGCCTGGTGCGTGGTGCTGGTACTGGATATACCAGGCCGTGGAGACGCACTGGCGGTCTCGATCGCACCTCCTGCACAACCCGTTCTGGCTGGATGGAACTAGTAGCCCTGTATGAGCGGAGTGCTGGTACAGGGCGAACTGGGCTGTGCAGCGGCCTTATGGTTGCCGTGCGTAGAGCGGGCGTAGGGTAGCCTGGACCTAGGAGGCGCACCGGTGACCAGATGCGCTGCGCAGGCATCCTCCTACCAGGCTGGATGCCCACTCTAGCACGGCACTTGCGAGGGGCTGGGATCACTCGCACCGGACTGTGCGTGCGTATGGGTGAGATCGTGCGCACTTCAGCATACCTTGGCGCGCTCCACTTCATACGTTCCCCATAATAACCACGCAGAGCTGGCTTAGGGCTCACCCTTGGCCCAGCCAAACTACCCATGTGCCCCCCCCAAAAAATTATTGGGGGTGCCTCTCCGGCTTCCTCGCCAGCCGTGTTCCCCAGTCGCATTCCCGGTCCTCACCAGACTTCCTCCATGGGCCCTCTCCGGCCAGAATCTCCTCCCAAGTCCATGACTCACGACAGTCCACCCGTTGCTCCTTCCTCCGCTGCTTGGTCCGTGTTTGGTGGGTAGTTCTGTCACGGCCGTCGTTGAAGAGAGAAGGTGACCAAGGCGCAGCGGGTTGCGTGCTTATCATTATTTATTTTAATTAAAGTGAACACGAAAACAAGAAACAAAGAACGACAGACCGACAGTTTCACACGCTAGAATAACAGCAGTGCAAAATACAACTACCCACAAAGAGACCGGTGAAAACAAGCTCCCTAAGTATGACTCCCAATCAGGAACAACGATGTACAGCTGTTCCTGATTGAGAGCCACACCAGGCCAACAAAGAAATAAAAACCTAGAAAACCTAGAAACCCAAAACAAGAACATACACCAAAAACCCCGGAACACATACATACAATTCCCCTCTACATACAGATAACCACACGAACCATATAAAACAAATACCATCTGCCACGTCCTGACCAAACTACCATAACCAATAACCCCTATTCTGGTCAGGACGTGACAATAGTTCACTGTATCACAATTCCAGTGGTTCAGAAGTTTACATACACTAAGTTGACTGTACATATCAACAGCTTGGAAGGAGCCACTGCTCCAAAACCGCCATAAAAAAGCCAGACTACAGTTTGCAACTGCACATGGGGACAAAGTTTGTACTTTTTGGAGAAATGTCCTCTGGTCTGATGAAACTAAAAATAGAACTGTTTGGCCATAAAGACCATCGTCATGTTTGGAGGAAAAAGGGGGATGCTTGCAAGCTGAAGAACACCATCCCAACCGTGAAGCACGGGGGTGGCAGCATCATGTTGTGGGGGTGTTTTGCTGGAGTGAGGACTGGTGCACTTCACAAAACAGATGGCGTCATGAGGAGGAAAATTATGTGAATATATTGAAGCAACATCTCAAGACATCAGTCAGGAAGTTAAAGCTTGGTCGCAAATGGGTCTTCCAAATGGACAATGACCCCAAGCATACTCTCAAAGTTGTGGCAAAATGCCTTAAGGACAAGTCAATATACTGGAGTGACCATCACAAAGCCCTGACCTCAATCCTGTAAAAATGTGTGGGCAGAATTGAAAAAGCGTGTGCAAGCAAGGAGGCCTACAAACCTGACTCAGTTACACCAGCTCTGACAGGAGGAATGGGCCAAAATTCACCACAACTTATTGTGTGAACCTTGTGGAAGGCTACCTGAAACATTTGACCCAAGTTAAACAATTTAAAGGCAATGCTACCAAATACTAATTGAGTGTATGTAAACTTTTGACCCACTGGGATTGTGATGAAAGAAATAAAAGCTGAAATAAATCACTCTCTACTATTATTCTGACATTTCACATTCTTAAAATAAAGTGGTTATCCTGACGGACCTAAGACAGTGAATTTTTACTAGGATTAAATGTCAGGAATTGTGAAACACTGAGTTTAAATGTAGTTTGCTAAGGTGTATGTAAACTTCCGACTTCAACTGTATGTCCTTCCCAGGATAAAGTCTCAATAGGAAATGTATTCACCTTTGTTCCCCTCTTCCATGCTGTATAATGTAGTGGAGAAACGGACATCTTCCTTTTCCTACCATCGTCCAATTTGTTCAACCTCCCCATCCCTCATTGTTAGAAATTACACTTTTACGTCAAGCCAACTATTCCATCTTACACAGTCCAGTGGTTCTGCGAGCCAACCTGCCCACCATCTGACTGGCTGACCGACTGTCTGACTGGCTGACCAACTGGGAGTCAGAGGAGTAAAGAAGAGAAAGGAAAAAATCTCTAGAAGCTTAATAGTGATTCCCTCTGACATACCCTCTGGGATGACCAGAGAACAGAGAAAACAAGAGGAATAGAGAGAACAGGAGAGGAAGGGAAAGGAGCGGGAGAGGGTTGGTGTTGTGGGGGTAACAGGGAAGTATAGAGGCAGATAAAAAGAAGGGGATGTGGGAAGGGAGGGAAAGGAATGTGCAGATGAAATGGGAGAATTGGTTGGAGGATAAATTGGGGGGGGCAAAAAGAGAGGGAGAGAAGAAAGGACAGAAGGGAGGAGGAGTAAGAGGGCGGAAAGTGAGGGAAAGAGTGTGCGAGGGGAGTGTATGGGGGAAGTGTGTGTGTGTGTGTGTGTGTGTGTGTGTGTGTGACGTGCAGTATACTGCATACAAAAGTGTGTGGACATCCCTTCAAATTAGTAGATTTGACTATTTCAGCGACACCTGTTGCTGACAGGTGTATTAAATCGAGCGCACAGCCTTGCAATCTCCATGACAAACCTTGGCAGTAGAATGGCCTTACTGAAGAGCTCAGTGACATTCAACATGGCACCGTCATAGGATGCCACCTTTCCAACAAGTCAGTTCGTCAAATTTCTGCCCTGCTAGAGCTGCCCCAGTCAACTGTACTGTAAGTGCTGTTATTGTGAAGTGGAAACATTTAGGAGCAACAATGGCTCGGCCACAAAGTGGTAGGCCACACAAGCTCACAGAACGGGACCACTGAGTGCTGATGCACATAGCGTGTAAAAATGGTCTGTCCTCGGTTGCAACCCTCACTACCGTGTTCCAAACTGCCTTTAGAAGCAACGTCAGCACAAGAACTGTTCGTCGGGAGCTTCATGAAATGGATTTCCATGGCCGAGCAACCACACACAAGCCTAAGATCACCATGCGCAATGCCAAGCGTCGGCTGGAGTGGTGTAAAGTTCACCACCATTGGACTCTGGAGCAGTGGAAACATGTTCTCTGGAATGATGAATCATGCTTTACCATCTGGCAGTCCGATGGATGAATCTGGGTTTGGCAGATGCCAGGAGAACGCTGCCCGCTCGAATGCATAGTTGCCAACTGCAAAATTTGGTGGAGGAGGAATAATGATCTGGGGCTGTTTTTCATGGTTCAGGCTATGCCCCTTAGTTCCAGTGAAGGGAAATCTTAATGCTACAGCATACAATGACATTCTAGAAGATTCTGTGCTTCCAACTTTGTGGCAACAGTGTGGAGAAGGCCCTTCCCTGTTTCAGAATGACAATGCCCCCGTGCTCAAAGCGAGGTCCATACAGAAATGGTTTGTCGAGATCAGTGTGGAAGAACTTGACTGGCCTGCACAGAGCCCTGACCTCAACCCCATCGAACTCCTTTGGGATGAACTGGAATGGTCATGTAATGTATGTGCGTGCACATGTGCGAGATGGTGTGTGGTTATCTGTGATATGCCTGAGGGAAAAGCAAGGGAGGGGGGGAATGATACATAGGAGGAGTAAAGGGAGAGGATGAAAAGAACAGATAGAATGAGTAAAGAGAGAGTGAGAGGTGTATAGTTACCTGTGATATGCCTGAGGAGAGGTGGATGGATGGAGGGAGAGAAGGTGGGATGAGAGAGGAGTAAAGAAAGAGTGAGAGGTGTATAGTTACCTGTGATATGCCTGAGGAGAGGTGGATGGATGGAGGGAGAGAAGGTGGGATGAGAGAGGAGTAAAGAAAGAGTGAGAGGTGTATAGTTACCTGTGATATGCCTGAGGAGAGGTGGATGGATGGAGGGAGGGAAGGTGGGATGAGAGAGGAGTAAAGAAAGAGTGAGAGGTGTATAGTTACCTGTGATATGGCTGAGGAGAGGTGGGAGGAGAGGTGAAGGGGGTAACCAGTCCCGGGGAGTAGGGGTGGTACGGGGTCTTCTTCAAGGCCTGGATCAGGTTGTGTCTGTACTCTGGATCTATGGACCACAACGAGCCTTTACCTATACTCTGAGGGAGCAAGACAGAGGAGGGAGATGAGGAAGAAAAGAAAGAGGATTATTTAACTAACAACATGAAAACACAGGAAACTTGACCATTTGAACGACGGCTGTATGGCTACTGTCCACTGTCCCTCAGAAACCAGTCTACAGAGAGACAAACCAGACCACAAGTAAACACAGAGACACCAGACCACAAGTAAACACAGAGACACCAGACCACAAGTAAACACAGAGACACATGACCACAAGTAAACACAGAGACACATGACCACAAGTAAACACAGAGACACATACCAGACCACAAGTAAACACAGAGACACATGACCACAAGTAAACACAGAGACACATGACCACAAGTAAACACAGAGACACATGACCACAAGTAAACACAGAGACAAACCAGACCACAAGTAAACACAGAGACAAACCAGACCACAAGTAAACACAGAGACACATGACCACAAGTAAACACAGAGACACCAGACCACAAGTAAACACAGAGACACATGACCACAAGTAAACACAGAGACACATACCAGACCACAAGTAAACACAGACACATACCAGACCACAAGTAAACACAGAGACAAACCAGACCACAAGTAAACACAGAGACACATGACCACAAGTAAACACAGAGACACCAGACCACAAGTAAACACAGAGACACCAGACCACAAGTAAACACAGAGACACATGACCACAAGTAAACACAGACACATACCAGACCACAATTAAACACAGACACATACCAGACCACAAGTAAACACAGAGAAACATGACCACAAGTAAACACAGAGACACCAGACCACAAGTAAACACAGAGACACATGACCACAAGTAAACACAGAGACACATGACCACAAGTAAACACAGAGACACCAGACCACAAGTAAACACAGAGACACATGACCACAAGTAAACACAGAGACACATGACCACAAGTAAACACAGAGACACCAGACCACAAGTAAACACAGAGACACCAGACCACAAGTAAACACAGAGACACATGACCACAAGTAAACACAGAGACACCAGACCACAAGTAAACACAGAGACACATGACCACAAGTAAACACAGAGACACATACCAGACCACAAGTAAACACAGAGACACCAGACCACAAGTAAACACAGAGACACCAGGCCACAATTCCAAACTTAGTTAATATCCTACAACAGGGTTGGGTAGCTTACTTTCCAAATGTAATACGTTACAGTTACTAGTTACCTGTCCAAAATTGTAATCAATAACATACATTTTGGATTACCCATTATTTTTCTATTTTATTCCTTGTGTTATTATATAAATATTTTTTCAATTGTTTCCTCTATTTTTCTCTTTTTCTGCATTGTTGGGAAGGGCCCGTAAGAATTTCAGTGTTGGTCTATACCTGTTGTTCAGGAAGCATGTGACAAAAACTATTTGATTTGATGTATTTTTTCATAAATATTTAAAAGTAATCCAAGAAGTAATCATCTAGATTTTAAAAAGAATCTGTAATCTGATGACAATATTTTAGCTGGTAACGTAACTAATTACAAAAATAAAAAAGATTACAAGTAACTGATAACAAAAAATATTGTAACTGATTGCATGTAATTAGTTACTCCCCAACCCTGTCCAGCACCACAGATCAACGCTATCCAAATGTTGTGTCTTTCTGTTGTTGTCAATACAAAAATGCCCCTAGTTCTATTAAAAAAGCTGTCTACTCTCTCCCACGTGTCTCTCTCTCTCCCTTTCAATCTCTCTCTCTCTCTCTCTCTCTCTCTCCCTTTCAAGCTCTCTCTCTCTCTCTCTCTCCCTTTCAATCTCTCTCTCTCTCTCTCTCTCTAGCTCTCTCTCTCTTCCTCTCTCTTCCTCTCTCTTCCTCTCTCTCTTCCTCTCTCTCTTCCTCTCTCTCTTCCTCTCTCTCTCTCTTCCTTCCTTTCTCTCTTCCTCTCTCTCTACCCTCTTCTTGTTCACGTTCTTAACAGTTGTTCTACAGACCAGATCCTACCCACATAACAACTTTAGATCATACTGAAGGAGAGAAATGTCACGTACAGCAATGCAGCTCAATACTTGGTTGTACTTTGTTGGTTACAGCGAGCAAAGACAACCATCAACATCAACCATAGTTAACAAGTTTTTAATGTTATTCTGCCATTGCCACACACATACCACAGGTGCCGAAAAAGAGTGTCGTAAACCATCACATCAATACATACTTCACCATTTGGATCACATGATGTCAAATAGAAACAGCAGGAAGGAGTCCGACAGAGGAGTGACAAGAAATATGTGTGTGTGTGTGTGTGAGAGAGAGACTGCGCCGTCAAACAGTGCATACATAAATATAATCAATCCCAACACTGACTTTTTCTGTTTTTAAATGATGCACATACAAAGCAACAAATGTTTTGGTAACGTTGATTTGGGCCGTGTGAATAGGCTTATCTACAACATTGTGAATACTGTCACTGGATATTAGATGTCAATGTCATGTTTGTGTATCTACAGTTAAAGTTGGAAGTTTACATACACCTTAGCCAAATACATTTAAACACAGTTTTTCATAATTCCTGACATTTAATTCAAGTAAAAATTCCCTGTCTTAGGTCAGTTAGGATCACTACTTTATTTTAAGAATGTAAAATGTCAGAAAAATAGTTGAGAGAATGATTTATTTCAGCTTTTATTTCTTTCATCACATTCCCAGTGGGTCAGAAGTTTACATACACTCAATTAGTATTTGGTGTCATTACCTTTAAATTGTTTAACTTGGGTCAAACGTTTCAGGTAGCCTTCCACAAGCTTCTCACAATAAGTTGGGTGAATTTTGGCCCATTCCTCCTGACACAGCTGGTGTAACTGAGTCAGGTTTGTAGGCCTCCTGGCTCGCACACACTTTTTAAATTCTTCCCACAAATGTTCTATAGGATGAGGTCAGGGCATTGTGATGGCACTCCAATACATTGACTTTGTTGTCCTTAAGCCACTTTGCCACAACTTTGGAAGTCAATGTCCGTTTGGAAGACCCTCTTGTGACCAAGCTTTAGCTTCCTGACTGATGTCTTGAGATGTTGCTTCAATATATCCACATAATTTTCCATCCTCATGAAGGAAATTTTGTGAAGTGCACCAGTCCCTCCTGCAGCAAAGCACCCCAACAACATGAACTGCCACCCCCGTACTTCACAGTTGGGATGGTGTTCTTCGGCTTGCAAGCCTCCCCCTTTTTCCAACAAACATAACGATGGTCTTTATGGCCAAACAGTTCTATTTTGGTTTCATCAGACCAGAAGGCATTTCTCCAAAAAGTATGATCTTTGTCCCCATGTGCAGTTGCAAACCGTAGTCTGGCTTTTTGGAGCAGTGGCTTCTTCCTTGCTGAGCGGCCTTTCAGGTTATGTCTATATAGGACTTGTTTTACTGTGGATATATACTTTTGTACCTGTTTCCTCCAGCATCTTCACAAGGTCCTTTGCTGTTGTTCTGGGATTGATGTACACTTCTCGCACCAAAGTACATTCATATCTAGGAGACAGAACGCATCTCCTTCCTGAGCTGTATGATGGCTGCGTGATCCAATGGTGTTTATACTTGCGTAGTATTGTTTGTACAGATGAACGTGGTACCTTCAGGGGTTTGGAAATTGTTTCCAAGGATGATCCAGACTTTTGGAGGTCTACATTTTTTTCTGATGTTTTCGCTGATTTCTTTTGATTTTCCCATCATGCCAAGTAGAGAGGCACTAGTTTGAAGGTAGGCCTTGAAATACATCCACAGGTACACCTCCAATTGACTCAAATGATGTCAATTAGCCTATCAGAAGCATCTAAAGCCATGAAATCATTTTCTGTTGTTTAAAGGGACCGTCAACTTAGTCTATGTAAACTTCTGACCCACTGGAATTGTGATAAAGTGAATTATAAGTGAAATAATCTGTCTGTAAACAATTGTTGGAAAAATTACTTGTGTCATGCACAAGGTAGATGTCCTGACTGACTTGCCAAAACTATAGTTTGTTAACAAGAAATTTGTGGAGTGGTTGAAAAATGACTCCAACCTAAGTGTATGTAAACATCCGACTTCAACTGTATATACCGTGCCAGTCAAAAGGTTGGACATACCTACTCATTACTGGGTTTTCTTTATTTTTACTATTTTCTACATTGTAGAATAATAGGCAAGACATCAAAACTATATAATATAACATATTCAATCCTGTAGTAACCAAAACAGTGTTAAAGAAATCCAAATATATTTCATATTTGAGATTCTTCAAAGTAGCCACCCTTTGCCTTGATGACAGCTTTTCACGCTTTTACTTTTACTTCACTACATTCTTGTAGAAAATAATTTTCTAATCCATACATTTTCCCTGACACCCAAAAGTACTCCATACATTGTTTAGCAGGACAGGATAAGGGTCCAGTTGATGTACTAACTAATAAAACACGTCGTCATTCCCCTACTGCCTCTCCTCTCCTCTCATCTTGTCTCCTCCTCTCCTCTCCTCATCTCGTCTCACTGTCCTCTCCCTCTCCTTTCCTATTCGCTCCTCCTCTCTTCTCCTCTTCTCTCGTCTCCTCCTCTCCCTCTCCTCTCCTCCACCTCCTCCTATCTTCTCCACTCTTCCTCTCGTCTTCTCCTCTCCTCTCCCAGACCGTGTCATGGTACCATTCTCTAAAGCCCACTGGAGGTTTCTTCCACAGCTCTGAGTACCCTCCCTTCTGGATTATTCCATTATGTGGAGCTGGTTTATCCTAATTCACCCAGACAACACCAGGTCTGCGTCTCAAACAGTGGTGACCCGTCATTCAGGGCAGGGCCCCACCTGTTTTGAGACCCACATTTTTAGCAAAAAAATAAATAAAAAAATGATAAAATACAAATTTGAGGAGGCTTGCCTGTTATTTTGGCATTAATATGTGTCACATATCAGTTTGCAAACAATGTAAAAAAAAACATATATCATTGAGTTAATAAAGTTGCAGACAAACATGGTCTCTTTTTTATTTTCTTGAGTAAGACAGCTCCAAAATGCAGGTGTTTCATCCTCGCTCAGCGCTTTCTGTGGTGGTGGGTCAAGCCAGCAAAAAATATTGAGCATTGTGCCCATGATTGGCTCAGTGTTCTGTCACTCATGGGGACACTACATCACTGCCAAGTCTAAGGGTAGAGCTTGAAAATTCAAGCCCCTTGGGTGCTGCCATAGAGTTACATTAGAAGTGCCCATCCAAGAAGGCTCAAGGTCATTGACCACAGGTAAAATTACGTCAAAACATGTTATATCTAACGTAGCTTTGATTGGACTGATCATGTCAACATCATACTTTCAAAATCTTAGCTATCAGTCATCATCATGAATCAAGTCGACAATCTACTGGCAATCGTTGTCATATGAAGAGAAATAATGAAGAAAAATTATAGATAAAACGTATCGGTGCTCAATGGCCAGTTGACATACACATTACACATAAACATTACACTCTTCAAGAGAGCGAGAGTTGCACCCCTTCTCAAAAAACCTACACTCGATCCCTCCAATGTCAACAACTACAGACCAGTATCCCTTCTTTCTTTTCACTCCAAAACTCTTGAGCGTGCCGTCCTTGGCCAGCTCTCCTGCTATCTCTCTCAGTATGACCTTCTTGATCCAAATCAGTCAGGTTTCAAGACTGGTCATTCAACTGAGACTGCTCTTCTCTGTGTCACGGAGGCTCTCCGCACTGCTAAAGCTAACTCTCTCTCCTCTGCTCTCATCCTTCTAGACCTATCTGCTGCCTTTGATACTGTGAACCATCAGATCCTCCTCTCCACCCTCTCCGAGTTGGGCATCTCCGGCGCGGCTCACTCTTGGATTGCGTCCTACCTGACAGGTCGTTCCTACCAGGTGGCGTGGTGAGAATCCGTCTCTGTGCACCACGTGCTCTCACCACTGGTGTCCCCCAGGGCTCAGTTCTAGGCCCTCTCCTATTCTTGCTATACACCAAGTCACTTGGCTCTGTCATATCCTCACATGGTCTCTCCTATCATTGCTACGCAGACGACACACAATTAATCTTCTCCTTTCCCCCTTCTGATAACCAGGTGGCGAATCGCATCTCTGCATGTCTGGCAAACATATCAGTGTGGGTGACGGATCACCACCTCAAGCTGAACCTCGGCAAGACGGAGCTGCTCTTCCTCCCGGGGAAGGACTGCCCGTTCCATGATCTCGCCATCACGGTTGACAACTCCATTGTGTCCTCCTCCCAGAGTGCTAAGAGCCTTGGCGTGACCCTGGACAACACCCTGTCGTTCTTCGCTAACATCAAGGCGGTGACCCGATCCTGTAGGTTCATGCTCTACAACATTCGCAGAGCACGACCCTGCCTTACACAGGAAGCGGCGCAGGCCCTAATCCAGGCACTTGTCATCTCCCGTCTGGATTACTGCAACTCGCTGTTGGCGGGGCTCCCTGCCTGTGCCATTAAACCCCTACAACTCATCCAGAATGCCGCAGCCCGTCTGGTGTTCAACCTTCCCAAGTTCTCTCATGTCACCCCGCTCCTCCGCACACTCCACTGGCTTCCAGTTGAAGCTCGCATCTGCTACAAGACCATGGTGCTTGCCTACGGAGCTGTGAGGGGAACGGTACCTCCGTACCTTCAGGCTCTGATCAGGCCCTACACCCAAACAAGGGCACTGCGTTCATCCACCTCTGGCCTGCTGGCCCCCCTACCTCTGCGGAAGCACAGTTCCCGCTCAGCCCAGTCAAAACTGTTCGCTGCTCTGGCACCCCAATGGTGGAACAAGCTCCCTCACGATGCCAGGACAGCGGCATCAATCACCACCTTACGGAGACACCTGAAACCCCACCTCTTTAAGGAATACCTGGGATAGGATAAAGTAATCCCTCTAACCCCCCCCCCCCCAAAAAAAAAAGATATTGTAAAGTGGTTGTTCCACTGGATATCATAAGGTGAATGCACCAATTTGTAAGTCGCTCTGGATAAGAGCGTCTGCTAAATGACGTAAATGTAAATGTAAGTTGGAAATTGAAAATTCAACAATGAGTGGTTTGGAAGGAATCCGTGGCTAACTGCAAGCAGCAAGTGGCTGTGTGGTCCCAAGTCTGAGATTAAGGTTCTTGTTTCCTAGTTTATAATTATAAACATTCAACACTGGCCATGCTGTCAATGAAGCATGATTTGTGCCGGGCTCAAAGCAACTGTTAACTCGGAACTGCAAAATCTGAGTTTAGTGAGTTCAAGACAACTGGGAACTTGGAAAAATTAGCTACAACTGGGAAAATACGTTTTGAACTTTCATCCAACAAGAATTGTAAATCCAGAATTCGGGCCTCTTTCTAGAGCCACAACCTGAAGATCACTGACATCATAATGATTTATGATGACGTTCCCAGTTGTCTTGAAAGCACCATAAATCCAAAGAATGGCAGACTTTCATTACCTTCCTATTCAAGTGAACACAAGGTGAGTCCAAAAATGTATTGTATGCTGCTGCATAAATTATGTAATATGCCAGGGAGATATGTATACTGGGAAAGGGAAAGGGAAAGGGGGATACCTAGTCAGCTGTCCAACTGAATGTATTCAACTGAAACTGTAGCTAAGAAAGTAATACTAAGTGTATGTTACGTAGTAAGCTGTTAGTAGCCAATGTGCCTCACCCTAATAGTTTGGTCTATTTTCACCTCTTAATTTCACCTGCTGTTCTGACTTGGTGGTGCACATGTAATCTATTACCTGTTTTTGAGAAAAGTAATCATTGAATACTGTAAGAGCTTTCATTGCCTGCTTATATGCCCCCTTTATTTATCCTACGGTTCTGACTTGGTGTACAGGGAGAATACTGTAAGAACGACCCATGTTCTGAATTCTGTCGCTGTGCATATAAAATGTGTTAAACAAATAGTTATACACTGCTCAAAAAAATAAAGGGAACACTAAAATAACACATCCTAGATCTGAATGAATGAAATAATCTTATTAAATACTTTTTTCTTTACATAGTTGAATGTGCTGACAACAAAATCATACACAAATAATCAATGGAAATCCAATTTATCAACCCATGGAGGTCTGGATTTGGAGTCACACTCAAAATTAAAGTGGAAAACCACACTACAGGCTGATCCAACTTTGATGTAATGTCCTTAAAACAAGTCAAAATGAGGCTCAGTAGTGTGTGTGGCCTCCACGTGCCTGTATGACCTCCCTACAATGCCTGGGCATGCTCCTGATGAGGTGGTGGATGGTCTCCTGAGGGATCTCCTCCCAGACCTGGACTAAAGCATCCGCCAACTCCTGGACAGTCTGTGGTGCAACGTGGCGTTGGTGGATGGAGCGAGACATGATGTCCCAGATGTGATCAATTGGATTCAGGTCTGGGGAACGGGTGGGCCAGTCCATAGCATCAATGCCTTCCTCTTGCAGGAACTGCTGACACACTCCAGCCACATGAGGTCTAGAATTGTCTTGCATTAGGAGGAACCCAGGGCCAACCGCACCAGCATATGGTCTCACAAGGGGTCTGAGGATCTCATCTCGGTACCTAATGGCAGTCAGGCTACCTCTGGCGAGCACATGGAGGGCTGTGCGGCGCCCCAAAGAAATCCCACCCCACACCATGACTGACCCACCGCCAAACCGGTCATGCTGGAAGATGTTGCAGGCAGCAGAACGTTCTCCACGGCGTCTCCAGGATCTCATGTCACGTGTCACATGTGCTCAGTGTGAACCTGCTTTCATCTGTGAAGAGCACAGGGTGCCAGAGGCGAATTTGCCAATCTTGGTGTTCTCTGGCAAATGCCGAACGTCCTGCACGGTGTTGGGCTGTAAGCACAACCCCCACCTGTGGACGTTGGGCCCTCATACCACCCTCATGGAGTCTGTTTCTGACCGTTTGAGCAGACACATGCACATTTGTGGCCTGCTGGAAGTCATTTTGCAGGGCTCTGGCAGTGCTCCTCCTGCTCCTCCTTGCACAAAGGCGGAGGTAGCGGTCCTGCTGCTGGGTTGTTGCCCTCCTACGGCCTCCTCCACGTCTCCTGATGTACTGGCCTGTCTCCTGGTAGCGCCTCCATCCTCTGGACACTACGCTGACAGACACAGCAAACCTTCTTGCCACAGCTCGCATTGATGTGCCATCCTGGATGAGCTGCACTACCTGAGCCACTTGTGTGGGTTGTAGACTCCGTCTCATGCTACCACTAGAGTGAAAGCACCGCCAGCATTCAAAAGTGACCAAAACATCAGCCAGGAAGCATAGGAACTGAGAAGTGGTCTGTGGTCCCCACCTGCAGAACCACTCCTTTATTGGGGGTGTCTTGCTAATTGCCTATAATTTCCACCTGTTTTCTATTCAATTTGCACAACAGCATGTGAAATGTATTGTCAATCAGTGTTGCTTCCTAAGTGGACAGTTTGATTTCACAGAAGTATGATATACTTGGAGTTGCATTGTGTTGTTTAAGTGTTCCCTTTATTTTTTTGAGCAGTATATTTTCTACGTCCATCCTAGCTCGCTCATTAATGTCTTAATCGAAATTACGGATTGCCTCTTATCGGCTTGTCGTCCCCTAATCCCATAAATTGTACACCTCAATTGTCAGTAGAAAGCACATTTGTTTAAGCAAGTCAGCCATATCAGCTATGTTTTTTTTAAAAGGCAGTAAATGAGGCTGAATGAACTGTTTCGCTGCCAGACAAGGCTCCGCTGATAGCCAGATGTAGCAGTGGTAAGGTGTTGGGACTAGAGCTATAGGGAATGATCTGGAAGGGTCTGGAAGTGAGAGATAGATATCTCTATTTCTTCAGGATTGGTTCAAAGTGGACACAGTGGAGAAGATGGCCAAGGACAGAAGTGGGGATTCTTTATTTTCTGATGCCCTTCATGCCAGCTGGCCCAATGGGGATGAGTGAGCTGTATTTACCAGCAGAAAATAGTCCCACTAGTTTACATTGAAGGATACTCTGACATCCCTCAAATGAAAACAACAGCATAAGCTTTTTGAATTTGGGTTGGCTGGTCACCACTGTTTTTCTTTCCCTCTCTTGATGTCTTGGAAAGAGCCTTGTTCCTGGAATAGACAGCTGCATGTGTTCTCAGTGTTCTCTGTATGTGTGCGTGTGTGTGCCTGGGCGTGTGTGCTCAGTTTTTCTGTGCCTACACTACGACCCAGCTCTCTGGTTCCACGCCATCTCCCCTGTGTTTACAAAGCATTCTGGGAAGGGAGCCGAAAGCCCTGCCTTGATGGGATTGATTATATTTATGTATGTACTGTTTGACGTTGCAGTCTCACACACACACAGTTCTTCTTAACTACACATCTAGGATAAAACATGTCTGACTTGGTTACACACTTATTAATAGACAATATAATACCAGAGAGCACAAATACACTAAGTGGACATAAAATTAGGAACACCTTCATATTATTGAGTTGCACATCCACCTTTTGCCCTCAGAACAGCCTCAGTTCATCGGGGCATGGACTCGAGAGAGAGAGAGAGAGAGAGAGAGAGAGAGAGAGAGAGAGAGAGAGAGAGAGAGAGAGAGAGAGAGAGAGAGAGAGAGAGAGAGAGAGAGAGAGAGAGAGAGGAGAGAGAGAGAGAGAGAGAGAGAGACTCTAATACTCTAATACTTCGTTGTCTTTAATACACCGAAGATGTATTGAGAACTGTGTTTTTTCTTCATCTGCTGTGACCCACCCTACCAGACCCTATGAGACAACTTTAACCAGTCACAAACCAGAGATCTGAGAACCATCTGGTCCAATACCTTGAGAAAGCATTGAGAGCAATAGACTGCTCTGTTTCTCAAGCAGCATTCTCAAGCACACACACCACATACTTATGCACACAAAAAAAATTCTGCAGTAAGCCCAGTCAGTACTGCCTGCAGATGCCCCAGAAACACAATCACTTGAACAAATAGACCATTGTCATAATAATCTCCACCTCTCTAAATTGATGAAAATATGATTTGTGCATTTGCAAAGAGGCTTTTTCCTTCCAAGTAAAAGCCAATAGAGGACTTAGACCTCAGACCGACCAAGACTCTTTCACTATGCTAAACCCCAATTTGAAGATTTTCCCACCCAACAAGTTTTACATTAATGTGAACTATAATACAGTGTAAAAATGCTTACTCGACCCATACTGTGTTCAATTCAGCTGGAGATAAATAGGCAGAGAAAAGCAAGTAAAAGGCATTTATACCACAGAATTGTTGAATACTCATTTCTGATTGGCTTGAATGGCATTCTAGAATGTTGTTAAAGGTATTTATGCCACAGCATTGTTGAATACTCGTTTCTGATTGGCTAGAAGGGCATTCTAGAAAGTTGTTAAAGGCGTTTAAAAGACAAATAGGTGAAGAACAGCTTCTCCTTGGAAATAGTTTAATACTACAGTGACGTTAGTATCTCCTTGAAAACTACACAGTGGCTATAATTGAACACAAATCAGGTAAAATATCTGTCTTTAGAAAAACAGAATTGTATCCGTGCACAGGCAGCTTTACATAAAGCTTTATGTCCCGTTTCTGTAACAGTTGGTAGTCAGTTTGGGCTGAGCAGGTATTTGACAGATTTGAAGGGTTAACTAATGAGCTGTCTTAAACTGTTTGCTGTGACAAAAAGACAAGCCTCTGTGTCCCTGCCAACTACACCTCTTTGTCCTTGCCATACACACACACACACACACACACACACACACACACACACACACACACACACACACACACACACACACACACACACACACTCAGTCAGTATAACCAAATCCGTTTTCCAGCAACAGCATACTTTTATGTCAACTGCAACCTATTTACTATGGAGATATGTATACAAGGCAAACTCTGTGCAGTAGTAGTCAAGACCCAGATGGCAGAGTAACTTAAGGGCAGGCACACACACACATGCAGGCGCACACACACACACATGCAAGCGCGTACACAAACACACACACGCACACACAAGCACACACACACACAGGCAGGCACAGCACACTTCTTCTAAAACAAATGTTGTCTAATGTAGAATTAGTCCTGTGCACACGTCTGAACTATTTCATAGAGAAACTAATGAAACTAAATGGCAATCTCCCCTGATCAAAAGCTACAGCTTGTATACACATAAGACTTCTACTTCCCCATGGGTATATTATATGATGTTGTTTGACATAAATGTTCTTACGACTTTTAGTATTAATTGGGCAAGGGAATGATTTTCTTTATAAATAGCTAAACTGCTCCTGAAATAGGAGAATGATTAGTTAGTATTATAATATATAATGATTAGTTCAATATTTAAAAGCCTTTAGAAGAGACCATATCAAGATTGAAATGAAAACCGAAAGGCTGTTCCCTCCAGAAAACTCTAAACTTCAGAATTTCAACTAAAAAGACAAGATTATAAAGTATTGATAAAGCAATTCCTTGTACATTTGTATACAAAATACTGGCCGTATTTGACTGAAAACTGCTTTTGAAATGTGTTCAAGCACCTCAAACGAACTATACTCTGGAGCCCAAAAGACAAATGGAGCTAGAGAGAGAAGGGGGAAAGGGAGAGGGAGGGGGGGAGTGTGTTGTGTGTTGTGTGTGTCTGTTTGTGTGTCTTCTCCTCCTTACCTGACTCCTGTCCTTGTCCACCTTCTTGAAACACTTATTGAGTGACAGATTATGGCGCACCGAGTTCTTCCAGCCAGTTGGGGCACTAGCAAAATACGGGAAATGCTCCAGGATCCAACCATAGATATCTTTCACTGGCAGCCTCTTGGATGGCGCATCCTCTATCGCCATGAAGATTAGGCAGCTGAAGGAATACGGGGGCTTCCTATTGGCTCCCGTGGCCAGGTCGTAGGAAGAGGAGTCACATGGATCAGGGGAGGGGGAGGAGGAGGAAGGGGAGAGGGGGGGTAGGGGGTGACCATCAGGGTCCTGCAGGGGGGAGACGGAGCGGAGCCCCGAGTGGGAGAAGCTGTTGAGAAGGTTGGTGCTCTCGTGGAGCCAGGAGAGGCTTGTGAGCTCCTCGTCCTCGGCCTTGGAGAAGGAGGCCGACAGGGACAGGGACAGGTCTGTTGCCTCCGCCTCCCTGTAGAAAGGACTCAGACCCCGGGTGGCTACTAATCCGCTGTTGGGGCTCCTGGCCTTCTTACTGGGCGGCATGGTGGGTCCCATTCAACCCTGGGCTCTCTCCTGGAGGGGAAAGAGAGGAGGAGATCATATTGGGTAACTACGAATCAAGTCATGCACGCAACTCTTATGTTTCTACAGTGGTTTTTGAGACACAGTTAAGTTCCTACTGCGATCTCCAGGAATGGTTGCTGCAACAATCACACCAACCACGGAAGATAAATGAGAGTTAGAATGCATTTAGTTAACTGCAGATGAATTGATAGAACAGTATCTACATTGTCTGCATGGTAAATGCCTATGTCCTGTGTTAGTTGGTGTCTTCTGTTGGTATGGTGATGCCAAGATGGCAACATACAGAACTCAGTCATAGGGTGAGTTATCAGCATATGCTCATCACACACATGCACACATGCACACACATACACACACACAAGCACACACACAGACACACACGCACGTACACTAGGATAGGATTAATCCCAACAGCAACATGTAGTAGCCAGTTCCCCAGTAGCGCAGTGGTCTGCGTCACTGCATTTCAGTGCAAGAGGTGTCGCTGCAGTCCCTGGTTTGAATCCAGGCTGCATCACATCTGGTCATGATTTGGAGACCCATAGGTCGGTGCACAATTGGTCCGGTTTTGGCCGGGGTAGGCCGTCATTGTAAATAAGATTTTGTTCTTAACTGACTTGCCTAGTTAAATAAAGGTTCATAAAATACAAGCCAAAGTGGTCATCCCTGATCTGTCTGTTCAGTCTAAATGATTGACAGACAGCTGTCCCCCCCCCCATGACCATTGTCATGTTGTCATGGCTCCCGGCCCAGAGCTGCTGTGAAAATGGCAAGAGAACAACAGCTCTGTATCTGTCAAAAACACAGAAGCTGCTCTTCTTCCCTGCTCTGATCATTCTAAATATATATCTACGTCCTGAACTGACAGTATCCCTGTGACTCAACAGCAGTTACCTGTCATGTTGTTGCACCAATATTGACATTGACTGTAATTAATTTAAATTGGCCCCAGCACCTCCTAGCTGAACGGCAGATATTCCTACTCCTGAAAAGCCTCTGGAAATAGAATGTGCATAAACAAGGCAAGCGAGGGGTTAAGATATTAAGCGTTGTGACACGCTCGTCAAGGTGTGGCTCAGAGAGATTCTAGGGAATGTTACTGGTGTGACACGCTCGTCAAGGTGTGGCTCAGAGAGATTCTAGGGAATGTTACTGGTGTGAGAGTCTCATCAAGGTGTGGCTCAGAGAGATTCTAGGGAATGTTACTGGTGTGACAGTCTCATCAAGGTGTGGCTCAGAGAGATTCTAGGGAATGTTACTGGTGTGACAGGCTTGTCAAGGTGTGGCTCAGAGAGATTCTAGGGAATGTTACTGGTGTGACAGTCTCGTCAAGGTGTTGCTCAGAGAGATTCTGGGGAATGTTACTGGTGTGACAGTCTCGTCAAGGTGTGGCTCAGAGAGATTCTAGGGAATGTTACTGGTGTGACAGGCTTGTCAAGGTGTGGCTCAGAGAGATTCTGGGGAATGTTACTGGTGTGACAGTCTCCTCAAGGTGTGGCTCAGAGAGATTCTAGGGAATGTTACTGGTGTGACAGTGTTCCCAGTTGGACGTTGTTGAGGTGTCGGTTGTCAAGGGGAGCAGAAGAGAACGTTTTATGTTGCCATGACGGAAGGCAAGGCACCAGGCAGAGCCATGAAACATTATGTCTGACAGTAAAGTCATCTAATTTTACTGTTGCTATGACAACAAACTCCTTCCAGTTAGGGCCTGTGTTATGAGTGAGTGTGTGAGCCATGGTGAGGCGTTGTGAGCAGTGTATCTACGGTCCTCCTCAAGCTCTAAATAAACTCTTCTACAATGTTTTACACAACCCCCTGATGACAGAACAAGTTCAGACTTGATTTTGATGAAGTGGTGGAGGGGGGTGCTTGAGGTGGTGGGTGGGTGCATGAGGTGGTGGAGGGGGGTGCATGAGGTGGTGGAGGGGGGTGCATGAGGTGGTGGAGGCATGAGGTGGTGGAGGGGGGTGCATGAGGTGGTGGAGGCATGAGGTGGTGGAGGGGGGTGCATGAGGTGGTGGAGGGGGGTGCATGAGGTGGTGGAGGGGGGGTGCATGAGGTGGTGGAGGGGGGTGCATGAGGTGGTGGAGGGGGGTGCATGAGGTGGTGGAGGCATGAGGTGGTGGAGGGGGGTGCATGAGGTGGTGGAGGGGGGGTGCATGAGGTGGTGGAGGGGTGGTGCATGAGGTGGTGGAGGGGGGGTGCATGAGATGGTGGAGGGGGGTGCATGAGGTGGTGGAGGGGGGTGCATGGGGTGGTGGAGGGGGGTGCATGAGGTGGTGGAGGTGAGGGCACAGGGGTTCCCAAACTTTTTTGGCCCACGACCCCATTTTCATTTCTGAAAATTCTTGTGACCCCACCCGTGTGAATTCTTTCAAAATTAACAGCCAATGTTTACTTTTTTATTTGGGGCTATGGCAGTCAAAAGAGAAACATTCTAACAGTATTTCTGATTGTCTTCTCATCTCACCATCACATACTTGTAATATGGGGCAGTCAATTGCAAATGAGTCTGACATAATCTCTCTTATCGCACCACCACTAATGAGATGGGTATGCTTGAAGCATGCCGCGTCGGAGCTTCTCAAAGTCAGCGAGCATGGTCGACAGTGCACAGCTCATCTTTGCTGTCACATCTAACCTGGATGGATATTTAGTTTTAATGCAGACGAGAGTACTGAATCCAGCTTCACATAGATATGAGCTGGTGAAGAGACCATGAGTTTTATGTTGCTTTCAAGACAAAATATGAGGTCAAATCATGAAGTCAATGATCTTTAGGTACGAAAGTCAGAGCTCTAAAAAGTGTCCCTGTTTCTTTTATTTAACTAGGCAAGTCAGTTAAGAACAAATTATTATTTACAATGACATACTAGGAACAGTGGGTTAACTGTCTTGTTCAGGGACAGAACGACAGATTTTTACCTTGGCAGCTCAGGGAGTTGATCTAGCAACTTTTCAGTTACTGGCCCAATGCTCTAACCACTTGGCTACCTGCCTCCCGAGTTGGACTTCTGAGTTGGATGACCATTCAAAAGGATTTTTCCCAGTCAGACCTTGTTTCTTTCTGAGTTCCCAGTTATCTTGAATGCACTGTAGTTGGGAGTCAGAGATTTCCCAGTTCCTAGTTCCCAGTTGTTTTGAACGTGGCATTAATTCTCAGAGCGATACGGCAGGGTGTTCCCTTTCATTCTGGAACCAAAACTTCTCCGCAGTGACCCATGAATGTGTTGTCTGCAGCATCACATGACAGCTCGATCAGCTGTTTGATTTCACTTACAGGCATGCCAACTGAGCCAGGATCACAGACAGATTGGGAAGTTGGTCTTCAACACAGGAGGCAGCTCATAATAACGGCCAGATGGAAATGGAATGGCATCAAACACTTGGAAACCAAGTGTATGATGTATTTGATATCATTCCACCCAGTCTACTCCAGTCATTACCACAAGCCCGTTCTCCCCATTTAAGGTTCCATCAACCTCCTGTGTTGTCCCAAAGTGCTCTTCCAGGCGTTGGGAGTGAGCAGTCATCACTCGTGTGGGACACTTACTGATGCTGTTTTCTGTTCTTTTCTTTTCTTAACATCCATTTTACATAAATTGTAAATAACAACAGTTCCTCTTTCCAAGACCCCCCCCCATAACAACCAGGCCTCGGAGTGAAATAGAACTTTGTCATGCTCTGATCCCATATCTCCACATAGTTTTGATGTAGTTTATAATTGAAGTTACCTGTTACCTGCAGTATATCTCCGGGTTCTGTGCTCAGCTCTTCTGCTGCCAGTTGCTCTCCGTGTATCATACAATGGCAGAGGTAGACATATTCATAACTAGAGTGCAGAGGTCTGCCCGCCGCCCCGCTGTGGATTGAGCCTCATCTGTACAAAAGCACACCATTCGATCCCATATGGAATCGGTTTTTCGTCAATATAGCCAAAAAGCACACTGAACATTCACTATGACGCTTCATGCTCAGGAATCGTGAGACAGAACAATGTCCTTGTGAATAGCATCCCGCGACATGTATAGCGGACAAAATTCAATGTATGGGCATCTTGGGCCTCACAGCTACCGTCCATTTGGAGAGCATAAACTGGGGAGTATATGACTCGTTCAGTCAGAGCATAAATTCATTATTTAGCAGTGTTATCTGACAAAGCTTTTGATGTGATTTTCTGTGCCTCTGCCTTCCCACACATTGTTTTCACCATTTCAATTGCGGCCGGTATTATCAAAGTCTCTGTAATAGTGTGTGGTTTCATAGCGTAGTGGGCCTAGCCATTCACCGTGGGAATGATTCAAGTGCAGCAGTCAAATGCGGCCTCTTCCCATGATCTAAGGGCACTTTATCGTTGAATTTTACACTTTAGATTTTAATCTTTTTCATTCAGAGTTTTAAGGTTAC
Source organism: Salmo salar (assembly GCF_965601325.2). Lineage (NCBI taxonomy): Eukaryota > Metazoa > Chordata > Actinopteri > Salmoniformes > Salmonidae > Salmo > Salmo salar. The sequence goes on along the minus strand of NC_138296.1, from coordinate 87,057,122 downwards.
AATGATTTTGAGATACAAAGACAATGTTCAAATATATATTTTTTTGTATATACAGTTGAAGTTGGAAGTTTACATACACTTAGGTTGGAGTCATTAAAACTAGTTTTTCAACCATTCCACAAATTTCCTGTTAACAAACTATAGTTTTGGCAAGTCGGTTAGGACATCTACTTTGTGCATGACACAAGTCATTTTTCCAACAATTGTTTACAGACAGATTATTTCACTTATAATTCACTGTATCACAATTCCAGTGGGTCAGAAGTTTACATACACTAAGTTGACGGTGCCTTTAAACAACTTGGAAAATTCCAGAAAATGATGCCATGGCTTTAGATGCTTCTAATAGGCTAATTGACAGCATTTGAGTCAATTGGGGGTGTACCTGTGGATGCATTTCAAGGGCTACCATCAAACTCAGCGCCGCTTTGCTTGAAATCATGGGAAAATCAAAAGAAATGAGCCAAGACCTCAGAAAAAATTGTAGACCTCCACAAGTCTGGTTCATCCTAGGGAGCAATTTCCAAATGCCTGAATGTATGACGTTCATCTGTACAAACAATAGTACGCAAGTATAAACACCATGGACCACGCAGCCGTCATACCACTCAGTAAGGAGACGCGTTCTGTCTCCTAGAGATGAACGTACTTTGGTGTGAAATGGGAAAATCAATCCCAGAACAACAGCAAAGGACCTTGTGAAGATGCTGGAGGAAACCGGTACAAAAGTATCTATATCCACAGTAAAACGAGCGCTATATCAAAATAACCTGAAAGGCTGCTCAGCAAGGAAGAAACCACTGGTCCAAAACCACCATAAAAAAGCCAGACTACGGTTTGCAACTGCACATGGGGACAAAGATCGTGCCTTTTGGAGAAATGTCCTCTGGTCTGATGAAACAAAAATATAACTGTTTGGCCATAATGACCATCATCATGTTTGGAGGAAAAAGGGGGATGCTTGCAAGCCGAAGAACACCATCCCAACCGTGAAGCACGGGGATGGCAGCATCATGTTGTGGGGGTCCCCCCCTTTGTTTTTACACTGCTGCTACTCGCTGTTTACCATCTATGCATAGTCACTTTACCCTTACCTACATGTACAACTTACCTTGACTAACCTGTACCCCTGGTCCCTGGACATAGCCTTATTATTTTATACATTTTTCATCTTTATTTAGTAAATATTTTCTTAACTTTATTTCTTGAACTGCATTGTTGGTTAAGGGGCTTTGCTGCAGGAGGGACTGGTGCAGTTTACAAAATAGATGGCATCATGAAGATGGAAAATTATGTGGATATATTGAAACAACATCTCAAGACATCAGTCAAGAATTTAAAGCATGTGTCGCAGCCCCTAGTTTGGGATCCCCTATTCTAGCAGCTTGACAGACAGACAGACAGACAGACAGACAGACAGACAGACAGACAGACAGACAGACAGACAGACAGACAGACAGACAGACAGACAGACAGACAGACAGACAGACAGACAGACAGACAGACAGACAGACAGACAGACAGACAGACAGACAGACAGACAGACAGTATTCACAAACCTAAACCTCCTTTCTCTATTATGTGAGACACGTGGACCAAGTGTTTACAGGGGTGAAGAGGTTAATGAACTCCTCAGAGAGACAATCTATTTACAGGGTGTTAAACTGACTTCAGGTCAATAAGGTTCACATGGTTAATAGGCTCTAATAGAGAAAACATTCATAACTACATACCTTAGTCTTTACAAAGTATTTAGTGAATCAGCCAATGAAGGGAGAATAGAATGAAGATAATAGGTCACCCAACTGGGCACGCACTTGTTGAATCAATGTTGTTTCCATTACGTTCAATTACGTTGAACCAGTGAGACTGGTCAAACACTTTGTACACTATATAGGGAATAGGATGCCACATGGGATGCAACCCATGAATATAATAGTAGGAGACATGAGATGTCAACATAACTAAATACAGTAGCAGGTTAGGAGATATTACTCTGAGGAGGGGATGGGAGATGTATTGCTGTCTGGCTGATGGTTGTGATAAACCCAGGACTGGGGATCCACTGAGGCAAAACTAATCTGGAGGTCTGATGACAGAAGAACAACCTTTATCATTCTCTACACACCACTGAGTCGAGAGAGAGAGAGAGAGAGAGAGAGGACCAAAGAGAGCGAGAGAGGACCAGAGAAGGAGCGAGTGCGAGAGAGAGTGAGAGAGGATCAGAGAGCGAGAGAGCGAGAGAGACGGGTTGAGAAAATAATAACCTCCTGTATGTCAACATTGGTGTAGGAAAGGTTGTGGTTTTCTCTAGCTTCAGTCCATGAAATCAGTTTCAGTTTCCATTTCCTGTGTTCCCTTGACGACAAATATCAGGGCTCTACGGGGAACACATGTGAGGCCGAGTTGACCAGTGGCACGGGAGAGTCCAGTGCGTGCGTGTGTATATGTGTTTGTGCCTCTAGCCCTGCCACAGAGCAGAGGGAGATATGAGATGGAGGTCAGAGGTCATGGTGTCTCTCAGAGGGCTGTCGACCCTGTGGCAATATCCTCCTCAGAGCTGCCCAGCAACACACCACACACACACACACACACACACACACACACACACACACACACACACACACACACACACACACACACACACACACACACATACATACCAAAGACTCGAAACACCAGCAACACAAACACACACACCAAAGACCTGAAACATCAGCAACACACACACAAACACACACACCAAATACCTGAAACATCAGCAACACACACCAGAGACCACAGACCAGAGAGGGAGAGCAGATCTTCATCGCAGTAGTAACTTAAACAGAAAAACACCTAATGTACACCAGAGACCACAGACATCACAGGAGGCTGCTGAGAGGAGAACAGCTCATAATAATGTCCAGAACTGAGTAAATGGAATGGCATCAAACACCTGGAAACTATGTGTTGATGTTTTTTATATCATTCCACTGATTCCACTCCAGTCAGTACCACGAGCCCGTCCTCCCCAATTAAGGTGCCACCAACCTCCTGTGACAGACACCAGAGACCACAGACACCAGAGACAGAGAGACAGAGAGACAGAGAGAGAGACAGAGAGAGAGAGAGAGAGAGAGAGAGAGAGAGAGAGAGAGAGAGAGAGAGAGAGAGAGAGAGGAGAGAGAGAGAGAGAGAGAGAGAGAGAGAGAGAGAGAGAGAGAGAGAGAGAGAGAGAGAGAGAGAGAGAGAGAGAGAGAGAGAGAGAGAGAGAGAGAGAGAGAGAGAGAGAGAGAGAGAGAGAGAGAGCAGTGACAGAGACAGAGAAAGCAAGAGACAACAAAATCATAAGAAAACAAAAAGATAATTACTTGACATTTTGGAAAGAATTAAAAAAAAAACTGAGGCCCTAAACAGAGACTACACGGTGGCAGAATACCTGGCCACTGTGACTGACCCAAAATTAAGGAAAGCTTTGACTGTACAGAGTGATTATAGCCTTGCTATTGAGAAAGGCTGCCGAAGGCAGACCTGGCTCTCAAGAGAAGACAGGCTACGTGCACACTGTCCACAAAATTAGGTGGAAACTGAGCTGCACTTCCTAACCTCCTGCCAAATGTATGACCATATTAGAGACACATATTTCCCTCAAACAAATCCAATTTTGATAAACTCCCATATCTATTGGGTGAAATACCACAGTTTGCAGTCACAGCAGCAAGATTTGTGACCTGTTGCCACAAGAAAAGAACAAACACCATTGTAAATACAACCTATATTTGTGTTTATTCATTTTCCCTTTTTAACTTTAACTATTTGCACAACATTACAACACCTTATATAGACATAATATGACATTTGAAATGTCTTTATTCTTTTGGAACTTTTGTGAGTGTAATGTTTACTGTACATTTTTTATTGTTTATTTCACTTTTGTTTATTACCTACTTCAATTCCTTTGGCAATTTTTACATATTTACCCAATAAAGTAATTTGAAACTGAGTTGGTCTCCCAAGTGGCGCAGTGGTCTAAAACACTGCATCTCAGTGCTAAAGGCATCACTACAGTCCCTGGTTCAAATCCAGGCTGTATCACAACTGGCTGTGACTGGGAGTCCCATAGTTTGGCCAGTGTAGGCCAATATTGGAAATAAGAATATGTTCTTAATGGACTTTCCTGGTTAAATAGAAAATTGAATAGACAGAGCAGAATGATTCTGAGAACTGGGCTGATGTCATACAGAAACACCACTTTAACTTAATTTTTTCAGACTGTACCATACAAACAAACACAATGCATGCATGCCTGCAAACCCATAAACACATCTTCCAGACAATTCGTCCATTTTGACAGTGAGTTCCCTCCTGGCACTCTGTGGCCTTTACAATGCTGACGAGTGTGTGTTCAAGTATCAGACTACATTTGATATATGGCCAATTAAGGAAGTATATTCAGTATGCAAAGCACTCATTGTACACATTTAAACAGGAGAGTAGATTGAGGATGAATTAGCGTAACTTTAAGAGTGGTGGGTGCAGACAGAGTGAACTGGATGGGTTTTATTTGTTTGAAAGCTTTAAAGTGGGAAAGTTGGCTTGGGATACATTGAGTACTGTGTCCTGTATCTAGACAGTAAGCCTCTGTAGGTCTCTTTTCTCCCTCTCTCGGTCTCTCTCTCTCTCACTTATTAAACAGCAGCACAGGCACTCAGCCATTGGCCAACAGTATGTCCCCGACACTAAACACCATGGAAACATCCACTGAAACGGCCGGTAACTTGTTCCAATGTCCCATCCATTTTGGCTCCCTCTGCTCCTCCCAGCAAATTTAGTTGAGAAAGTGTATAGAAATCAAAAAGTGATTTCTATATATCTATCTCTCTCTCTTTATATCTCTCTCACTCTGTAACGAGTGCACTGAGAGTTGGGAAGCAAGTTCAGGGAGTGTTTTATTAAAATAAACAGAACATAATACAAAACAAGAAACACTAACAGCACACAGACCAGAAACAATAACGCCTGGGGAAGGAACCAAAAGGAGTGACATACAGTTGATGTCGGAAGAATACATACAACCTAGCCAAATACATTTAAACTCAGTTTTTCACTATTCCTGACATTTAATCCACATTCCCAGTGGGTCAGAAGTTTACATACACTCAATTAGTATTTGGTAGCGTTGCCTTTAAATTGTTTAATTTGGGTCAAATGTTTCGGGTAGCCTTCCACAAATTTCCCACAATAAGTTTGGTGAATTTTGGCCCATTCATCCTGACAGAGCTGGTGTAACTGAGTCAGGTTTGTGGGCCTCCTTGCTCGCACATGCTTTTTCAGTTCTGCCCACGAATCTTCTATGGAATTGAGGTCAGGGCTTTGTGATGGCCATTCCAATACCTTGACTTTGTTGTCCTTAAGCCATTTTGCCACAACTTTGGAAGTATGCTTGGGGTCATTGTTCATTTGGAAGACCCATTTGGAAGACCCATTTGACCCAACTTCCTGACTGATGTCTTGAGATGATGCTTTAATATATCTACATAATTTTCCATCCTCATGACGCCATCTATTTTGTGACGTGAACCAGTCCCTCCTGCAGCAAAGCACCCCCACAACATGATGCTGCCATCCCCGTGCTTCACGGTTGGGATGGTGTTCTTCGGCTTGCAAGCATACTCCTTGTTCCTCCAAACATAGCGATGGTAATTATGGGCAAACAGTTCTATTTTTAGTTTCATCAGACCAGAGGACATTTCTCCAAAAAGTACGATCTTTGTCCCCATGTGCAGTTGCAAACCGTAGTCTGGCTTTTTTATGGCGGTTTTGGAGCAGTGGGTTCTTCCTTGCTGAGCGGCCTTTCAGGTTATTTTGATATAGGACTCGATTTATTGTGGATGTAGATACTTTTGTACCGGTTTCCTCCAGCATCTTCACAAGGTCCTTTGCTGTTGTTCTGGGATTGATTTGCACTTTTCACACCAAAGAACGCTTCTCCTTCCTGAGAGGTATGACGGCTGTGTGGTCCCATGGTCTTTATACTTGCGTAATATTGTTTGTACAGATGAACGTGGTACCTTCAGGCATTTGGGAATTGTTCCCAAGGATGAACCAGACTTGTGGAGGTCTACCATTTTTTTCTGAAGTCTTCGCTGATTTCTTTTGATTTTCCCATGATGTCAAGCAAAGCGGCACTGAGTTTGAAGGTAGGCCTTGAAATACATCCACAGGTACACCTCCAATTGACTCAAATGATGTCAATTAGCCTATCAGAAGCTACTAAAGCCATGACATAATTTTCTGGAATTTTCCAAGTTGTTTAAAGGCACAGTCAACTTATTGTATGTACATTCTGACCCACTGGAATTGTGATACAGTGAAGTACAAGTGAAATAATCTGTCTGTAAACAATTGTTGGAAAAATAACATATGTTATGCACAATTATATGCATATCCTTGCTTCTGGGCCTGAGTAACAGGCAGTTTACTTTGGGCACGCTTTTCATCTGGATGTGAAAATAGTGCTCCGTAGCCCAAAGAGGTTAACAAGAAATGTGTGGAGTTGTTGAAAAACCAGTTTTAATGACTCCATCCTAAGTGTATATAAACTTCTGACTTCTACTGTATCTAGGGAAGGTAATCAGGGAAGTGATGGAGTCCAGGTGAGTCTGATGACGCGCAGGTGCGCGTAACGATGGTGACAGGTGTGCGCCATAACGAGCAGCCTGGTGACCTAGAGGCCGAGAGGGAGCACACGTGACACTCTTTATATCTCCCCCCTCTATCTCTCCCTCTCTTTATCGCTCCCCCTCTTTATATCTCCCTCTTTTTATCTCTCTCCCTCTATCTCTCTCTCCCTCTCTCTATCCCTCCCTCTTTATTTCACTCTCTCTCTTTATATCTCTCCCTCTCTTTATATCTCTCTCTCCCTCTTTATATCTGCCTCTTTATATCTCTCTCTTCCTCTTTATATCTGCCTCTTTATATCTCCCTCTACCTCTCTTTATATATCTCTCCCCCTCTTTATATCTCCCTCTTTTTATATCTCTCCCTCTATCTCTCCCTCCCTCTCTCTATCCCTCCCTCTTTATTTCGCTCTCTCTCTTTATATCTCTCCCTCTCTTTATATCTCTCTCTCCCTCTTTATATCTGCCTCTTTATATCTCTCTCTCCCTCTCTCTATCCCTCCCTCTTTATTTCGCTCTCTCTCTTTATATCTCTCCCTCTCTTTATCTCTCCCTCTCTTTATCTCTCCCTCTCTTTATCGCTCCCCCTCTTTATATCTCCCTCTTTTTATCTCTCTCCCTCTATCTCTCTCTCCCTCTCTCTATCCCTCCCTCTTTATTTCGCTCTCTCTTTATATCTCTCCCTCTCTTTATATCTCTCTCTCCCTCTTTATCTCTCTCTCCCTCTTTATATCTGCCTCTTTATATCTCCCTCTCCCTCTCTTTATATATCTCTCCCCTCTTTATATCTCCCTCTTTTTATCTCTTTCCCTCTATCTCTCTCTCCCTCTCTCTATCCCGCCCTCTTTATTTCGCTCTCTCTCTCTTTATATCTCTCCCTCTCTTTATATCTCTCTCTCCCTCTTTATATCTGCCTCTTTATATCTCCCTCTCCCTCTCTTTATATATCTCTCCCTCTCTTTATATCTCTCTCTCCCTCTTTATATCTGCCTCTCTTTATATCTCCCTCTCCCTCTCTTTATATATCTCTCTCTCTCTTTATATCTCCCTCTCTTTATATCTCTCCCTCTACCTCCTTTATATCTCTGTCTCTTATTCCTTTTCTCTCACACCCTACTCTCTTTTTCTCTCCTCTCTCCCTCGCTCCTCTCTCTCTAATCACCAGCGAGCGAGGGAAAAATATCCTTGGGTCATTAGTAGCATTTCAAAGTCACAGTGTCCTCCAGCGTATGCTGTTTGACAGGCCCTGCCAAAAGAATTAGAGTGAGGAATGATGGTGCCATTATTAGATGTGGAGCTCAGGGAAGAGTGCTTGATCCAAGGGATGGTGGGTTTGAGAGAAGGAGAGGAGAGTATTTAGTATTTAATAGGATACCTATTAGTTCCTACCAAGGCAGCAGCTACTCTTCCTGGGGTCCAAACAAGTATAAAACAATTCCATCACAGAATGTACAATAATAGAATATTACAATGTGTGTGTATGTAGAGTGTGTGTGTAGAGTGTGTGTGCGTATACGTGTGTCTCTTCACAGTTCGCGTTGTGCCGTGAGGGATTGTTTTATAAAAAAAAAAAATTAAATCAAGAAGAGTTTCATGTAGTCATGGCTCTATTTGGTACTGTGTGTTTCCCAGAGTCTGTTCTGGACTTGTGAAGAGCAGTCATTATTCAACATCCAGCCATGTCTGCTGGCCCTGGTATCCTGGAAGGATATTGACCTCATCCCGTCAGTAGAGGATGCCTGGTTATTTTTTTTAAATGCCTTCCTCTCCATCTTAAATAAGCATGCCCCTTTCAAGAAATTTAGAACCAGGAACAGATATAGCCCTTGGTTCTCCCCAGACCTGACTGCCCTTAACCAACACAAAAATATCCTGTGGCGTTCTGCATTAGCATCGAACTGCCCCCGCGATATGCAACTTTTTAGGGAAGTTAGAAACCAATACACACAGGCAGTTAGAAACGCCAAGGCTAGCTTTTTCAAACAGAAATTCGCTTCATGCAACTCCAACTCTAAAAAGTTCTGGGACATTGTAAAGTCCATGGAGAATAAGAACACCTCCTCCCAACTGCCCACTGCACTGAGGATAGGAAACTCTGTCACCACCGATAAGCCCACTATAATTGAGAATTTCAATAAGCATTTTTCTACGGCTGGCCATGCTTTCCACCTAACTACCCCTACTGCATTCAACAGCACTGCACCCCCCACAGCTACTCGCCCAAGCCTCCCCCATTTCTCCTTCTCCCAAATCCATTCAGCTGATGTTCTGAAAGAGCTGCAAAATCTGGACCCCTACAAATCAGCTGGGCTTGACAATCTGGACCCTTTCTTTCTAAAATTATCTGCCGAAATTATTGCAACCCCTATTACTAGCCTGTTCAACCTCTCTTTCGTGTCGTCTGAGATTCCCATAGATTGGAAAGCAGCTCTTCAAAGGAGGTGACACTCTTGACTCTAATTGCTACAGACCTATATCCATCCTACCCTGCCTTTCTAAGGTCTTCGAAAGCCAAGTCAACAAACAGATTACCGACCATTTCGAATCCCACCGCACCCTCTCCGCTATGCAATCTGGTTTCAGAGCTGGTCATGGGTGCACCTCAGCCACGCTCAAGGTCCTAAACGACATCGTAACCGCCATCGATAAGAAACAATACTGTGCTGCCGTATTCATTGACCTGGCCAAAGCTTTTGACTCTGTTAATCACCACATCCTCATCGGCAGACTCAGTAGCCTTGGTTTCTCAAACGATTGCGTCGCCTGGTTCACCAACTACTTCTCTGACAGAGTTCAGTGTGTCAAATCGGAGGGCCTACTGTCTGGACCTCTGGCAGTCTCTATGGGGGTACCACAGGGTTCAATTCTTGGGCCAACTCTTTTCTCTGTATACATAAATGATGTCGCTCTTGCTGCTGGTGAATCTCTGATCCTCCTCTACGCAGACGATACCATTCTGTACACTTCTGGCCCTTCTTTGGACACTGTGTTAACAACCCTCCAGACGAGCTTCAATGCCATTCAACTCTCCTTCTGTGGTCTCCAACTGCTCCTAAACACAAGTAAAACTAAATGCATGCTCTTCAACCGATCGCTGCCTGCACCTGCCCGCCTGTCCAGCATCACTTCTCTGGACGGTTCTTAGAATTTGTGGACAACTACAAATACCTAGGTGTCTGGTTAGACTGTAAACTCTCCTTCCAGACTCACATCAATCATCTCCAATCCAAAGTGAAATCTCGAATTGGCTTCCTATTTCGCAACAAAGCATCCTTCACTCATGCTGCCAAACATACCCTCGTAAAACTGACCATCCTACCAATCCTCGACTTCGGCGATGTCATTTACAAAATAGCTTCCAATACCCTACTCAACAAGCTGGATGCAGTCTATCACAGTGCCATCCGTTTTGTCACCAAAGCCCCATATACTACCCACCACTGCGACCTGTACGCTCTCGTTGGCTGGCCTTCGCTTCATAATCGTCGCCAAACACATTGGCTCCAGGTCATCTACAAGACCCTGCTAGGTAAAGTCCCCCCTTATCTCCGCTCACTGGTCACCATAGCAGCACCCACCTGTAGCACGCGCTCCAGCAGGTATATCTCTCTGGTCACCCCTAAAGCCAACTCCTCCTTTGGTCGTCTCTCCTTCCAGTTCTCTGCTGCCAATGACTGGAACGAACCACAAAAATCTCTGAAACTGGAAACACTTATCTCCCTCACTAGCTTTAAGCACCAGCTGTCAGAGCAGCTCACAGATCACTGCACCTGTACATAGCCCATCTATAATTTAGCCCAAACTACTACCTCTTCCCCTACTGTATTTATTTATTTTATTTATTTTGCTCCTTTGCACCATATTATTTATATTTTATCTTTGAACTTTCTTCAAACTACAAATCTACCATTCCAGTGTTTTTCTTGCTATACTTTATTTACTTTGCCACCATGGCATTTTTTTGCCTTTACCTCCCTTATCTCACATCATTTGCTCACATTGTATATAGTCTTATTTATTTTTTTTTCTTCTACTGCATCATTGATTGTATGTTGTTTTACTCCATGTGTAACTCTGTGTTTTTGTATGTTGTCGAACTGCTTTGCTTTATCTTGGCCAGGTCGCAATTGTAAATGAGAACTTGTTCTCAACTTGCCTACCTGGTTAAATAAAGGTGAAATAAATAAAATAAATAAATAAATAAAAATGTCTGAGGACGTCGGGCAATGACGTGTAAACTGGCCACTAGGGGCAACAGTGAACACTATTACTTTGAAGTAGGTTTTGGTTTTCCAAAGGACGTTGGGGACGGTGCATCTGCTTCTGATTCCAAAGGTTGCATGTTCAAATCCATTGATAGTAAGTTGTTTTTTATATTTCTTGTTTTAAGACTATCCCAAACCATAACCCTTAACAATTTGGAGTTAATGCCTAACCGTAAGAATTCATAGTTAATGCCTAAACTTAAGCCTAACCTTAAACATTCAGAGTTAATGCATAAACTTAACCTTAAACACTTCGGAATTTGACGTTTGCGACAACATCGAAGTTTGATGTTTGAGAAACATAGATAAACATCTAATTCTGACTTGAGACTTGAGACCTTGTAGATGAAGAGTCCCCTGGTGGCATGTCTTGTGGGGTTTGTATGGGTGTCTGAGCTGTGTGTTAACTGTTGGAACAGTTTGTGCTTTCAACACATCAATACCTCTCACAAAGACAAGAAATGACACAATCAATCTCTCCTCTACGTTGAGCCAGGAGAGATTGACATGCATTTTCTGGATATTAGCCCTCTGTGTACATTTAAGGGCCAGCCGGCGCTCCATTAATTCCACGTGGTTACAGGGTTAATTCTGCATGGTTACAGTGTTAAATGTAGATATTAATTCCAAGTGGTTAAATTTAGGGCTATGGTTTGGGGAAGGCTAAAAACAAAATAATTTAAAAAATGTGTTTTTTCCATCAACTACTTTCTCTGCTTGTGAATGACTCTGGCACAGTGGTCTAAGCAGCTTACTCCACCTCTGAGTGTCGTGTTTTTTTTTTTTGGTGAGCACTGACAAAGGCATATATCGATGTCCTCTGGACCTTTTCAAACGTCCAAAATCGACAGCGCTTTCTTGTGACCAGCCTGCTCTCCTCGGTCATGACCCCAAACACAACCACCAGGCCTCAACGCTCTCCTCAGAGTCATGACCCCAAACACAGCCAGTAGGCCTCAACCCTCTCCTCAGAGTCATGACCACAGACACAGCCACTAGGCCTCAATCAACCCTCTCCTCAGAGTCATGACCACAGACACAGCCACTAGGCCTCAATCAACCCTCTCCTCAGAGTCATGACCACAGACACAGCCACTAGGCCTCAATCAACCCTCTCCTCAGAGTCATGACCACAGACACAGCCACTAGGCCTCAATCAACCCTCTCCTCAGAGTCATGACCACAGACACAGCCACTAGGCCTCAATCAACCCTCTCCTCAGAGTCATGACCCCAGACACAACCACTAGGCCTCAATCAACCCTCTCCTCAGAGTCATGACCACAGACACAGCCACTAGGCCTCAATCAACCCTCTCCTCAGAGTCATGACCCCAGACACAGCCACTAGGCCTCAATCAACCCTCTCCTCAGAGTCATGACCACAGACACAGCCACTAGGCCTCAATCAAACCTCTCCTCAGAGTCATGACCCCAGACACAGCCACTAGGCCTCAATCAACCCTCTCCTCAGAGTCATGACCCCAGACACAACCACCAGAGATCTGAGATCTGAGGGGGAAGAACAATCTGTTCCCTATCAGAACCACCGAGTTCTCAGATCCCTCACTGAGTGCTAGTCCCTTTGTTCTTTCTACATTCCTATACAGTCTCCAAGCATCCCAAATGACACCCTATACCCTTGATAGTGCACTAGGGCACTGGTTAAAATGATGCACTACAGTATGGAAAATAATGTGCCATTTGGGAGACATTGGACTACCGGAGTGTTTAATCTACCACAGTCTTCTCCAATCGCATGTAGTTCTCTACTTTTCTCACATTCTCACATTATTCTCCCATACCTGCATATACTCCCAAAGTCTCCTCCATTTCCTCAACCATCTCCCTCACTATCCAGGCAAGATACTGGGGAAAGGAGCCAGTGGTACAGTTACAAAACCAACATATCATCAATGGCGCTGGAAAAGAAGGCTCACGTTTTACGTGTTCCTATCCAATTGTGTTTTTTTTGTAACTAACTTATTTTTTAACTTATTTTGTACATAATGTTGCTGCTATTGTCTCTTATGACCGAAAATTATTTCTGGACATCAGCACTGCGATTACTCACCATGATCTTGCAGAATCCTTTTTTTCATTTAACGAGTCCGATGTGAATGACATACTGCTTTCCTGGGAACAGGCCCAGATCCCCGTCATTTGCGTGAAGAGAAGACGGAGAAAAAGGGGCCGGAGGGTGGGCTGCCTTCTGAGAATTCGTAGGCGATCGAGTAAACCCCCACTGCCTTCCATTCTGCTAGAAAAGGTGCAATCTTCAGAAAAAAAATCGATGACCTACGCGGAAGATTAAACTACCAAAGGGACATTCAAAACTGTAATATCGTATGCTTCACAGAGTCGTGCCTGAATTATCAACAACATTATCTGGTTATATGCTGTATCAGCAAGATAGAACAGCAGCGTCTGGTAAGACAAGGGGCGGCGGACTATGTATTTTTGTAAATAACAGCTGGTGCATGACAGCTGGTTTTTCTTCGACTGAGGTAGAGTATCTCATGATCTGTAGACCACACTATCTACTTAGAGATTCCATCTGTATTTTTCGTAGCTGTCTTCCAACCACAACAGACTGAGGCTGGCACTAAGACCGCACTCAATGAGCTGTATTCCCCCATAAGCAAACAGGAAAATGCTCACCTAGAGGCGGCGCTCCTAGTGGCTGGGGACTTTAATGCTGGGAAAATTAAATCCGTCTTACCAAAATTATATCAGCATGTGAAATGTGCAACCAGAGGGAAAACAACTCTGGACCATCTTTACGCCACATACAGAGATGCATACTAAGCTCTCCCTCGCCCTCCATTTGGCAAATCTGACCATAATTCTATCCTCCTGATTCTTGCTCACAATCAAGTGCAATAAGTGCATTGATGACGTCATCCCCACCATGACCGTACGTACATACCCCATCCAGAAGCCATGAATTACAGGCAACATCCGCACGGAGCTAAAGGCTAGAGCTGCTGCATTCAAGGAGCAGGACTCTAACCCGGAAGCTAATAAGAAATCCCGTATGCCCTGCGACAAACCATCAAACAGGCAAAGCTTCAATACAGGACTAAGTTTGAATCGTACTACACCGGCTCTGATACTCGCTGAATGTGGCAGGGCTTGCAAAGCATTACAGACTACAAAGGGAAGCACAGCCGAGAGCTGCCCAGTGACACGAGCCTACCAGACGAGCTAAACTACTTCTATGCTCGCTTCGAGGCAAATAACACTGAAACATGCATGAGAGCACCAGCTGTGTGATCACGCTCTCCGCAGCTGATGTGAGTAAGACCTTTAAACAGGTCAACATTCACAAGTCTGCAGGGCCAGACGGATTACCAGGACTTCTACTGCGAGCATGCGGTGACCAACTGGCAAGTGTCTTCACTAGCATTTTCAATCTCTTCCTGTCCGAGTCTGCAATACCAACATGTTTTAAGTCGTAGCACTCACACCTGTAGCCATGAAATGCTTTGAAAGGCTGGTCATGGCTCACATCAACACCATTATCCCAGAAACCCTAGACCCACTCCAATTTGCATACCGCCCAAACAGATCCACAGATGATGCAATCTCTATTGCACTCCACACTGCTCTTTCCCACCTGGACAAAAGGAACACTTACGTGAGAATGCTATTCATTGACTACAGCTCAGCGTTCAACACCATAGTACCCTCAAACTCATCACTAAGCTAAGGATCCTGGGACTAAACACCTCCCTCTGCAACTGGATCCTGGACTTCCTGACGCTCCGCCCCCAGGTGGTGAGGGTAGGCAGCAACACATCTGAGGGTAGGTCCGCCCCGCAGGTGGTGAGGGTAGGCAGCAACGCTGATCCTCAACACTGGAGCTCCCCAGGGGTGCGTGCTCAGTCCCCTCCTTTACTCCTGTTCACCCATGACTGCATGGCCAGGCATGACTCCAGCACCATTATTAAGTTTGCAGACGACACAACAGTGGTAGGCCTGATCACCGACAACGACGAGACAGCCTAATGGGAGGAAGTCAGAGACCTGGCCGGGTGGTGCCAGAATAACAACCTATCCCTCAACGTAACCAAGACTAAGGAGATTATTGTGGACTACAGGAAAAGGAGGAGCGAGCATGATCCCCTTCTTATCGACGGGGCTGTAGTGGAGCAGGTTGAGAGCTTCAAGTTCCTTGGTGTCCACATCAACAACAACACTAGAATGGTCCAAACACACCAAGACACGACAAAGCCTATTCCCCCTCAGGAAACTAAAAAGATTTGGCATGTGTCCTGAGATCCTCAAAAGGTTCTACAGCTGCAACATCGAGAGCATCCTGACTGGTTGCATCACTGCCTGGTATGGCAACTGCTCGGCCTCTGACCGCAAGGCACTACAGAGGGTAGTGCGTATGGCCCAGTACATCACTGGGGCTAAGCTGCCTGCCATCCAGGACCTCTACACCAGGCGGTGTCAGAGGAAGGCCCAAAAAATGGTCAAAGAGCCCAGCCACCCCAGTCTTAGACTGTCTCTACTACCGCATGGCAAGCCGTACCGGAGTGCCAAGTCTAGGACAAAAAGGCTTCTCAACAGTTTTTACCCCCAAGCCATAAGACTCCTGAACAGGTAATCAAATGGCTACCCGGACTATTTGCATTGTGTGTCCCCCTCCCCCCCCCACCCCAACCCCTCCTTTTACGCTGCTGCTACTCTCTGTTTATCATATATGCATAGTCACTTTAACTATACATTCATGTACATGCTACCTCAATTGGGCCGACCAACCAGTGCTCCCGCACAGTGGCTAACCCCTCTTTTACGCTACTGCTACTCTCTGTTCATCATATATGCATAGTCACTTTAACCATATCTACATGTACATACTACCTCAATCAGCCTGACTAACCGGTGTCTGTATGTAGCCTCGCTACTGTATATAGCCTGTCTTTTTACTGTTGTTTTAATTCTTTACCTGCCTATTGTTCACCTAATACCTTTTTTGCACTATTGGTTAGAGCCTGTAAGTAAGCATTTCACTGTAAGGTCTACTACACCCGTTGTATTCAGTGCACATGACAAATAAACTTTGATTTGAGTGTATACATGTACTGTTGGGGGATATTTAGTGTATACTTGTACTGTAAGGGGAGATTGAGTGTATACTTGTACAGGACGAGGGGAAGGTATTTTCCCCTCGAGTATAAATAACTGTCGGTGTCTGAATATGAACATTGCTCGTTGAGTTGTAGATTAGACCATGACTGCTGTTTTGGACTCAGAGGCCTAAGGATGTGTTTGAAATTACACCCTATTCCCTAAATAGTGCACTGGTCAAAAGTAGTCCACTACGTATATAGGGGATAGGTTTTCATGTGGTTCGTACAGCAATCAGATAATCACTGGAATATCACTCTAATGTATTTCTTTGGCTGTCTACAGCACACAAAGTCTGTTCTGAGATCCTCATACTTGGAGAGTCCAGTGTGTTGGTGGGTGTGTGTGTGTGTGTGTGTGTGTGTGTGTGTGTGTGTGTGTGTGTGTGTGTGTGTGTGTGTGTGTGTGTGTGTGTGTGTGTGTGTGTGTGTGAGAGAGAGGCAGCTTGTTAAAGAGTATGAGATAGATGGCTCATTTTTTGGGAATGAAACACATTGCTACTTTTCCAATCCCAGAAATTCAGAAGTAGATACCTCAGTTTTTCCACTTATTTGGGACTTTTTAAAAACCACTCTTAGAAAAATGTTTTCCAAAAGTTTTTTTTGTCTGTCCCCATAGGAAAACACTTTTTGGTTCCAGGTAGAACCGGTCTTGGTTCCATGTAAAACACCTTTGGGTTCCATGCAGAACCCTTTGAAGAAATAGTTCTACATGGAACCTCAAAAATGTTCTACCTGCAACAAAATGTAGGGTTCTTCAAAGTGTCCTTTAAGGTTCTAGATAGCTCCTTTCTTTCCAAGAGTGTGGACGTCTCAATTAAAATCACTAACATCTCGAAGTTTCTGACTGTCCACTTTTAGTTTTTCAGTGTCTTCCTCCTCTTGGATAGATTTTAGTTCTCAGATCAGTATCGACAACAAAGGTCAAACAGAAGAACACACACACACATTTACTAGACACAACAAAGGGCGATCAGTTTCAAAAACAGTCTGTGTCTCAGGGGCATCGATACAGTGGGCTATACAGTAACTATACAGTGGGCTATACAGTAACTATACAGTGGGCTATACAGTAACTATACAGTGGGCTATACAGTGGGCTATACAGTAACTATACAGTGGGCTATACAGTAACTATACAGTGGGCTATACAGTGGGCTATACAGTAACTATACAGTGGGCTATACAGTGGGCTATACAGTGGGCTATAGAGTGGGCTATAGAGTGGGCTATACAGTGGGCTATACAGTAACAATACAGTGGGCTATGCAGTAACTATACAGTGGGCTATACAGTGGGCTATACAGTGGGCTATACAGTAACTATACAGTGGGCTATACAGTAACTATACAGTGGGCTATACAGTAACTATATAGTGGGCTATTCAGTGGGCTATACAGTAACTATATAGTGGGCTATACAGTAACTATACAGTGGGCTATACAGTGACTGCTATACAGTGGGCTATTCAGTGGGCTATACAATAACTATACAGTGGGCTATACAGTAACTATATAGTGGGCTAGACAGTAACTATACAGTGGGCTATACAGTAACTATACCGTGGGCTATACAGTGACTGCTATACAGTGGGCTATTCAGTGGGCTATTCAGTGGGCTATATAGTGGGCTATACCGTGGGCAATTCAGTAGGCTATCTAGTGGGCTATCTAGTGGGCTATACAGTGGGCTATACAGTGGCTGCTTAACAGTGGGCTATACAGTGGACTATACAGTGGGCTATACAGTGGGCTATACAGTGGGCTATACAGTGGCTGCTTAACAGTGGCTGCTTAACAGTGGCTGCTTAACAGTGGGCTATAAAGTGGGCTATTCAGTGGGCTATACAGTGGGCTATACAGTGGCATTGCTACTGGGCTATACAGTGGGCTATACAGTGGGTTATTCAGTGGGCTATACAGTGGGCTATACAGTGGGCTATACAGTGGCTGCTTAACAGTGGGCTATACAGTGGGCTATTCAGTGGCTGCTTAACAGTGGCTGCTTAACAGTGGGCTATAAAGTGGGCTATTCAGTGGGCTATACAGTGGGCTATACAGTGGCATTGCTACTGGGCTATACAGTGGGCTATACAGTGGCATTGCTACTGGGCTATACAGTGGGCTATACAGTGGCTGCTTAACAGTGGGCTATACAGTGGGCTATAAAGGACTCTGTAGAGGTCAAATCTCCCTTCTAACATCAGAGCAGAAGGCCATTAGATCAGACTCTACCAGACTCTACCAATCTCTACCAGACTCTACCAGTCTGTACCAGACTTTTCTAGACTCTTCTAGACTCTACTAGACTCTACCAGTCTCTACCAGTCTCTACCAGACTCTACCAGTCCCTTCAGAGACTTAAATGTGTAATCTGTGATATTAATGATATACCCATAGATGTCTTTGTAAACAAACTATGTATGGCTTCAAAATATGTTGATCTCCTGGCCTGTCAATTCTAACATCCATAACTCAATCTACGAATTTGAGAGTAATTCCCCAACCCCCAAACTCTCAACTTAATGTGAAACCAAGTGTTTAGTTGAAAACGATACCCCAAAGTGTGTCATTAATGCCCCTGATAACAGTGTCTACTGTAAAGAGCAAAGCACCGAGGTAAACACATTATATAAACCTCTCCTCTCCTCTGGCTAGCTGACTGCCATGCCTTTGTATGGCTCCTTCCAACTATGACATCACTGTAGCTAGCCAGAGGGGCTGACGTCACCCCTCCCTCTCACGTAATGTGAATGAGGTAACTATAGTGGGAGCCATGCCGGTGGTGAGATCATATGGCAGTCCTCACGTGTGGGACACTATAAAACAGGCATGACATCAGCGAACGGAGAGACAGACGGAGGGAGAAGAGGGGAGAGAGAGAGGCGGGAGAGAGAGAGACAGAAAGAGAGCAGGTCCGTGCTATGGGGATAACGTCATGGGGGTTTTGGGGGAAGTGCCACGAGGTACATCAAGAAGTACAGAACATCCAAATTACACCGACCAGGACGTTATGCAAGCCAAAGAAAAAATCCAACACTAGAAGGGGGTGTGTGTGTGTGTGTGTGTGTGTGTGTGTGTGTGTGTGTGTGTGTGTGTGTGTGTGTGTGTGTGTGTGTGTGTGTGTGTGTGTGTGTGTGTGTGTGTGTGTGTGTGTGTGTGTGTGTGTGTGTGTGTGTGTGTGTGGAGGTATGCCGTGACGCTGTGCTGGTTGCTAAGCGAAGCAGGGATGTGGGTGGAAGGATTTCCTGTCGACAGGAACGTTTGTTTATCCGGGAAGCACCATGCCGAGGGAAAGTGTGTGTATGTGTTCTTTGCATGTGTGTGTGTGTTCACCACCAAGCAACACACACACACACAGAACACAACACACACTTCCCCTCCCTGCATAAACAAACGTTCCTGTCAACAGGAATTCCTTCCACCTTCCACCCACGTCCCTGCTCCGCTTAGCAACCAGCGCAGCATCGCGGCATACCTCCACCATGCACGCACACACACACACACACACACACACACACACACACACACACACACACACAAACCCACCCACACACAAACCCACACAGACACACACACACACACACACACACACACACACACACAAACCCACACAGACACAAACCCACACAGACACACACACACACACACACCCACACAGACACACCCACACACACACATAATATTCAGTCCAAAACACACTCCTTTGGACTGAACCCTTTACTATTCTACCATAAACTGCTCACCTTTAAGAAGCCAAAGCTTTTCAACAAGAGTCTTTTCCCTCTTTTACTGTGTCATTAAAAGCTAAGCAGACACACCCACCACACTGCCAGCTAGGCTTTCAAATCTATCAGCAACCAACAGCAATGACAGCAACTCCCTGAAAGACTACAATGTTGTTCATTTATATGCTCTATTGTGACCTAAGCTGGTGGCTTTATAGACCGTGAGCTAGCGAGAGCATACATACACACACACACACACACACACACACACACACACACACACACACACACACACACACACACACACACACACACACACACACACACACACACACACACACACACACACACACACACACACACACACACACACACACACTGGTGCTTTTTAACTGGCGTGAGCGGGGCCAATTGAGCCGGGCTCGCGGTACTGTGGGCAATGACTCCATTTGGGCACAGTAAGGTGGCTAGTCAATGACAATTAGGAAGGAGGAGGGAGGAGGGGGAGTAAGGCGGGAGGAGGGGGAGGTGGAGGGAGGAGGGAGGGTGGAGGAAGGAGGGAGGAAGGGGGAGAGAGGAGGGTTATGTGAATTAGCTCGAAGAGTTAAATATTGCCTTTTTCAGTGCTGACCTCTTGTGTAAAATCTAAAGTCGCTATTGACCCTTTTGGTTTAAGATGGTCTCTATGACATTGACTTGCCCTTCACTCTCATGTCCAGACTACAGAGGACTGGATATGTCAATATGGACAAAAGCAGACGACTGCTGGAAACCATAGAGGACCGATATTAGCTGTGCATTATCTGTCTATGCTAGATCAAGACAATCACATGTTTTATCTGGGATAAATGAAGGTTTCATTAAAATAAAAAGGACATGTCACACTTTTGCATCAATAGTATATTGATGTTGGTGGTGTGTCAGTTACAGGTGTCACGGTCCTGAGTTCCTCCATAGAGGGGTTCATAGGAAGACGTGAGGGTGACATCCTGAGTCAACACAGCCACGGCGGGTAATATCTGAATGAACGATGCTATGGGGCGGGTGAATTATGAATGAACTACCACACTGAAAGCTCCTGATAAGATCGTCACAGGTTCTCTCTCTCGCTCTCTCTCTCGCTCAAACACATAAGGACATGGAGATATAAAAATAGCTGAGCCAATCACGCACACAGACCACAGACATGAAGACAGAAATGGAAATAGATACACTATCTGACAAGTGAACATTCCCTGCACTGCCGTGCATATACATTTATACACACACAGACAGATACATAGATAGAGATTTAATAACACACAGACAGATAAAAATGTAGAGATTTAATAACACACAGACAGATAAAAATGTAGAGATTTAATAACACACAGACAGATAAAAATGTAGAGATTTAATAACACACAGACAGATAAAAATGTAGAGATTTAATAACACACAGACAGATAAAAATGTAGAGATTTAATAACACACAGACAGATACATATATACAAATTTAATAACACACATAAATAGATAGAGGTTAAATAACACACACACACAGACAGAGATGTAACACACACAGACAGAGATGTAACACACACAGACAGAGGTGTAACACACACAGACAGAGATGTAACACACACAGACAGAGATGTAACACACACAGAGACAGAAATGTAACACACACACAGATAGAGATGTAACACACACAGACAGAGATGTAACACACACAGAGACAGAAATGTAACACACACAGACAGAGATGTAACACACACACAGACAGAGATGTAACACACACAGAGACAGAAATGTAACACACACACAGATAGAGATGTAACACACACAGATATAAATGTAACACACACAGATATAAATCTAACACACACAGATAGAGATGTAACACACACAGATAGAGATGTAACACACAGATAGAGATGTAACACACACAGTGACAGAAATGTAACACACACAGATAGAGATGTTACACACAGACAGAGATGTAACACACAGATAGAGATGTAACACACAGATAGAGATGTAACACACACAGAGACAGAATTGTAACACACACAGATAGAGATGTAACACACAGAGACAGAGATGTTATACACAGGTGGAGATGTAACACACACAGATAGAGATGTAACACACACAGATAGAGATGTAACACATACAGATAGAGATGTAACACACAGAGACAGAGATGTTACACACAGGTGGAGATGTAACACACACAGATAGAGATGTAACACACAGATAGAGATGTAACACACAGATAGAGATGTAACACACACAGAGACAGAATTGTAACACACAGATAGAGATGTAACACACACAAAGACAGAATTGTAACACACAGATAGAGATGTAACACACACAGATAGAGATGTAACACACAGACAGAAATGTAACACACACAGATAGAGATGTAACACACAGATGGAGATGTAACACACACAGATGGAGATGTAACACACACAGAGACAGAATTGTAACACACAGATAGAGATGTAACACACACACATAGAGATGTAACACAAAGATAGAGATGTGTACACAGATAGAGATGTGTTCACAGATAGAGATGTAACACACAGATAGAGATGTGTACACAGATAGAGATGTGTACACAGATAGAGATGTAACACACACAGATAGAGATGTAACACACAGATAGAGATGTAACACACAGATAGAGATGTGTACACAGATAGAGATGTAACACACAGATAGAGATGTGTACACAGATAGAGATGTAACACACACACCCTACAATAATAGAAAAACAAACACTGTTGCAATCAAATCAAATGTATCTGACACGGGCGCTGAATACAACAGGTGTAGACCTTACCGTGAAATGCTTACTGACAGAGATGTAACACACACACACAGAGACAGAGACTTACCGTGAAATGCTAACATGCTTACTTACAGAGATGTTCACTGGCGAAAACACACACATGACACGCACCCGATAATTACAGACTCGTTCACTCTCACGAAACACACACACACAGATGTTCAGCTGGCAGGAGATTGTGTGTGTTAGCGTGTGTGAGCAGTGTGTGTGTTAGCATATGTGAGCAGTGTGTGTGTGTTAGCGTGCGTGTGTGTGTGTGTGTGTGTGTGTGTGTGTGTGTGTGTGTGTGTGTGTGTGTGT
Source organism: Salmo salar (assembly GCF_965601325.2). NCBI lineage: Eukaryota > Metazoa > Chordata > Actinopteri > Salmoniformes > Salmonidae > Salmo > Salmo salar. The sequence goes on along the minus strand of NC_138296.1, from coordinate 87,034,187 downwards.
GTGTGTGTGTGTGTGTGTGTGTGTGTGTGTGTGTGTGTGTGTGTGTGTGTGTGTGTGTGTGTGTTAGCGTGTGTGAGCAGTGTGTGTGTGTTAGCGTACGTGAGCAGTGTGCTTGTGTGAGCAGTGTGTGTGTGTGTGTTAGCGTGTGTGAGCGGTGTGTGTGTGTGTTAGCGTGTGTGAGCAGTGTGTGTATGTGTTAGCGTGTGTGAGCAGTGTGTGTGTGTGTGTGTGTGTGTGTGTGTGTGTGTGTGTGTGTGTGTTAGCGTGTGTGAGCAGTGTGTATGTGTGTGTGTGCTAGTGCTCAGCCTTACCCACTATTTCCACTGTTGCTGTGCGTCTGAACAGATCTGACTCTCTCAACCTGTTTGTCACAAACAAACACACACACTCAGACACACACACACACATGCACCCACACACACACACACATGCACTCACACACACACTCAGGCATGCACACACACACACACTCACACACACAGTGGTGGAAAAAGTACTCAACTGTCAAACTTGAGTAAAGTAAAGATATCTTAATAGAAAATGACTCAAGTAAAAGTGAGTCACCCAGTAAAATTATACTTCAGTAAAACTCTAAAAGTATTTGGTTTTAAATATACTTCAGTATATCATTTCAAATTTCTAATATTAAAGTTATTCAGGATTGATGGGTCCCCTGCGGGACGGTTGAGCTAACGTAGGCTAATGCAATTAGCATGAGGTTGTAAGTAACAAGAGAATGTGTTATTTACATAGACATAGCTGATATTGTCAGAAAGCTTACATTTTTGTAAAATCTAACTGCACTGTGCAATTTACTGTAGCTATTACAGTGAAAGAATACCATGCTATTGTTAGAGGAGAGTGCACAGTTTTGAACATGAAAAGTTATTAAAAAACAAATTAGGCACATTTGGGCCTACTTGATACCAAATTTTGAACATAAATACAATGGTTCATTGGATCAGTCTAAAACTTTGCACATACACTGCTGCCATCTAGTGGGCAAAATCTAAGTTGCACCTGGGCTGGAATAATACATTATTGCCTTTCCCTTGCATTTCAAAGTTGATGGTAAAGAAAAATACAAATGAACGGGTCGTTTTTTTTCTTTGTATTATCTTTTACCAGATCTAACGTGTTATATTGTCCTACATTCCTTTCACATTTCCACAAACTTCAAAGTGTTTCCTTTCAGCTGGTACCAAGAAAATGCATATCCTTGCTTCAAGTCCTGAACTACAGGCAGTTAGATTTGGGTATGTCATTTTAGGCGAAAATTGAAAAAAAGTGTCCGATCAAACCAGATGGCACCATTTTCTTGGTTTTTATTTATGGAAAGCCAGGGGCACACTCCAAATGTCTCTCCTCTCTCTATCCTTGGACACATTGTACTGTGTAATAACAACCTAAACCTCTCCCTCTCTCTTCCTCTCTCTCTCTCTCTCTCTCTTCCTCTCTCTCTCCCTCTCTCTTTCTCTCGCTCTCTCTCTCTCTCTCTCTCTCTTCCTCTCTCTTTCTCTCTTTCTTTCCCTCTCTCTCCCTCTCTCTTTCTCCCTCTCTCTTCCTCTCTCTTTCTCTCTTTCTTTCTCTCTCTCTCCCTCTCTCTTCCTCTCTCTCTCTCCCTCTCTCTTTCTCTCTCTCTCTCTCCCTCTCTCTTCTCTCTCTATCCTTGGACATATTGTACTGTATATTAACAACCCAAACCTCTCTCTCTCTTCCTCTCTTCCTCTCCCTCCCTCTCTCCTCTCTCTCTCTCTCTCTCTCTCTCTCTCTCTCTCTCTCTCTCTCTCTCTCTCCTCTCTCTCTCTCTCTCTCTCTCTCTCTCTCTCTCTCTCAAATTCAGATTGCTTTATTGGTGTGAAATACAATTTGTAGATATTGCCAAAGCAGCATATACGTATAGAATTTCAGTAAATACAGTACAATGCAAAGAGGATAATGAGATCCCGTTTATTTCAGTAGTAATATTAATAGTCCATATAATCATGTGTACAGGTACTGTACTACTGCTGTTGTATTGGGGAATCTTTGGTTGATAAATACTATAAAAGATTTTAAAAAGACAAAATGGATGATGGTTACATTGTGTATTACTGTCAGATAAATACAATGTAAATACTACAGGGAAGTAATGGTCATGGGATGTCCCTCAGGCTATGGGAATCATGTACCTATCTGGCACTAATATTACTGGTTTCTCCCTCACCCAGAATATGTCATTAGTAAATGCACAGAAGTTTGGAATTGACTGAGATATTTTCTGTCTCTCTCTCTCTCTATCTCTTGCTCTCTCTCTCTTTTTTTATTTTTTTTATTTCACCTTTATTTAACCAGGTAAGCTAGTTGAGAACAAGTTCTCATTTACAACTGTGACATGGCCAAGATAAAGCAAAGCAGTGCGACACAAACAACACTCTCTCGCTCTCTCTCTCCATCTCTCTCTCTCTCGCTCTCACTCTCTCCATCTCTCCCTCCCTTGATCACTCTCTCTCTCTCTCGTTCTCTCTCTCTCTTGCTCTCTCTCTCTCTCTCTCTCGTTCTCTCTCTCTCTTGCTCTCTCTCTCTCTCACTCTCTCCCTCTCTCCCTGCCTTGATCTCTACTTCTAACATGAGTCATCTTCAGCGTGGACGGGATCACCCTGTTCCCTTAGAAGTGTACACTTCTCTGAACCCTTTCATTCCAGTCAACAACTGTCAAGATAGATTTCCATGTACCCCTTTCCTGCAGTCAAATGACCTAGTGGCCTCATGGGTGGAATGTTATTCATATTTTGCATAATTCATTTTTTTAAACCCTGAAAATCCTGTGTTTCTATGTCAAATGGTTTTGTTATATTTCAGTCTTCTGTGATGTATAAAAGTGTAATATTGGGATTATAAACTCAAAATGTAATACAAATTAACTCTATATCTGACAGGTGTTTCTTTTTCTGAAGCCCATAACCATGTGTGTGAGGTGTATACTTTTGTTTTAAAGTAGATTTGTTTTAGACTACCAAGAAACACTCTGTGTGAGGCTGACTTATCCCACTGCAGTAAAAGGTTAACCCTCCCTTCAAAACAGCCACATAACACTCTCTCTCTGTCTGTCTCACAGAAAAACACACAGAAAAAAACACACACACTCACACACACTCCGTTTATTTTCCTCTCTCTACTTAGAAGTGAAGCGATGCAGCACATGTCAACACTCAACCTCTTCTGGAAGCTAAAAGATCTCTTTCCACACACAGACACACATCCCTCCCCATCTCACCACATCCAGCTATTGAAAAGAGACATAAAGTCACCTTAGAAATCTTCTGTTGTGCAGACGAGCCCCTTCCTTTCCTCCTCTCCTCTCCGATAGTTCTCCCTCTCCTCTCCTCTCCTCTCCTCTCCTGGTCTATAATGTCAGTTCCCGCCGATGATCCTGAGCCCCTCCATTTCCTCCCCAGCTCCCTGTTTCTGGTACTGAGCAGCACAGGCAACTGACTGCGTTCCTGTAGTCTCTCTCTCTTCCCCTTCTCTCTCTCTCTCTCTCTCTCTCTCTCTCTCTCTCTCTCTCTCTCTCTGAGCAGGCTCCCTCTCTCTCTCTGAGCAGGGCTGTGTGTTACACAGCTCAGCCAGTCAGCCTGCCTGGCCTGCCCCACCACCACAGGAGTCCCAGCCTCCTCCAGGGTCCTAGTGCTAGTGATTTTCTTTGAAAGAATGCCATTGTCTCTGAGCGGAGCCCTCCCTGCCTCCCTCCTCCTCCCCTCTCCCCTACCTCAGAGCGTCAGCAGGTTGCCAGGACAACGAGGGCCGGCCTAGAGGGAGCCGATCAGATCATGCTGTCCAGAGGCTCCAGTAGGCTAACTGGCTGACTGACTGACCGACTGACTTGCTGTCTGACTGGCTGACTGTCTGACTAGCTGGCTGGCTGGCTGGGTAACTCACTGACTGCCTGACTGGCTGGCTGGCTGTCTGATTAGCTGACTGGCTGGCTGGCTGACTCACTAGCTGGCTGACTGACTAGCTGGCTGGCTGGGTGGGTAACGGCTGGCTGACTGCCTGACTGTCTGACTAGCTGACTGGCTGGGTAACTGACTGACTGCCTGACTGTCTGACTAGTTGGCTGACTGGCTGGCTGGCTGGCTGGCTGGCTGGCTGGCTGGCTGACTGTCTGACTGTCTGACTAGCTGGCTGGCTCACTGACTAGCTGGCTGGCTGGGTAACTGACTGACTGCCTGACTGTCAGACTGTCAGACTAGCTGGCTGGCTGGCTGACTGGCTGACTGACTGACTGGCTGACTGTCTGATTAGCTGACTGGCTGGCTGGCTGACTCACTGGCTGGCTGACTGACTAGCTGGCTGGGTGGGTAACTGGCTGGCTGACTGACTGACTCCCTGGCTGGCTGACTGACTGACTAGCTGGCTTGCTGGGTGACTGACTGACTGTCTGACTTGCTGGCTGGCTGGCTAGCTGAATGTCTGACTGTTTAACTAGCTGACTGGTTGACTGACTGACTTGCTGGCTGGCTGACTGACTGACTGACTAGCTGGCTGTCTGGCTAGCTCACTGACTGACTGGCTGACTGATTAGCTGTCTGTCTGACTGACTGGTTGGCTGACTGACATCCTGGCTGGCTGGTTGGCTGGCTGGCTGGCTGGCTGGCTAGCTGACTGACTGACTGACTGACTGACTGGCTGACTGTCTGACTGTCTGACTGTCTGATTAGCTGATTAGCTGACTGGCTGGCTGACTCGCTGGCTGGCTGACTGACTAGCTGGCTGGCTGTCTGACTGACTGGCTGACTGCTGCCTGACTGTCTGACTAGCTGACTGGCTGGCTGGCTGACTGGCAGACTGGCTGGCTGGCTAGCAGAATGTCTGACTGTCTAACTAGCTGACTGGCTGGCTGGCTGACTCGCTGGCTGGCTGACTGACTGACTAGCTGGCTGGCTGGGTAACTGACTGACTGACTGACTAGCTGACTGGCTGGCTGGCTGGCTAGCTGAATGTCTGACTGTCTAACTAGCTGACTGGTTGACTGACTGACTTGCTGTCTGACTGTCTGACTGGCTGGCTGGCTGACTGACTAGCTGGCTGGGTAACTGACTGACTGCCTGACTGTCTGGCTAGCTGACTGACTGGTTGGCTGACTGGCAGACTGGCTGGCTGGCTGGCTGACTGACTAGCTGGCTGGCTGGGTAACTGACTGACTGACTAGCTGACTGGCTGGCTAGTTGAATGTCTGCCTGTAACTAGCTGACTGGTTGACTGACTGACTGACTGTCTGGCTAGCTGACTGACTGGTTGGCTGACTGGCAGACTGGCTGGCTGGCTGGCTGACTGACTAGCTGGCTGGCTGGGTAACTGACTGACTGACTAGCTGACTGGCTGGCTAGTTGAATGTCTGCCTGTAACTAGCTGACTGGTTGACTGACTGACTTGCTGGCTGGCTGACTGACTAGCTGGCTGTCTGGCTAGCTCACGGACTGACTGGCTGACTGACTAGCTGTCTGACTGACTGGTTGGCTGGCTGGCTGACTGATTGGCTGACTGATTGGTTGGCTGAAGGACTTTCTCAAAATAGGAAACACATGAAATATTAATCTAAAGAAGGAAACCAACATTTAGCACATATTTTATATTTTGACATGAAACTGAATCATAACAGAGATATCATAATCAAAACCAGGACTAAGCTCCGACGTATATTTGGGTATCCCCTTTACATTAAGCTGCTTTTGTTCACGGTACTGCAACTACTGTGTGTGTGTGTGTGTGAGAGAGAGAGAGAGACAGAGAGAGAGAGAGAGAGAGAGAGAGAGAGAGAGAGAGAGAGAGAGAGAGAGAGAGAGAGCAGACAGACAGACAGACAGACAGACAGACAGACAGACAGACAGACAGACAGACAGACAGACAGACAGACAGACAGACAGACAGACAGACAGACAGACAGACAGACAGACACTCTGCAGACATCTATAAGATCCTGACTGTCACTAGGACTTAACACAGCCCTCTGGGTCCACACACATTCATTTGTTATACAATCCTTTTGGATGCCAAACAATTGATTAGCATTCAAAACCCTTTTTTCCTTAGCCCATAAACCTAACCCTTGTTCTTGTTTTACTAACCCTGTGAGGACTTCAGGTCCCCACAAGGATAGTAAAACCAAACACACACACACTGCCTTCTAATCAGACAGAGAGAGAGGGGAGGAAAGGGGGAGACAGACAGAGAGAGAAAGGAGGCAAGAAACAGAGAGAAAAGAGGGGGAGAAACTAAGGTAGAGAGAGACCGAGTTAGAGAGAGAGAGAGAGAGAGAAAGAGAGAGAGAGCGAGAGAGGGAGAGGAGGAATAAGCAGAGAGGATTTGGGTCTTATAAACACTGTCTTAAAAAATTAACAGTAAACATTACACTCTCTCTTTCTCACTCTATCTCACTGTGGAAGTCCTCCTCCCCTCCTTCTCTTCCTCCTCCTCCATCTCCTCCTCCTCCTCTTCATCGCCATAAGGATCTGCATGGTGATAGAGAGGCAGAGGGAGGGAGGCTGAGCGTGTGATGTGATGTGATAGCAGCAGCTATGTCTAACTGGTGCAGTATGCCAGGTAGACAACTAAATAATTTGGAGAGATAATGGAGAGATAATGTCCTCACACACTGTACACTCTATGTGCTCTATTTTAACAAACGTAATGGTACATCTAAGTGCTATAGGTTCAGCGGGTGAGTCAGAAATATTTTAGTTATTTTCACTATCACAATTATCGGTGCACTTGCTGGCGTTGGTGCTAAAGGGCTCAGTTTTGATGAATAAACAAATTGTGGATGTGTCGAGGCTTAGCCCCTCGCTGGCCAATTAAAACGTGCTCCATGGCGAAATATGTGGTTGCTTCAAGTTTTGTATTCACGGTCTTTTATGTATTGCCTTGGAATCAATTCCAATGTCAATGTTAGTCCCTTATAGTTTGTTGAATGGCATACAGAAACAAAATAACAAAATGTAGACCTATCTTTGCTAAATACAGTCTTGAACTCATTTGCAGTACACTAAGTCAATGCCGGGGTTCAATAGCATTCACACTAATATTTTAATTTAACTAGGCAAGTCAGTTAAAAATAAATTATTATTTACTATGACAGCCTATACCAGCCAAACGACACTGTTCGAATTGTGCGCCACCCTATGGGACTCCTAATCACAGCCTAGTGACACCTCTAGCACCAAGATGCAGTGCATTAGACCACTGTGCCACTGGGGAGCCAGTGATATAGAAGCTGGTGATATAGAGGCTTACTGTAAATTACATTATGGCTGGGCATGGACAAGCCAAACACTGTCAATAAGCAAGATTATATTCATTACTGATGAGGCCTAAGAAGATAACAAATAATTAAATTCTGAACAAAATGAAAAAATAACTTGTTTTAAATAGGCTATGTCACACTTACAGGCACCATCATTTCTCCCGTGGGCATATAATATTAAAACAATACAGACTGTGGAGGGTTTTACAGCAAAATCCAACTTTTCACAGTAGCTGGACAAAGATCCAATACAAAGAGAACGGGCGAATGTCCGCTCGCCATTATCCTGCTCCCAAATAGTACTATGTTTTATATTGGAACCATCAGTAATGATATCATAAAATCACCAGGACAAAAAAGACACACATTGGTGTTGAACCAGCCTTCATTACAGTAGGCTTAAGGGAGGGCTTGGGTTTAGAACATAGGAAACAGAAAACCTGTTACAGGTTACAGATAACTTCTGAATACGAGGTTCAACAGTATTCACCAAGGTTCTCATGATGGGCGTGGACACAGCCTACATGATGGAGCGGATTTTACACATGTCCAAAATGGGACCTGCATGGCTAAAATAACGTGGGCTTGCCTACAATGTATATAAAAAAAAGGGAATGTCAACTCACTGTTTTACTCCTCTCAAACTTTATATTTTGCTTAATCAATATTTAAGATTTGGTGATTAAGATTTATTTCCAAGCGGTCTCAGGAGCCAAACCCTTTATCAACAGACTACTTAGCGATTGCATTGGGCAGGACAAAAGAAGCCTACGTTGAGAGGATGGGAGGCTATGCTTGGTTTTTAACCAAGACAAACCCTTACATGTTTATGTTTCTCAATACGAAGGAAATAGGCACCAAAATCACATTAGGCTTCTCTTGTTCCATGCCCATATGGTCAATGTGCGTCACGACTGGACGGTTTATCCTCTGTCAAAATTCTTGCCATAACCAACTGAGTTACATGCTAAAACCAGCTTTTGGTTGGTCTTAAATATCCCTATCAGCACTGCCTGAAATTAGCACTTTGGATCATGTTTGTAAGGGCACAGCTCAAGTATTTCCATCCCTCCCAACCGAGTGAAAGCGAGCTGATATAAGACAGGTAAATTGCCGAACCTGACGAAATTGCAAATGAATGTGTGTTTGACTCTAGCTCCACTTTAACGCCAGAGAAAATAGAGGCCAACGGTATGTGTTATTTCTTAAGATGACACACACACACACACACACACACACACACACTAAGACACACACGCAGGAGCACGCACACACATACGCACACACTCACAAACACACACACGTATGAGCACAAAGACACACACACACAGACAGGTCTGGGAGGTAGCCATCCATGATCCCTCAAACCTTAAATGGAGCTGCCACTCCATCCAGCCTACCCATGAGCCTCGGCCAGAGGGGGCAGGCCAGCAATCAAGCGTTTGACAGGAAACAGACGGCAGGCTAAGATGTCAACCAAACAACCAGCCATTTACCGATTATTTTACTCTGTTGTGTTCACACACACACACACACACACACACACACACACACACACACACACACACACACACACACACACACACACACACACACACGTCTGGACCGCTACTATTGAACCTGTAGCGGCCTCTTATTACAGCTTGACAGTAGGATGGATGAGTGGTGTCCGTGTTTAAATCACCTTCTATCTCCTAAGCTGCTGGTGACACATACACAACGTTGCTGGGAAATTGTCTGTTTCTCCCTGACCTCTCTCTCTCTCTTTCTCTCTCTCTCCCCCTCTCTGTCTCCTCTCTCTCTCTCGCCCCACGTCTCTCTGTCTATTTCTCCCTGACCTCTCTCTCTGTCTCCTCTCTCTCCCCCACCTCTCTCTCTCTGTCTATTTCTCCCTGACCTCTCTCTCTCTCCCCTTCTCTGTCTCCTCTCTCTCCCCCACCTCACTCTCTGTCTATTTCTCTCTGGTATCTCTCTCTCTCTCTGTCTCCTCTCTCTCTCCCCCACCTCCCCCTCTCTGTCTCCTCTCTCTCCCCCCCACCTCTCTCTGGTATCTTTCTCTCTCTTGCTCTCGCTCTCTCTGGTCACCCCTCTCGCACTCTCTCCCCACCTCTCTCTCTCTCCCCACCCCCTCTCTCTTCCCCCAACCTCTCTCTCTCTCTCTCTGGTCACCCCTCACGCACCCGTCTCTCCCTCTATCTCCCCACCCTCTCTCTCTTCCCCCAAACTCTCTTTCTCTCTCTCTCCCACTCTCTTACCTTCCAAAACCAGAGTAAACTGCTGGGTACTGATCGATAGCAATACAGGACTGCGGTAGCTGTTTATTTTGGAAAGTGTGTGACGCCCAGCGGGTGACAGAGTTCACTTCTCTCACACACACACACACACACACACACACACACACACACACACACACACACACACACACACACACACACACACACACACACACACACACACACACACACACACACACACACACACACACACACACACACACTGCTTTAAATCTGTGGGCCAGAGCTGTGGCCACACACATGCACATGGACACACACCCACACACCCACACAAACACACTCCATCTCTGTTTTATGCCTGACTGTGTGAGTGGCCATGGCCAGACAGAGAAACACAACAGGGTCTCTGGTCCACTGAGCAGGACTAACAGACCTCCAGGCAGGTAAAGAGATTAAGGATTAGATAAGGGTATTTGGGACAGCAGCATACCACCCTGCATCCCACTGCTAGCTTGCCTCTGAAGCTAACTGGGTTGACCCTGGTCAGTCCCTGGATGGGAGACCAGATGCTGCTTGAAGTGGTGTTGGAGAACCAGTAGGAGGCACTCTTTCCTCTGGTCTAAAATAATATCCCAATATCCCAGGGCAGTGATTGGGGACATTGCCCTGTGTAGGGAGCTGTCTTTTGGATTGACACCCACTCTCTGTGGTCGCTAAAGATCTCATGGCATGTATCGTAAGAGTAGGGGTGTTAAACCTGGTGTCCTGGTTAAATTCCCCATCTGGGAATTACCATACCATCATGGCCACCTAATCATCCCCAGCTTTCAATTGGCTCATTCATCCCCCCTCCACTCCCCGGTAACTGTTCCCCAGGTCGTTGCTGTAAATGAGAATGTGTTCTTAGCCAACTTACCTGGTTAAATAAAACCAAAAAAAAATAGGTCAAGGAGAGTATGTGATGTTCATTATGTCTAGTGAATAATACCTGAATGAGTTGGGTGTGTTTGATCTAAGAGACAATATCACAAACATTTAATTTGTTTAAATACATGCTGTGCAATGGCACAATGATTAGAAAGGAGGATAATGGAGGGATCACGTTCAGAGTAAGAATTGAATCCCATCATTTGGATGTCGCCAGTAAACAGGATATATAGACTATGATTTAATCTTTGTCATTCAACAAAACATAATTATTTTTCAGATTTTCTCTCTCTTTTCCTTTATCCGTCTCGCTCTCTCTCTTCCCATCTCTTCTTCTCCTCTTTCTCTCTCTCTCTCTCTCTCTCTCTCTCTCTCTCTCTCTCTCTCTCTCTCTCTTCCTCTTCTTCTCCTCTCGCTCTCTCTCTCTCGCTCTCTCGCCCTCTCTCTCGCTCTCTCTCTCCCCATCTCTCACTGGGTGGGATGAGTCATTGTGGACAGAGGAAGGGAGGAGAGGGATGGAAGGGAGAAGAGGAGAGGAGAGAGAAAGAGGTAGTGGCTGTGTTTTATTCCTCCGGAGGTGTTTTTCCCTTCACACTCTATCCTGAGCACCGCGTCACAGACAGAGAACAAAGCAAGGCACAGTCCAGGCCCACATCCAGTCTGACATTGTCACGGATGTCGTATGAAAGAGACCAAGGCGCAGCGTGCATATCGTTCCACATCTTTATTTCTATGTGAAACTATGCAAGACAGACAATAAACTATAAACAAAAACAAACCGTCATGAAGAGGTGCTACATGCATAAACTCAAAATAATCTCCCACAAACACTAGTGGGAAACACAACAACTTAAATATGATCCCCAATTAGAGACAACGATGACCAGCTGCCTCTAATTGGGAATCATACGAAAACCCCAACCTAGAAAAAAGAACCTAGAACAACATAGAAAGAAATAAACTAGACAAAACCCCCCCAGTCACGCCCTGACCTACTCTACCATAGAAAAATACGAGCTCTCTATGGTCAGGACGTGACAGTACCCCCCCCCCCCAAAGGTGCGGACTCTGGCCGCAAAACCTGAAACCAAAAGGGAGGGTTAGGGGGGATGTCTAGTGTTGGTGGCGGCTTTGGTGCAGGACGAAGAACCTTCTCATCCCGCATCGGAGGCGGTTCTGGTGCAGGATGAAGAACCCTCTCATCCTGCGAACCCGCCAGCATCGCTGGAGGCTCTGGGCTGCGGACCGTCGCTGGAGGCTCCGTATTGTTATTATACACCAGTCTGACATAACCTAATGTAGTATTGTTATTATACACCAGTCTGACATAACCTAATGTAGTATTGTTATTATACACCAGTCTGACATAACCTAATGTAGCATTGTTATTATACACCAGTCTGACATAACCTAATGTAGTATTGTTATTATACACCAGTCTGACATAACCTAATGTAGTATTGTTATTATACACCAGTCTGACATAACCTAATGTAGTATTGTTATTATACACCAGTCTGACATAACCTAATGTAGTATTGTTATTATACACCAGTCTGACATAACCTAATGTAGTATTGTTATTATACACCAGTCTGACATAACCTAATGTAGTATTGTTATTATACACCAGTCTGACATAACCTAATGTAGTATTGTTATTATACACCAGTCTGACATAACCTAATGTAGCTATTGTTATTATACACCAGTCTGACATAACCTAATGTAGTATTGTTATTATACACCAGTCTGACATAACCTAATGTAGTCATTGTTATTATACACCAGTCTGACATAACCTAATGTAGTATTGTTATTATACACCAGTCTGACATAACCTAATGTAGTATTGTTATTATACACCAGTCTGACATAACCTAATGTAGTATTGTTATTATACACCAGTCTGACATAACCTAATGTAGTATTGTTATTATACACCAGTCTGACATAACCTAATGTAGTATTGTTATTATACACCAGTCTGACATAACCTAATGTAGTATTGTTATTATACACCAGTCTGACATAACCTAATGTAGTATTGTTATTATACACCAGTCTGACATAACCTAATGTAGTATTGTTATTATACACCAGTCTGACATAACCTAATGTAGCATTGTTATTATACACCAGTCTGACATAACCTAATGTAGCATTGTTATTATACACCAGTCTGACATAACCTAATGTAGTATTATTATTATACACCAGTGTGACATAACCTAATGTAGTATTGTTATTATACACCAGTCTGACATAACCTAATGTAGTATTGTTATTATACACCAGTCTGACATAACCTAATGTAGCATTGTTATTATACACTAGCTTTTACTCTAGCCCAGTTTACATTTTAGCATAGTCGGGCAGTTACAGCACAAAGAAACCAATCGATTCCTTGTGGTAGTAAGATATGTATTATAAATCATCTTAGATGTTAAGTCCCCTATTTGGGGTACTTTGAGCGGTTCTGAACCGGTTCCGACTGACATTTTGGTGTACAAAACTCTCTGTGAACGTCACAGGGTCCCGTGTCTTATAGTGCTAGAAAGACCCATCTGTCTATGAGACACTCTCTCAGCGGAATCAGGTTTCAGACCCCACATTTGCATAGGGACGTGTCACATTTTCTGGCCTATGCAGACAAATAATCGATTTTCTCTTCCTCTGAGCGACAGTGCCCAGCCTGGGAGATGGCATATGAAAGTTGACGGTCTAGTGCAGGGTTATTCAACTCTGACTCTAAGAGGTCTGGAGCCTGCTGGTTTTCTGTTCTACCCGCTAATTCATTTTGGGGTGGCAGGTAGCCTAGTGGTTAGAGTGTTGGGCCAGTAACCAAAAGATTGCTGGATTGAATCACCAAGCTGACAAGGTAATAATCTGTTGTTCTGCACCTGAACAAGGCAGTTAGCCCACTGTTCCCCGGTAGGCTGTCATTGTAAATAAGAATTTGTTCTTAACTGACTTGCCTAGTTAAATAAAGGTCTAAATCAGTCCTTGATTAGAAGGGACAATGAAAAAACACAGTGGAAATGGCTTTGAGGTCCAGAGTTGAGTTTGATGTGTCTAGTGAATCCCAACTGTTGTGCTTTCATCTCGCTGTGCTATTCTCAGCCAGATTTAAACCACGCAACATGAAAAAAACACCACCACTTTGTCTGGGTCAGAGATGCTCTTAACTAAATAATAGCAGAGAATTGAAACAGCACTTTGTCTGGGTCAGAGATGGACAAAATCACTTAGTGCTTAAAGCTGAAGTTGTAACGAGTCTACAAACATTGAATGGCGTTTCTGCGCTGCTCAGAGGACGTTTAGGAGAAAATTATCTGTCGTCAGTTATATGAAATGTTGCCAATATTGTACTGTCACTAAGTATGTTAATATTTATTTTACAGTTCTAAGAAAGGTGAAATATGATAGTAAGTCGTTTATAGTTTGATTGTTACTACACTGTCACAGTAGTCCAGTAATATCAAGCCCTATTGCCCCACTTTTATTGAATAGTGTAAGGCTTGTCGTTAGGAATGGACCAAGGCGCAGCGGGTATGTGGATACTCATAGTTTTTTATTAATAAACTCAAGTAAAGCATCCACAGGAAAACCAACAATAAACACGACAGCAACAGTTTTGCAGGCACCCACAACCCCAAAGAAAAACACACACTACTATATAGGACTCCCAATCAAAGGCAACTCAACACACCTGCCTTCAATTGGGAGTCCAATCACCAACACTTAACACACAAAACCCTGCCACATCCTGACCAAAACTAATCCAATTGCTCCCTCTGCTGGTCAGGACGTGACAAATAGGAACAAAAATAATGTATGAATTTTCACATTTTCATAATACTTATACTATGTACTTGAAGTAAGTAGACCTCAGCAATTTATATAAATGTTTTAACCAGAAATGTGAGTTCCAGATCTTTCTAAAACTATGCAACATTACCAGTTATTGTTTTTGGCCATCTCATGAAAATGATTACGTTTGGGTATGTCTATTAAGGTGGTAATCAAAATGCTGTCCTATCATTCAAACCACAATATGATTCAATGATAATGCCCTTGAAGCCAGTGTTTGAAGGATATATTGGCACGGGCATTGTTAGGCCCGAGACAAAGTGGTGCCCATATAGCCTCCAAACACCGGCTTCGAGGGCATTAAAGGGTTACCAAGATATTCAAATAATGATTGACATGCTTTCAGTAAAAACGTATTTTTTTAAAATAAATGTACTCATACTATTTAATCCTTCCACAAGATACTGTCCCGAAAACAAATCTAGGGTTGCTACCCAAGCCGGCTGGTCGTACGGCTGGTCGTACGTTTTATTGGTTCGGTTGCCAGAGACGCGACCCAGTCGTTCAGTCTTTTTGTTCTGTATCTATGTTGCTCATTCTAAATGTTCCATTGCCATACTGTCTGGCAATGCTCTTATCCCTTGCTTGCTAGCTAGCCAACTACGGCTAACTTACAGTCACGTCAAACAGTGCAGACAGAATAACAACAGTAGCTGCATTTGTTTACGCTGTTTTCTAGTGACATTTATTTGGATACATCCATAACAATGAGCTAATGAGGAGTGATTTCGCCTGGCATAGAAAATGTGCTCTCTCGTTAGGACACTGTTGTTCAGAGGAGCTAGCCAACAACACAGCTAACACAATAACATCAACTGAATTGCAAACTAGTTGCACTTCGTTTAGTTTGACCTTTTGTCAATTGACATTTCTTTGTTTATATCCATACAAATGATGCCGGTTTATACAAATCTCCACTTTTGAAAACTAAATGTTAGTCTAAAAGAAATGTGAGATAATGTCTTGATGCTTTTTATAGTGGAGATCAAGTTTATAACTTCCCTGCCTGGGCTGATAAGACAGTGGATTGATCAGTCAGATGGAACAGAGTAAATAGGCATTTTAACGTCATAGATTTAGCCGGTGGTAACTTGTGGAATAGACACCAGCAGGAATGCACTTTTACCCAATCAGCATTCAGGATATGACCCACCTATTATATGAAATTGGATACACATTATGCTGGCATGCACACTAACCTGGGTGACTGACAACACAAATTATTTTGCAGATGGTTCCTTTATGCAGCTAGCTGGCCATTTCCTGTGACAGTCGCTTGTTCTAGGAAAAAAATCAGACAACACCGAACATATACTGAACAAAAATATAAACGCAACATGCAACAATTTCAATTTTTTTACTGAGTTACAGTAAATACCCTCTGCCACGTCCTGACCAAACTACAATAACAAATAGACCCCTTTACTGGTCAGGATGTGACAGTAGCTCTCCAGTCTAGTTCACAAACCATTACTTTAAACTACTCATTGCACTGCTCATTAAATGACAGTCTGGACACTGAACTGTAAAATAGCTGTCTGGACACTGAACTGTAAAATAGCTGTCTGGACACTGAACTGTAAAATAGCTGTCTGGACACTGGACTGTAAAATAGCTGTCTGGATACTGAACAGTCACAAAGCTGTCTGGACGCTGGACTGTCACAAAGCCGTCTGGAGCTGAACTGTCACAAAGCTGTCTGGACACTGAACTGTCACAAAGCTGTCTGGACACTGAACTGTCACAAAGCTGTCTGAACACTGGATTGTCACACAACCCCCCCCCTTCCTGTCCCAGCCCCATCGGTTCAGCTCAGCTCCAAAATCCCTGTAAAACTTCATAATCATAGCCAATCACACACTCATCCCCATCTTACTCCCAGCCATTCAGGCAGCCCTGCATCACAGGCCTATTCCACAACCATCCCTGCCAACCACTCATAAGGCATAAATCCAAAAAACCATGGCGGAGTGCGATTGCCTCTCGGCGAGAAATGCGCAAAAGCTATTTTTCTTTCAAGAGATCGTAGGAAAGCATGACCCACTTAAATGGAACAATCTGGAACTCTCCTCCCTTTTGTGTGTGTGTGTGCCTGCAAGCGTGTGTGTCGGCGTGCGTGTGTGTAAAACGGTTTCCCATCGCCCTGGGACAAACAATAAACAAAATGAATGAGCTACAGGAGACAGACATAGTTATGTGATTGCTGCATCTCTGACTACAGCTGTAGTGTGTGGGTAACACAGTTTGTAAGTGTTTATTATAATGAATATTAGGGGGGGTGGCTATATTTGTCCAGTTATGGGTAAGTGTATAACGGAAATGTGTATTTTTGCACAGCCAGGGTCACCATTGTACAGCACCCCTGGAGTGCTCCTCAAGAGTACATCAACCTTGTCGGCCCAATGCTATAACCTTGAGGATACCTGACACCCTGCATTTGTGTTGGTGTGTGCACACTCATACCTGCATGTGTTTGTGCAAGTGTGAGTGAGTATATATGGTCCCAATTCCGAACCAAATTAAGCATGTTTAAATAGAACATTTCTCCCTTTTTATGCACTTTTCTCTCTATGCATATTCTGACCTTGAATTTAAGCATGAGACTATCATGCTATTCACCTGCTATTAGTTCAGGGTGGAGATGGAATAAATGAAAGTGGTGTGTCAAGGCTCCCGAGTGGCGCTGCAGTCTAAGGCTCTGCATCTCAGTGCTTGAGGTGTTACTACAGACACCCTGGTTCAAATCCAGGCTGTATCACAATTGGCTGTGATTGGGAGTCCTGTGGGCTGCACACAATTGGCCCAGTGTAGGCTGTCATTGTAAATTCAAATTCTTAACTGACATGCTAAATAAAGGTTAAATAAATGTTTAAAAAAAAGAGTGTTCTGTGTTTGATCTTGGCTTAATTCCCTACTGGTTCCAAGTGGAAAAAGCAGGTACTTTATTTTTTCTGATAGAAATAACACCATTCTCCATGCACAGTAATTTACAACTTGATAAGAGCTATTTTCATTGTTTTGTTTGCTTCCTCTTTAAATTCCGTCACGGCCATGTGGTTGTTGCTGAGGATCATTAGTAACAGTTGATAATATAAAAAAGACATGTAGGCTAATTAGATCACAATGGAGCGGAGAGCAGACCAAGCTGTAACAGAACCCGACGCATGGCGCAATACTTGTCTGTGTCATCACACAGTTCCATGGTTAGTGCAGGCAATAGACTTATAGCCTACTATTGTACACTATTCTCCATATTGTAATTCTATGTACACTAATCTTTCAACATTACCATGGGTTAATTAAAAAACTGAATGTGGCTATTTTCAGAATGAATCTAACCACTGTATTTTTGATTCATCAATATATTTTATGCTTAAAGGCTCTCCAAACCGTTAAAAAAAAAAAAAATTCATACATACTTTCCTAGCCCTAGAATTTGCCTAAATAATGTACAAGATTTTTTTTATCTACCGGTTAGTGTTGAAATGGAGACAAATATGCAGATATGTAGACGGCTTTCTATCATTGATCTCTATTTTCGACAGAATTCAAATTAAATGTACAACATATTGAAAGGAACGGCTTAAGATAAATGTACTGAAATCCCTATTGAATGAAAACTCCACGACTAAATCAGCAAGTAAGTGGGTTTTCAGTGGTTGAATTACATTTACTAAACTCGCTCAAGGGAACCAAGTCCCTGTGTGCATATCTGCACATCTATGAGTGTGCATGTTGCTCGTGAATGTGTGTGGGTGCCTTCCTGCTTGTTTGTGTGTGTGTGTGTGCGTGTGTGCATGTGTGTATGTGTGTGTGTGTGTGTGTGTAAGTGTGTATGTGTAAAAGTCTAAGAAACAGCATCACAGATAAGGATGTCTGTTATCTGTCGCATGGGCAGAACAGAGGAGGTAAGCAGCCAGCCAATATGGGTGAGTGTGTGTGAGAGAGAGAGAGAGAGAGAGAGAAAGAGAGAGCATGTGCGTGTACCCCAGCCAGCCAACCTGGGACTGCACTCTAATTGCCCCAGTTGATGTCATGTCATCTGCTGTTATGTTTCTTTGTTTATTTATTTGTTTCTCCTCCGTCTCCATCTTTAATGAGGAACACTCAGTCGTCTATTAGTCACCTGCATCGTTAGATAAAAGATAAAACCCCAACAGTCAAACAGAAGACACTCCATATCATTTGATCTGATTCCTTCCACTGTGAATATCTATTTTACATTTCCCTTTACCCTTTTATAAGACCAATAAACGTCAAGGAGTAACATAAATCTAACATGGGTTATCTCTAATAACCGGAGACGTTATATCCTAAATGTCAAAACTCGGACGATGAGGAGTAAAATAACGAACAACAGTGTAACCCAAAGTGTCATGAAAAGGAGCATTTCTCAAAGGTGTGTAACACAACGGGGTCTAAGAGAGAAAGAGTGAATAATGTCGAGAGACAATATGACTTTGCATTTGTTATTAAGAAGAAAGCACCTCGGAGAATGTCTGACTGAGTGATCTACCGGTAATGTGTAAATATAGTTGAGTATTTACTTGAAAAGAAATGACACCGGTTTGTAAGATGTCTGTAAAATAAATACATTGTAGCAGAATATTACTGTAATGTTATGTATGTGTTATATACTGTATGTCAGTGGAGGCTCCTCAGAGGACGAAGGGGAGGATCATCCTCCTCAGTGAATTTCATGAAAATAAACATTTTAAAACATTGAAAAATGTACCCTTTCAGATAAAACTACACTAAATATATTCACGTCACCAAATAATTGATTAAAACACACTGTTTTGTAATGAAGGTCTACAGTTGCCTCAGCAGCACTCTGTAGGGTAGCACCATGATGTAGCCAGAGGACAGCTAGCTTCTGTCCTCCTCTGGGTACATTGACTTCAATACAAAACCTTGGAGGCTCATGGTTCCCACCCCCTTCCAAAGACTTACACAGTAATTATGGCAAAGTCTTCCAACCTATCAGAGCTCTTCAGCATGAACTTACATGTTGTCCACCCAATCAAAGGATCAGAGAATTAATCTAGTACTGAAAGCATAAACTACAGGTAATTAGCACTGCAGTGCATAAAATGTGGTGAGTAGTTGACTCAAAGAGAGGGAAAGACAATAGTTGAACAGTTTTCAACAAATTAATTTATTCAAAAATGAAGGAGAAGCGAGAGAGAGAGAGAGAGAGAGAGAGAGAGAGAGAGATTAAAAAAAGATAACTCAGTTTTCACTTATTTAGCTAGAAAATGCAGCTGGCTAGTTTAGTTACTCAAACACCCGGCTCAAACAGAGGGATGTAATGTTAGCTAGCTGGCTATGACTATCCAACACAACACTGGAACTCTTCTTAGTCAAGGTAAGCTTTTGGTTTAATTAATATATTGCCACCAGGGCCCACCGGTGTAACTGCTAAACTGCTTACTGAACTGCTTACTGACTGTACACTGTAACGTTACTGCATGATTGTAGCGGGTTTACTAACGCATTAGTTATATTAGTTAGGTTGACTAGGGCGTTACTTTAGCTAAAATGGTGACAACGATGTAGGCTGTGTGCACTGGTTATTATATGGTTTGGCTTGGAAAGGTTTATTCGCCTGGTCACATAGAGCTGATGTGTTGTTCATTGAAGTCCACAAACGAAGGGAAAAGGTGTGAGGAGGAGAGAGTATAGATGCGAGAAGGAATACAACAAGGCTGCTATGAAAGTGAACTGTGAGTTTTTCAGGGGTGATCAGGGGTGTATTCGTTCCGCCGATTCTGTTGAAAAACGTTTCTTAAAACAGAAGCAAACAAAACGGAGATAAAAATACCTGAATTTGTCCGATAGAAACTCTCCTTTGCAACTGTTAAACTAATGATTACACCCTAGATCAGCTAGATGCAAGCAAGAGTGTACAGTACAAGGCAGTATTGAATGTCACTGTCTGTCATCTCAAATGTTTCTCTCAACCTGTGTGCACCTACATTGTAAACTGTCATTCATACGCTAGGTCTTAGCAATGTCATGATGGGTATAGGGAAAATGTGAGTATCATGTAGTAGCCTAAACATATTGATGTTACATTGAACTGGGTGAATGGAATATGAATGACAGTCATCCAATATGCTGTAATTGTAAGGGTGCGTGCTGGTTGCAGGGAAGTCAGGCGCAGGAGATCGAACTTGGTATAAAACGGAGCAGTTTAATAAGTGCTCTAAAACTCAGAAAACCAAAATATACAAAATAATACAAGTGAGTACAAAACCCGTCGCACACCAGAACATATCTTGCACATAGCTTACAAACAAACAATCACCGACAAGGACAATGAGGGGGAACAGAGGGTTAAATACACAACATATAATGATTGGGATTGGAACCAGGTGTGATACAAGACAAGACAAAACCAAAGGAAAATGAAAAGAGGATCAGCGATGGCTGGAAGGTCTGCGACTTCGACCGCCGAACGCCGCCCGAACAAGGAGGGACCAACTTCGGCGGAAGTCATGACAGTAATAGAAATAAGACCATGCTCATGAAAAAAAAAAATGGTCCTCCCTCATCATAAACGACACTGACCACCACTGATGTATGTGTTACTGTAATGTTATGTATGTGTTACTGTAATGTTATGTATATGGTATGTATGTGTTACTGTAATGTTATGTATATGGTATGTATGTGTTACTGTAATGTTATGTATGTGTTACTGTAATGTTATGTATGTGTTACTGTAATGTTATGTATATGGTATGTATGTGTTACTGTAATGTTATGTATATGGTATGTATGTGTTACTGTAATGTTATGTATGTGTTACTGTAATGTTATGTATGTGTTACTGTAATGTTATGTATATGGTATGTATGTGTTACTGTAATGTTATGTATGTGAGACCGTGTCTGTGCTGAGACCGTGTCTGTGCTGAGACCGTGTCTGTGCCTCGATCTAGGTTGGGCAAAATTAAAAATGGCGGTGTTCGCTTTAGCAATCTCACTAGTATAAAGACCTCCTCCATTCCTGCCATTATTGAAAGAGATTGTGATACCTCACATCTCAAAAATTGGGTTACTTAATGTTAGATCCCTCACTTCCAAGGCAGTTATAGTCAATGAACTAATCACTGATAATAATCTTGATGTGATTGGCCTGACTGAAACATGGCTTAAGCCTGATGAATTTACTGTGTTAAATGAGGCCTCACCCCCTGGTTACACTAGTGACCATATCCCCCGCGCATCCCGCAAAGGCGGAGGTGTTGCTAACATTTACGATAGCAAATTTCAATTTACAAAAAAAAAAACAATGACGTTTTCGTCTTTTGAGCTTCTAGTCATGAAATCTATGCAGCCTACTCACTCACTTTTTATAGCTACTGTTTACAGGCCTCCTGGGCCATATGCAGTGTTCCTCACTGAGTTCCCTGAATTCCTATCGGATCTTGTAGTCATAGCAGATAATATTCTAATTTTTGGTGACTTTAACATTCACATGGAAAAGTCCACAGACCCACTCCAAAAGGCTTTCGGAGCCATCGACTCAGTGGGTTTTGTCCAACATGTCTCTGGACCTACTCACTGCCACAGTCATACTCTGGACCTAGTTTTGTCCCATGGAATAAATGTTGTGGATCTTAATGTTTTTCCTCATAATCCTGGACTATCGGACCACCATTTTATTACGTTTGCAATTGCAACAAATAATCTGCTCAGACCCCAACCAAGGAGCATTAAAAGTCGTGCTATAAATTCTCAGACAACCCAAAGATTCCTTGATGCCCTTCCAGACTGCCTCTGCCGACCCAAGGACGTCAGAGGACAAAAATCAGTTAACCACCTAACTGAGGAACTAAATTTAACCTTGCGCAATACCCTAGATGCAGTTGCACCCCTAAAAACAAAAAACATCTGTCATAAGAAACTAGCTCCCTGGTATACAGAAAATACACGAGCTCTGAAGCAAGCTTCCAGAAAATTGGAACGGAAATGGCGCCACACCAAACTGGAAGTCTTCCGACTAGCTTGGAAAGACAGTACCGTGCAGTATCGAAGAGCCCTCACTGCTGCTCGATCATTCTATTTTTCCAACTTAATTGAGGAAAATAAGAACAATCCGAAATTTCTTTTTGATACTGTCGCAAAGCTAACTAAAAAGCAGCCTTCGCAAATGGAGGATGGCTTTCACTTCAGCAGTAATAAATGTATGAACTTCTTTGAGGAAAAGATCATGATCATTAGAAAGCAAATTACAGACTCCTCTTTAAATCTGGGTATTCCGCCAAAGCTCCATTGTCCTGAGTCTACACAACTCTGCCAGGACCTAGGATCAAGGGAGATACTAAAGTGTTTTAGTACTATATCTCTTGACACAATGATGAAAATAATCATGGCCTCCAAACCCTCAAGCTGCATACTGGACCCTATTCCAACTAAACTACTGAAAGAGCTGCTTCCTGTGCTTGGCCCTCCTATGTTGAACATAATAAACGGCTCTCTATCCACCGGATGTGTACCAAGCTCACTAAAAGTGGCAGTAATAAAGCCTCTCTTGAAAAAGCCGAATCTTGATCCAGAAAATATAAAAAACTATCGGCCTATATCGAATCTTGCATTCCTCTCAAAAATTTTAGAAAAAGCTGTTGCACAGCAACTCACTGCCTTCCTGAAGACAAACAATGTATACGAAACGCTTCAGTCTGGTTTTAGACCCCATCATAGCACTGAGACTGCACTTGTGAAGGTGGTAAATGACCTTTTAATGACGTCAGACCGAGGCTCTGCATCTGTCCTCGTGCTCCTAGATCTTAGTGCCGCTTTTGATACCATCGATCACCACATTCTTTTGGAGAGATTGGAAACCCAAATTGGTCTACATGGACAAGTTCTGGCCTGGTTTAGATCTTATCTGTCGGAAAGATATCAGTTTGTCTCTGTGAATGGTTTGTCCTCTGACAAATCAATTGTAAATTTCGGTGTTCCTCAAGGTTCCGTTTTAGGACCACTATTGTTTTCACTATATATTTTACCTCTTGGGGATGTCATTCGAAAACATAATGTTAAATTTCACTGCTATGCGGACGACACACAGCTGTACATTTCAATGAAACATGGTGAAGCCCCAAAATTGCCCTCGCTAGAAGCCTGTGTTTCAGACATAAAGAAGTGGATGGCTGCAAACTTTCTACTTTTAAACTCGGACAAAACAGAGATGCTTGTTCTAGGTCCCAAGAAACAAAGAGATCTTCTGTTGAATCTGACAATTAATCTGGATGGTTGTACAGTCGTCTCAAATAAAACTGTGAAGGACCTCGGCGTTACTCTGGACCCTGATCTCTCTTTTGAAGAACATATCAAGACTGTTTCAAGGACAGCTTTTTTCCATCTACGTAACATTGCAAAAATCAGAAACTTTCTGTCCAAAAATGACGCAGAAAAATTAATCCATGCTTTTGTTACTTCTAGGCTGGACTACTGCAATGCTCTACTTTCCGGCTACCCGGATAAAGCACTAAATAAACTTCAGTTAGTGCTAAATACGGCTGCTAGAATCCTGACTAGAACCAAAAAATTTGATCATGTTACTCCAGTGCTAGCCTCTCTACACTGGCTTCCTGTTAAGGCAAGGGCTGATTTCAAGGTTTTACTGCTAACCTACAAAGCATTACATGGGCTTGCTCCTACCTATCTTTCCGATTTGGTCCTGCCGTACATACCTACACGTACGCTACGGTCACAAGACGCAGGCCTCCTAATTGTCCCTAGAATTTCTAAGCAAACGGCTGGAGGTAGGGCTTTCTCCTATAGAGCTCCATTTTTATGGAATGGTCTGCCTACCAATGTGAGAGACGCAGACTCAGTCTCAACCTTTAAGTCTTTACTGAAGACTTATCTCTTCAGTAGGTCCTATGATTAAGTATAGTCTGGCCCAGGAGTGTGAAGGTGAACGGAAAGGCTGGAGCAACGAACCGCCCTTGCTGTCTCTGCCTTGCCGGTTCCCCTCTTTCCACTGGGATTCTCTGCCTCTAACCCTTTTACAGGGGCTGAGTCACTGGCTTACTGGTGTTCTTCCATGCCGTCCATGGGAGGGGTGCGTCACTTGAGTGGGTTGAGTCACTGACGTGGTCTTCCTGTCTGGGTTGTCTTAGGACGGTAAGTTGGTGGTTGGAGACATCCCTCTAGTGGTGTGGGGGCTGTGCTTTGGCAAAGTGGGTGGGGTTATATCCTGCCTGTTTGGCCCTGTCCGGGGGTATCATCGGATGGGGCCACAGTGTCTCCTGATCCCTCCTGTCTCAGCCTCCAGTATTTATGCTGCAGTAGTTTATGTGTCGGGGGGCTAGGGTCAGTCTGTTACATCTGGAGTATTTCTCTTGTCTTATCCGGTGTCCTGTGTGAATTTAAATATGCTCTCTCTAATTCTCTCTTTCTCTCTTTCTGTCTTTCTCTCGGAGGACCTGAGCCCTAGGACCATGCCTCAGGACTACCTGGTATGATGACTCCTTGCTGTCCCCAGTCCACCTGGCAGTGCTGCTGCTCCAGTTTCAACTGTTCTGCCTGCGGCTATGGAACCCTGACCTGTTCACCGGACGTGCTTGTTGCACCCTCGACAACTACTATGATTATTATTATTGACCATGCTGGTCATTTATGAACATTTTAACATTTTAACATCTTGACCATGTTCTGTTTTAATATCCACCCTGCACAGCCAGAAGAGGACTGGCCACCCCTCATAGCCTGGTTCCTCTCTAGGTTTCTTCCTAGGTTTTTGGCCTTTCTAGGGAGTTTTTCCTAGGGAGTTTTTCCTAGCCACCGTGCTTCTTTCACATGCTTTGCTTGCTGTTTGGGGTTTTAGGCTGGGTTTCTGTACAGCACTTTGAGATATCAGCTGATGTACGAAGGGCTATATAAAAATAAATTTGATTTGATTTGATGTGGTATGTATGTGTTACTGTAATGTTATGTATGTGTTACTGTAATGTTATGTATGTGTTACTGTAATGTTATGTATATGGTATGTATGTGTTACTGTAATGTTATGTATATGGTATGTATGTGTTACTGTAATGTTATGTATGTGTTACTGTAATGTTATTTATGTGGTATGTATGTGTTACTGTAATGTTATGTATGTGGTATGTATGTGTTACTGTAATGTTATGTAGGTGTTACTGTAATGTTAACTATGTGTTACCTGTGGGCATCCTTACTGTATGATGTTACTACTTGATGTGTTGTATTCTGGGACTACGGACAATATGCACATGGGTGTGCCATGCAGTCTAGTGGACATTCATGCGGTCACGCGGTTTGAGTCTTATTTGATTAATTTATGATTTAATTCATTCTGTCTAATGAAGTATTTAGACGGAGACAGCAGAATAAAGGAAACCCAAGGACAATCACCACCTTTGACAGCTGGTAGAGGCCATACTGTCATGTCTTTGTTCATGTAGCATGTGATTACAGTGGTTGAACATCACCTAATGTGATTTCACCATAACAGACATAGTTAACATGCCACACACGCACACTACGGGCCAGACGTATCATGGTGGAGAGATATCACACTGGCCAGCACCATAAAACCCATAGACAGTGTCGTTGTACTTTTATCTGGGCTTGTTTTGAGGTAGCTGGGCTCAATCAAACCAATAGAATAGTTTACAGGACTCTCCCTAACATTCTC
The DNA here is from genome assembly GCF_965601325.2 of Salmo salar. Lineage (NCBI taxonomy): Eukaryota > Metazoa > Chordata > Actinopteri > Salmoniformes > Salmonidae > Salmo > Salmo salar. The sequence continues at coordinate 87,008,192 of NC_138296.1, read as the reverse complement.
TTCCCCCCATTTCAATTACAAGGCCGTGACACTAACTGCAGTATATTGTCACACTGAAACGCACACGGCACAGTGTAATACAAAACCCCATTGAGAGCAGCTAAGACAACAGCAGCCAATTGAGAGAGGTTGACCTCTATGGTACAGAGAGGGCTGTAGATCACTGTAACCTTTGTGGAGCAGACTGGCTTTATTGTGTCTCTATAACAGGGGCGTGGAACAGGCACATGCAAAGACACATTTATCCTCACAGCAGAGGGAGGGAAAGAAGAGAAGAGGTGGGGAGAGAGAGAGAGGCTAGCTCTAACTGAAAGAGAGAGATCAGTGACAGGGCAGCTAGCTCTAACTGAAAGAGAGAGAGATCAGTGTCAGGGCAGCTAGCTCTAACTGAAAGAGAGAGATCAGTGTCAGGGCAGCTAGCTCTAACTGAAAGAGAGAGATCAGTGACAGGGCAGCTAGCTCTAACTGGAAGAGAGAGAGATCAGTGTCAGGGCAGCTAGCTCTAACTGAAAGAGAGAGAGATCAGTGTCAGGGCAGCTAGCTCTAACTGAAAGAGAGAGATCAGTGACAGGGCAGCTAGCTCTAACTGAAAGAGAGAGAGATCAGTGTCAGGGCAGCTAGCTCTAACTGAAAGAGAGAGATCAGTGACAGGGCAGCTAGCTCTAACTGAAAGAGAGAGATCAGTGTCAGGGCAGCTAGCTCTAACTGAAAGAGAGAGAGATCAGTGTCAGGGCAGCTAGCTCTAACTGAAAGAGAGAGATCAGTGACAGGGCAGCTAGCTCTAACTGGAAGAGAGAGAGATCAGTGACAGGGCAGCTAGCTCTAACTGAAAGAGAGAGATCAGTGACAGGGCAGCTAGCTCTAACTGAAAGAGAGAGAGATCAGTGTCAGGGCAGCTAGCTCTAACTGGAAGAGAGAGAGATCAGTGACAGGGCAGCTAGCTCTAACTGGAAGAGAGAGAGATCAGTGTCAGGGCAGCTAGCTCTAACTTCAGTGACAGGGCAGCTAGCTCTAACTGGAAGAGAGAGAGATCAGTGTCAGGGCAGCTAGCTCTAACTGGAAGAGAGAGAGATCAGTGACAGGGCAGCTAGCTCTAACTGAAAGAGAGAGAGATCAGTGTCAGGGCAGCTAGCTCTAACTGAAAGAGAGAGATCAGTGACAGGGCAGCTAGCTCTAACTGAAAGAGAGAGATCAGTGACAGGGCAGCTAGCTCTAACTGGAAGAGAGAGATCAGTGACAGGGCAGCTAGCTCTAACTGAAAGAGAGAGAGATCAGTGACAGGGCAGCTAGCTCTAACTGAAAGAGAGAGAGATCAGTGACAGGGCAGCTAGCTCTAACTGAAAGAGAGAGATCAGTGACAGGGCAGCTAGCTCTAACTGGAAGAGAGAGATCAGTGACAGGGCAGCTAGCTCTAACTAGAAGAGAGAGACCAGTGACAGGGCAGCTAGCTCTAACTAGAAGAGAGAGATCAGTGACAGGGCAGCTAGCTCTAACTGAAAGAGAGAGATCAGTGACAGGGCAGCTAGCTCTAACTAGAAGAGAGAGATCAGTGACAGGGCAGCTAGCTCTAACTGAAAGAGAGAGATCAGTGTCAGGGCAGCTAGCTCTAACTGAAAGAGAGAGATCAGTGACAGGGCAGCTAGCTCTAACTGAAAGAGAGAGAGATCAGTGACAGGGCAGCTAGCTCTAACTAGAAGAGAGAGACCAGTGACAGGGCAGCTAGCTCTAACTAGAAGAGAGAGACCAGTGACAGGGCAGCTAGCTCTAACTAGAAGAGAGAGACCAGTGACAGGGCAGCTAGCTCTAACTAGAAGAGAGAGACCAGTGACAGGGCAGCTAGCTCTAACTGAAAGAGAGAGATCAGTGTCAGGGCAGCTAGCTCTAACTGAAAGAGAGAGATCAGTGTCAGGGCAGCTAGCTCTAACTGAAAGAGAGAGATCAGTGACAGGGCAGCTAGCTCTAACTGGAAGAGAGAGAGATCAGTGACAGGGCAGCTAGCTCTAACTGAAAGAGAGAGAGATCAGTGACAGGGCAGCTAGCTCTAACTGAAAGAGAGAGAGATCAGTGACAGGGCAGCTAGCTCTAACTGAAAGAGAGAGAGATCAGTGTCAGGGCAGCTAGCTCTAACTGAAAGAGAGAGAGATCAGTGACAGGGCAGCTAGCTCTAACTGGAAGAGAGAGAGATCAGTGTCAGGGCAGCTAGCTCTAACTAGAAGAGAGAGATCAGTGTCAGGGCAGCTAGCTCTAACTGAAAGAGAGAGAGATCAGTGACAGGGCAGCTAGCTCTAACTGGAAGAGAGAGATCAGTGACAGGGCAGCTAGCTCTAACTGAAAGAGAGAGATCAGTGTCAGGGCAGCTAGCTCTAACTGAAAGAGAGAGATCAGTGACAGGGCAGCTAGCTCTAACTAGAAGAGAGAGAGATCAGTGTCAGGGCAGCTAGCTCTAACTGGAAGAGAGAGATCAGTGTCAGGGCAGCTAGCTCTAACTGAAAGAGAGAGATCAGTGTCAGGGCAGCTAGCTCTAACTGGAAGAGAGAGATCAGTGACAGGGCAGCTAGCTCTAACTGAAAGAGAGAGAGATCAGTGTCAGGGCAGCTAGCTCTAACTGAAAGAGAGAGAGATCAGTGTCAGGGCAGCTAGCTCTAACTGAAAGAGAGAGATCAGTGACAGGGCAGCTAGCTCTAACTGAAAGAGAGAGATCAGTGACAGGGCAGCTAGCTCTAACTGAAAGAGAGAGAGATCAGTGTCAGGGCAGCTAGCTCTAACTGAAAGAGAGAGAGATCAGTGTCAGGGCAGCTAGCTCTAACTGGAAGAGAGAGAGATCAGTGTCAGGGCAGCTAGCTCTAACTGAAAGAGAGAGATCAGTGTCAGGGCAGCTAGCTCTAACTGGAAGAGAGAGAGATCAGTGACAGGGCAGCTAGCTCTAACTGAAAGAGAGAGATCAGTGACAGGGCAGCTAGCTCTAACTGAAAGAGAGAGATCAGTGACAGGGCAGCTAGCTCTAACTGAAAGAGAGAGAGATCAGTGTCAGGGCAGCTAGCTCTAACTGAAAGAGAGAGATCAGTGACAGGGCAGCTAGCTCTAACTGAAAGAGAGAGATCAGTGTCAGGGCAGCTAGCTCTAACTAGAAGAGAGAGACCAGTGACAGGGCAGCTAGCTCTAACTAGAAGAGAGAGACCAGTGACAGGGCAGCTAGCTCTAACTGGAAGAGAGAGATCAGTGTCAGGGCAGCTAGCTCTAACTGGAAGAGAGAGACCAGTGACAGGGCAGCTAGCTCTAACTAGAAGAGAGAGATCAGTGACAGGGCAGCTAGCTCTAACTGAAAGAGAGAGATCAGTGACAGGGCAGCTAGCTCTAACTGAAAGAGAGAGATCAGTGACAGGGCAGCTAGCTCTAACTGGAAGAGAGAGAGATCAGTGTCAGGGCAGCTAGCTCTAACTGGAAGAGAGAGACCAGTGACAGGGCAGCTAGCTCTAACTGAAAGAGAGAGACCAGTGACAGGGCAGCTAGCTCTAACTAGAAGAGAGAGATCAGTGACAGGGCAGCTAGCTCTAACTGAAAGAGAGAGACCAGTGACAGGGCAGCTAGCTCTAACTGAAAGAGAGAGACCAGTGACAGGGCAGCTAGCTCTAACTGGAAGAGAGAGAGATCAGTGTCAGGGCAGCTAGCTCTAACTGAAAGAGAGAGAGATCAGTGACAGGGCAGCTAGCTCTAACTGGAAGAGAGAGACCAGTGACAGGGCAGCTAGCTCTAACTAGAAGAGAGAGAGCGAGAGAGAGAGAGAGAGATATGAACCTGGGGAAGAGTCCTCTAAGCAAGCTGGTCCTGGGGCTCTGCTCACAAACACAGACAGACAACGCAGAGCCCCAGGACAGCAACACAACTTACACCCAAACAAATGAGGAGTAAAGAAAAAGATAATTACTGGATACATTGGAAATAACTTTCCAAAAAACAGAGCAAACTAGAATGTAATTTGGCCCTAAACAGAGAGTACACGCTGGCAGAAAACCTGACCACTGTGACTGACCCCAAATTAAGGAAAGCTTTGACTATGTACAGACTCAGTGAGCATAACCTTGCTATTGAGAAAGGCCGCCGTAGGCAGACCTGGCTCTCAAGAGAAGACTGGCTATGTGCACACTGCCCACAAAATGAGGTGGAAACTGAGCGGCACTTCATAACCTTCAGCCAAATGTATGACCATATTAGAGACACATATTTCCCTCAGATTACACAGGCCCACAAAGAATTAGAAAAAACAAGTTCAATTTTGAAACTCCCTTATCTATTAGGTGAAATAACACAGTGTGCCATCACAGCAGCAATATTTTGACCTGTTGCCACAAGAAAAGGGCAACCAATGAAGAACAAACACCATTGTAAATACAACCCATATTTATGTTTATTTATTTTCCCTTTTGTACTTCAACTATTTGCACATCGTTACAACACTGTATATAGACATAATATGACATTTGTAATGTCTTTATTCTTTTGGAACTTCTGTGAGTGTAAAGTTTACTGTTCATTTTTATTGTTTATTTCAGTTGCTTTGGCAATGTAAACATGTTTCCCATGCCAATAAAGCCCTTAAATTGAAATTGAATTGAGAGAGAGAGAGAGAGAGAGAGAGAGAGAGAGAGAGAGAGAGAAAGAAAGAGAGAAAGAAAGAGAAAGAGAGAGAGAGAGCGAGAAAGAGAGAGAGCGAGAAAGAGGGAGAGAGAGAGCGAGACAGAGAGAGACAGAGAGTGAGAGACAGAGAGAAAGAGAGAAAGACAGAGAGAAAGAGAGAAAGACAGAGAGAAAGAGAGACAGAGAGACAGAGAGAAAGAGAGACAGAGAGAAAGAGGCCTTCTCTGACGTCCATATTGTTTACCCCTTGTGGTAGCCCAGTGATATAATTAGAATGGAAATTACAGAAAGTTATAGCAAGCTAAATCCCCCATGAATTGCATGGCTAAAAATGTCCCAGCAACGCCAGTGAATGTATCACCATAGCAACAGCCTTCTTCTACACTCTATTTTGGGCGGAAAAGCGAGAGAGAGAGAAAGAGAGAGACGGTGAGTAGAGAGAGAGAGAGAGAGAGAGAGAGAGAAAGCGACTGAGTAGAGGGAGAGAGAGGAATAGAGCCTACAGAAAATAAAACGCAAACATTGCTGTTTCTAGGGGAAATTGATACATTATTCAAGTAGAGGAAACATCTCTTAGAGTGTTGGGCGGTGGGCGGGTGTGTGTATGTATGGCTTGACGTTGTTAGGGTTAGCGTGACGGTCATCCAAGGACATTGAGGGCTATAGGGTTGTACTCAGTACACCACAGCCGAGGTCAATGTTTTACTATAAATACGTATGTAGCATCAGTCAGAGCAGTCAGTACAGCACTAATTGCCTTATTGTAACATACACTTGTGACAGAAGAGGAGTGGAATGGAAAATAAAGAACAATGTAATGTGAGTAGAATCAATTAAGGGGTTCTGCAGTCGAGGGCACACTGTCATTGCTTGATAAAAATGACAATTTAAAGTCAAATGTCAATTCATCCACAAACGATCTAAAACTAACACATACTCAAATATGATATCCCCCACTCTCTCGCTCTCCCATCTCCCCTCTCTCACACACTTTCTTCCTTCCCACATCTCTCTCTCTCTCCTTCCTCCCCCTCTCCTTCTGCTCCCTCTCTCTCTCCTTCATCCCCCTCTCCAGCCCCCCCACCCTCTCCTTCCCTCCTTCCTCTGTCTCCACCACTTCTCCTTTTCTCCCTGTGGGGTTGTGATTGATCAGCATGGGAGGGGAGGCATTACTGATCTCTGTGTATCTATCATCAGCCTGAATCACTGATCTCTGTGTATCTATGATCAGCCTGAATCACTGATCCCTGTGTATCTATGATCAGCCTGAATCACTGATCTCTGTGTATCTATCATCAGCCTGAATCACTGATCTCTGTGTATCTATCATCAGCCTGAATCACTGATCTCTGTGTATCTATCATCAGCCTGAATCACTGATCTCTGTGTATCTATCATCAGCCTGAATCACTGATCTCTGTGTATCTATCATCAGCCTGAATCACTGATCCCTTTCCCAATGTTCTCCGTCTTCCTCCAGACTCACCTTTTAACACCCTCTTCTTCCCTTCAAACACACACTCCCTCGTCCTACACAACATAGCCTGAAACACCCTCTTCTACCCTTCAAACACACACTCCCTCATCCTACACAACATAGCCTGAAACACCCTCTTCTACCCTTCAAACACACACTCCCTCATCCTACACAACATAGCCTGAAACACCCTCTTCTTCCCTTCAAACACACACTCCCTCATCCTACACAACATAGCCTGAAACACCCTCTTCTTCACTTCAAACACACACTCCCTCATCCTACACAACATAGCCTGAAACACCCTCTTCTTCCCTTCAAACACACACTCCCTCATCCTACACAATATAGCCTGAAACACCCTCTTCTTCACTTCAAACACACACTCCCTCATCCTACACAACATAGCCTGAAACACCCTCTTCTACCCTTCAAACACACACTCCCTCATCCTACACAACATAGCCTGAAACACCCTCTTCTACCCTTCAAACACACACTCCCTCATCCTACACAACATAGCCTGAAACACCCTCTTCTACCCTTCAAACACACACTCCCTCATCCTACACAACATAGCCTGAAACACCCTCTTCTTCCCTTCAAACACACACTCCCTCATCCTACACAACATAGCCTGAAACACCCTCTTCTTCCCTTCAAACACACACTCCCTCATCCTACACAACATAGCCTGAAACACCCTCTTCTTCACTTCAAACACACACTCCCTCATCCTACACAACATAGCCTGAAACACCCTCTTCTACCCTTCAAACACACACTCCCTCATCCTACACAACATAGCCTGAAACACCCTCTTCTTCCCTTCAAACACACACTCCCTCATCCTACACAACATAGCCTGAAACACCAAACACTAGTGGTCAACAACATACTTTAGACAGCATGAAGGGCAACTTGGAAGCAAAGCTGGCTGCCGTTAATAAAGATGACATCATGTAGGAAGTTGTTGATTGCAGGTTCTGGTTGCAGGACGTTGAAGGTTTTTTCATGATTTCTAAGGTTGGTGTAAATATTCACTAGACATTCTTCTTCTTTGATAAATACATCTGTTCTGAGACTTGATATTCCATTCCGATGCCAACAGAGTGCCTCTTTGCTAATACAGACATATAACTTTAAACCCCCAAGGCATGACGTATTCATTACCCTGTGCCCGTCCGTGCCCGCCTGCCGAAGCAAAGAAAGGTCTGGACGTGCATCCTGATTGTCCTGTTTGTTTTGTCGTTGTTTTTGTCATCAAATCAGGCTGACGTCCCGTCTTCCCCTCCTGATGTCACCAGAGTCTGATGAGTCATATAGACACACACAGTGTGTGCACACACACACACACACACCACACACACACACACACACACACACACACACAAACACACACACCATACACACACACTGAGAGTGAGAGGGAAACAAGAGAGGTATAGAATGGAGAGAACAAAAGAAAAGTGAAAGAGGCATGAAGAGACTGAGAAAGTCAGACAGGGATAGCAAACCCACCTGATCACCTGACCCTGACCCCCTTCTGCCTCTCTGCCAACAGATAAACAGGTGTATCATGTACCAGGATCTCTGCCAACAGAGAGATAAACAGGTGTATCATGTACCAGGATCTCTGCCAACAGAGAGATAAACAGGTGTATCATGTACCAGGATCTCTGCCAACAGAGAGATAAACAGGTGTATCATGTACCAGGACGTCTCCCAACAGAGAGATGAACAGGTGTATCATGTACCAGGATCTCTGCCAACAGAGAGATAAACAGGTGTATCATGTACCAGGATCTCTGCCAACAGAGAGATAAACAGGTGTATCATGTACCAGGATCTCTGCCAACAGAGAGATAAACAGGTGTATCATGTACCAGGACGTCTCCCAACAGAGAGATGAACAGGTGTATCATGTACCAGGATCTCTGCCAACAGAGAGATAAACAGGTGTATCATGTACCAGGATCTCTGCCAACAGAGAGATAAACAGGTGTATCATGTACCAGGACGTCTCCCAACAGAGAGATGAACAGGTGTATCATGTACCAGGATCTCTGCCAACAGAGAGATAAACAGGTGTATCATGTACCAGGACGTCTCCCAACAGAGAGATAAACAGGTGTATCATGTACCAGGATCTCTGCCAACAGAGAGATAAACAGGTGTATCATGTACCAGGACATCTCCCAACAGAGAGATAAACAGGTGTATCATGTACCAGGACGTCTCCCAACAGAGAGATAAACAGGTGTATCATGTACCAGGACGTCTTCCAACAGAGAGATGAACAGGTGCATCATGTACCAGGACATCTCCCAACAGAGAGATAAACAGGTGTATCATGTGCCAGGATGTCTCCCAACAGAGAGATAAACAGGTGTATCATGTACCAGGACGTCTCCCAACAGAGAGATAAACAGGTGTATCATGTACCAGGACGTCTCCCAACAGAGATAAACAGGTGTATCATGTACCAGGACGTCTCCCAACAGAGAGATAAACAGGTGTATCATGTACCAGGACGTCTCCCAACAGAGAGATAAACAGGTGTATCATGTACCAGGATCTCTGCCAACAGAGAGATAAACAGGTGTATCATGTACCAGGACATCTCCCAACAGAGAGATAAACAGGTGTATCATGTACCAGGACGTCTCCCAACAGAGAGATAAACAGGTGTATCATGTACCAGGACGTCTCCCAACAGAGAGATAAACAGGTGTATCATGTACCAGGATCTCTGCCAACAGACAGATTAACAGATGTATCGTGTACCAGGATCTCTGCCAACAGACAGATTAACAGATGTTTATGCTATGGCAGCTCCTTCATGAGGCCATAGTTGCTGACACCACCATATATCACTGTGGTTAGTAACACATAGGGTGCATCTCAAATGGCAACCTGTTCTCCTATATAGCACACCATTTTTAGCCATAGTCCATTGGGTTTTTGTCAAAAGCAATGCACTAATTCAGGACAATAGTTTAATTTGGGAGGCAGGCATACGGTAGTCATGTCTATCCCTGTCTACTCCAGGCAGTCATGCAGTAGCCATATCTAATCCAGGTAATCATACAGTAGCTATGTATAATCCAGGTAGTCATACAGTAGTTTTGTGTAATCCTGGCAGTCATACTGTAGCTATGTCTAATCCAGGCAGTCATACAGTAGCTATGTGTAATCCAGGCAGTCATACTGTAGCTATGTGTAATCCAGGTAGTCATACAGTAGCTATGTGTAATCCAGGCAGTCATACTGTAGCTATGTGTAATCCAGGCAGTCATACTGTAGCTATGTCTAATCCAGGCAGTCATACTGTAGCTATGTGTAATCCAGGTAGTCATGCAGTAGCTATGTGTAATCATGGCAGTCATACAGTAGCTATGTGTAATCCAGGCAGTCATACAATAGCTATGTGTAATCGAGGCAGTCATTCTGTAGCTATGTGTAATCCAGGCAGTCATACAGTAGCTACGTGTAATCCAAATCAAATCAAATCAAATCAAATTTATTTATATAGCCCTTCGTACATCAGCTTATATCTCAAAGTGCTGTACAGAAACCCAGCCTAAAACCCCAAACAGCAAGCAATGCATGTGAAAGAAGCACGGTGGCTAGGAAAAACTCCCTAGGAAAAACTCCCTAGAAAGGCCAAAAACCTAGGAAGAAACCTAGAGAGGAACCAGGCTATGAGGGGTGGCCAGTCCTCTTCTGGCTGTGCAGGGTGGATATTATAACAGAACATGGTCAAGATGTTAAAATGTTCATAAATGACCAGCATGGTCAAATAATAATAATCATAGTAGTTGTTGAGGGTTCAACAAGCACGTCCGGTGAACAGGTCAGGGTTCCATATCCGCAGGCAGAACAGTTGAGACTGGAGCAGCAGCACGGCCAGGTGGACTGGGGACAGCAAGGAGTCATCATACCAGGCAGACCTGAGGCATGGTCCTAGGGCTCAGGTCCTTCGAGAGAAAGACAGAAAGAGAGAAAGAGAGAATTAGAGAGAGCATATTTAAATTCACACAGGACACCGGATAAGACAAGAGAAATACTCCAGATGTAACAGACTGACCCTAGCCCCCCGACACATAAACTACTGCAGCATAAATACTGGAGGCTGAGACAGGAGGGATCAGAAGACACTGTGGCCCCATCCGATGATACCCCCGGACAGGGCCAAACAGGCAGGATATAACCCCACCCACTTTGCCAAAGCACAGCCCCCACACCACTAGAGGGATGTCTCCAACTACCAACTTACCGTCCTAAGACAAGGCCGAGTATAGCCCACAACGATCTCCGCCACGGCACAACCCAAGGGGGGGCGCCAACCCAGACAGGAAGACCACGTCAGTGACTCAACCCACTCAAGTGACGCACCCCTCCCATGGACGGCATGGAAGAACACCAGTAAGCCAGTGACTCAGCCCCTGTAAAAGGGTTAGAGGCAGAGAATCCCAGTGGAAAGAAGGGAACCGGCAAGGCAGAGACAGCAAGGGCGGTTCGTTGCTCCAGCCTTTCCGTTCACCTTCACACTCCTGGGCCAGACTACACTCAATCAT
>NC_138296.1:86857500-86992500 GCF_965601325.2 Salmo salar | reverse complement strand
GATGGAAAAACATGTTCTGATATTTTGTAGTGAGAACTCGTGCCTTTGTGTTAAGACAACTCACATCAAATTTAATAAACAGAAAAACAAATGGTAATAATAATACTATAATAAAAGAAAAACAAATGATCAGACTGCAACAGACAGGAACACACAGCAACAGACAGGAACGGACAGCAACAGACATGAACAGACAGCAACATACAGTAACAGACAGGAACAGACATGAACAGACAGCAACATACAGTAACAGACAGGAACAGACAGCAACAGACAGCAACATACAGTAACAGACAGGAACAGACAGCAACAGACAGGAACACACAGGAACAGACAGGAACAGACCGTAACAGACGGGGACAGACGGCAACCGACGGGAACAGACGGCAACAGACGGGAACAGACAGCAACATACAGTAACAGACAGTAACAGACAGCAACAGACAGCAACAGACAGGAACAGCCGGGAACAGACAGCAATATACAGTAATATACAGTAACAGACAGGAACAGACAGTAACAGACAGGAACACACAGCAACAGGCGGCGACAGACAGCAACAGACAGGAACAGACAGTAACAGACAGGAACAGCCAGGAACAGACAGGAACAGACAGCAACAGACAGGAACAGACAGGAACAGACAGCAACATACAGAAACAGACAGCAACATACAGCAACAGACAAGAACAGACAGCAACCCTATGGGGGTGCCACAGGGTTCAATTCTCAGGCCGACTCTCTTCTCTGTACACATCAATGTCGCTCTTGCTGCTGGTGATTCTCTGATCCACCTCAACGCAGACGACACCATTCTGTATACTTCTGGCCCCTCTTTGGACACTGTGTTAACTAACCTCCAGAAGAGCTTCAATGCCATACAACTCTCCTTCCATGGCCTCCAACTGCTCTTAAATGCAAGTAAAACTAAATGCATGCTATTCAATCGATCACTGCCCGCACCTGCCCGCCCGTCCAGCATCACTACTCTGGACGGCTCTGACTTAGAATACGTGGACAACTACAAATACCTGGGTGTCTGGTTAGACTGTAAACTCTCCTTCCAGACTCATATTAAGCATCTCCAATCCAAAATTAAATCTAGAATCGGCTTCCTTTATCGCAACAAAGCATCCTTCACTCATGCTGCCAAACATACCCTCGTAAAACTGACCATCCTACCGTTGCTCGACTTTGGTGATGTCATCTATAATGTCATCTACTTAACAAACTGGATGCAGTCTATCACAGTGCCATCCGTTTTGTCACCAAAGCCCCATACACTACCCACCACTGCGACCTGTACGCTCTCGTTGGTTGGCCCTCGCTTCATACTCGTCGCCAAACCCACTGGCTACAGGTTATCTACAAGTCTCTGCTAGGTAAAGCCCCGCCTTATCTCAGCTCACTGGTCACCATAGCAGCACCCACTCGTAACACGCGCTCCAGCAGGTATATCTCACCAGTCACCCTCAAAGCCAATTCCTCCTTTGGCCACCTTTCCTTCCAGTTCTCTGCTGCCAATGACTGAAACGAACCGTAAAAATCACTGAAGCTGGAGACTCATGTCAGATCCCTGCACCTGTACATAGTCCATCTGTAAACAGCCCATCTATCTACCTACCTCATCCCCATACTGTATTTATTTATTTATCTTGCACCCCAGTATCTCTACTTGCACATTCATCTTCTGCACATCTACCATTCCAGTGTTTAATTGCTATATTGTAATTACTTCGCCACCATGGCCTATTTATTGCCTTAACTCCCTTATCTTACCTCATTTGCACTCACTGTATATAGACTTTTTGTTTTCTTTTTTTGTACTGTATTATTGACTGTATGTTTTGTTTATTCCATGTGTAACTCTTGTGTTGTTGTATGTGTCGAATTGCTATGCCTTATCTTGGCCAGGTCGCAGTTGCAAATGAGAACTTGTTCTCAACTAGCCTACCTGGTTAAATAAAGGTGAAATAAAAAAACCAACGGGAGTGAACAGCAACAGACAGCAACAGTGTGGAGGGGGGGAGAGAGAGGAGACAGAGAGGGGGAGAGAGAGAGATAGAGAGAGAGAGAGAGAGAGAGAGAGATAGAGAGAGAGGTCAGGGAGAAACAGACAATTTCCCAGCAACGTTGTGTATGTGTCACCAGCAGCTTAGGAGATAGAAGGTGATTTAAACACGGACACCACTCATCCATCCTACTGTCAAGCTGTAATAAGAGGCCGCTACAGGTTCAATAGTAGCGGTCCAGACATGTGTGTGTGTGTGTGTGTGTGTGTGTGTGTGTGTGTGTGTGTGTGTGTGTGTGTGTGTGTGTGTGTGTGTGTGTGTGTGTGTGTGTGTGTGTGTGTGTGTGTGTGTGTGTGTGTGTGTGTGTGTGTGTGTGTGTGTGTTCTAAGGTGTGGAGAATCAGAGCAGGTGGTCAGTCCAGTTCCAGTGTTCAGCAGTCTGATGCCTTGTAAATAGAAACTGTCTCTGAGCTTGTTGGTATCAGACATTATGCTCCGATAGCGTCTGCTCGATGGTTAAGGAAGTGAACAGCTCGTGGCTGTGGTGTGCAGGGTCCTTGATGATGCTGCTCACCTTCCTCAGGCACCATGTCCAGTAGATGGGTGGGAGCACAACAGAGGAAACAGCAAAAGGGAGCGAGAAGAAAACGAATCAGGTACTTAGAACTAGAGTGCTGCTTCTAGTCAGAGTGAGAGGGAATCCCCTCCAGTCTAGCTTATCAGTGGTGTCCTGTCAGAGTTAGAGGGAATCCTCTCCAGTCTAGCTTATCAGTGGTGTCCTGTCAGAGTGAGAGGGCTTCCCCTCCAGTCTAGCTTATCAGTGGTGTCCTGTCAGAGTGAGAGGGCTTCCCCTCCAGTCTAGCTTATCAGTGGTGTCCTGTCAGAGTTAGAGGGAATCCCCTCCAGTCTAGCTTATCAGTGGTGTCCTGTCAGAGTTAGAGGGAATCCTCTCCAGTCTAGCTTATCAGTGGTGTCCTGTCAGAGTGAGAGGGCTTCTCCTCCAGTCTAGCTTATCAGTGGTGTCCTGTCAGAGTGAGAGGGCTTCCCCTCCAGTCTAGCTTATCAGTGGTGTCCTGTCAGAGTGAGAGGGCTTCCCCTCCAGTCTAGCTTATCAGTGGTGTCCTGTCAGAGTGAGAGGGCTTCCCCTCCAGTCTAGCTTATCAGTGGTGTCCTGTCAGAGTGAGAGGGCTTCCCCTCCAGTCTAGCTTATCAGTGGTGTCCTGTCAGAGTGAGAGGGCTTCCCCTCCAGTCTAGCTTATCAGTGGTGTCCTGTCAGAGTGAGAGGGCTTCCCCTCCAGTCTAGCTTATCAGTGGTGTCCTGTCAGAGTGAGAGGGCTTCCCCTCCAGTCTAGCTTATCAGTGGTGTCCTGTCAGAGTGAGAGGGCTTCCCCTCCAGTCTAGCTTATCAGTGGTGTCCTGTCAGAGTGAGAGGGCTTCCCCTCCAGTCTAGCTTATCAGTGGTGTCCTGTCAGAGTGAGAGGGCTTCCCCTCCAGTCTAGCTTATCAGTGGTGTCCTGTCAGAGTGAGAGGGCTTCCCCTCCAGTCTAGCTTATCAGTGGTGTCCTGTCAGAGTGAGAGGGCTTCCCCTCCAGTCTAGCTTATCAGTGGTGTCCTGTCAGAGTGAGAGGGCTTCCCCTCCAGTCTAGCTTATCAGTGATGTCCTGTCAGAGTGAGAGGGCTTCCCCTCCAGTCTAGCTTATCAGTGGTGTCCTGTCAGAGTGAGAGGGCTTCCCCTCCAGTCTAGCTTATCAGTGGTGTCCTGTCAGAGTGAGAGGGCTTCCCCTCCAGTCTAGCTTATCAGTGATGTCCTGTCAGAGTGAGAGGGAATCCTCTCCAGTCTAGCTTATCAGTGGTGTCCTGTCAGAGTGAGAGGGCTTCCCCTCCAGTCTAGCTTATCAGTGGTGTCCTGTCAGAGTGAGAGGGCTTCTCCTCCAGTCTAGCTTATCAGTGGTGTCCTGTCAGAGTGAGAGGGCTTCCCCTCCAGTCTAGCTTATCAGTGGTGTCCTGTCAGAGTGAGAGGGCTTCTCCTCCAGTCTAGCTTATCAGTGGTGTCCTGTCAGAGTGAGAGGGAATCCCCTCCAGTCTAGCTTATCAGTGGTGTCCTGTCAGAGTGAGAGGGCTTCCCCTCCAGTCTAGCTTATCAGTGGTGTCCTGTCAGAGTGAGAGGGCTTCCCCTCCAGTCTAGCTTATCAGTGGTGTCCTGTCAGAGTGAGAGGGCTTCCCCTCCAGTCTAGCTTATCAGTGGTGTCCTGTCAGAGTGAGAGGGCTTCTCCTCCAGTCTAGCTTATCAGTGGTGTCCTGTCAGAGTGAGAGGGAATCCCCTCCAGTCTAGCTTATCAGTGGTGTCCTGTCAGAGTGAGAGGGCTTCCCCTCCAGTCTAGCTTATCAGTGGTGTCCTGTCAGAGTGAGAGGGCTTCCCCTCCAGTCTAGCTTATCAGTGGTGTCCTGTCAGAGTGAGAGGGCTTCCCCTCCAGTCTAGCTTATCAGTGGTGTCCTGTCAGAGTGAGAGGGAATCCTCTCCAGTCTAGCTTATCAGTGGTGTCCTGTCAGAGTGAGAGGGCTTCCCCTCCAGTCTAGCTTATCAGTGGTGTCCTGTCAGAGTGAGAGGGAATCCTCTCCAGTCTAGCTTATCAGTGGTGTCCTGTCAGAGTGAGAGGGAATCCTCTCCAGTCTAGCTTATCAGTGGTGTCCTGTCAGAGTTAGAGGGAATCCTCTCCAGTCTAGCTTATCAGTGGTGTCCTGTCAGAGTGAGAGGGAATCCTCTCCAGTCTAGCTTATCAGTGGTGTCCTGTCAGAGTGAGAGGGCTTCCCCTCCAGTCTAGCTTATCAGTGGTGTCCTGTCAGAGTGAGAGGGCTTCCCCTCCAGTCTAGCTTATCAGTGGTGTCCTGTCAGAGTGAGAGGGCTTCTCCTCCAATCTAGCTTATCAGTGGTGTCCTGTCAGAGTGAGAGGGCTTCTCCTCCAGTCTAGCTTATCAGTGGTGTCCTGTCAGAGTGAGAGGGAATCCTCTCCAGTCTAGCTTATCAGTGGTGTCCTGTCAGAGTGAGAGGGCTTCTCCTCCAGTCTAGCTTATCAGTGGTGTCCTGTCAGAGTGAGAGGGCTTCTCCTCCAGTCTAGCTTATCAGTGGTGTCCTGTCAGAGTGAGAGGGAATCCTCTCCAGTCTAGCTTATCAGTGGTGTCCTGTCAGAGTGAGAGGGCTTCCCCTCCAGTCTAGCTTATCAGTGGTGTCCTGTCAGATTGAGAGGGCTTCTCCTCCAGTCTAGCTTATTAGTGATGTCCTGTCAGAGTGAGAGGGCTTCTCCTCCAATCTAGCGACGGTGGCGATGTGTATGTGTTTCGTGCTGAGAGGAGCTTGCCTTCACACAGGCCAGGAGTAAGGTAATCCCCTCATTACGGCAATTAGGGGAGCTGAGGGAAGAAGAGGTAGAGGGAGGTAGAGGGGGTAGAGGGAGGAAGAGGGGGTTAGAGAGAGGTAGAGGGGGTAGAGGGAGGTAGAGGAAGGAAGAGGGGGTAGAGGGAGGAAGTGGGAGGAAGAGGGGGGTAGACGGAGGAAGAGGGTGTAGAGGGAGGAAGAGTGAGGAAGAGGAAGGTAGAGGGAGGTAGAGAGAGGCAGAGGGAGGCAGATGGAGATAGAGGCGGAGGATGGCAGAGGGAGGTAGAGAGAGGCAGAGGGGGGTGGAGGGTTGGTAGAGGGAGGAAGAGGGGGTAGAGGTAGGAAGAGGAATGAAGAGATGGATAGAGGGTGGAATAGGGTGTAGAGGGAGGAAGAGAAAGGTAGAGCGAGGAAGAGGAAGGTAGAGTGCGGAAGAGGGGGTAGAGGGAGGTAGAGGGAATTAGAGGGAAGAAGAGGGTGGTAGAGGGAGGTAGAGGGACGAAGAGGGAGGGAGAAGAATAGGGAGGTAGAGGGAGGTAGAGGGAGGAAGAGGGAGGTAGAGGAAGGTAGAGGGAGGTAGAGAGAGGCAGAGGGAGGCAGTGGAAGGTAGAAAGAGGCAGAGGGAGGTAGAGAGAGGCAGAGGGAGGAAGAGAGAGGCAGAGGGAGGCAGAGGGAGGAAGAGAGAGGCAGAGGGAGGTAGAGAGAGGCAGTGGAAGGTAGAGGGAGGCAGTGGAAGGTAGATGGAGGCATAGGGGGAGGGGCAGGTCCTCAATTCACCATGGCCTTCACACTCTTAGAGCATCAGACATAACCAGCCATCAATTGGCCTGGATGAAAACAGTAACTGGTGAAAATTGGCTATTCAAGTGTGCGCTGTTGAGAAGCAAAGCGATCGGCTGACATGAGCTACAGAGATGCTGTATGTGGCTAGTTTGTGGGAATAACAGAAGGTTCAAGGTCAGTTCATCAACATGAAGACGGAGATAGGGGACAGCAGAAGAATCTGGTGGGTCCTAGTGTCATCAGCAAAAAATATAGACCCCCAAAACATCCCCAGGAGGTGACCCATAGCAGGTACATTGATGGGTTCCCGCCATCTTGTTGCCTAGGGCTTGATGGAGAGGAGAGGACACTTGGTAGAGGAGGAGGACAGCTGACAGAAAGACACACACACACACGCACGCACGCACACACACACACACACACACACACACACACACACACACACACACACACACACACACACACACACACACACACACACACACACACACACACACACACACACTGCTTTATAAACGTCAATACGATGCACGAGGTAGGCACATTTGGAAGTTCTCAGGGCCTTTAAAAGCATCTGAAACGTCTCTATCTCCACAGCTATCCACAATATAGAATACTGAGATGTCTGGTGGTGTTTCACTGCTATCTGCTAGATAGCATCAATGACGTTTCTCTCCTATTTCCTTTGTGACGTCACTTCACCTCTCCTTGAACCCTGAACCCTAGGTTGACAAGGAAAGGAAAGGAAAATGACTGGTTCCTTTTATTTATTATTCTTATTCGTATTTTTTCAACTGCATTGTTGGTTATGGGCTTGTAAGTAAGCATTTCACTGTAAGGTCTACACCTGTTGTATTCGGCGCATGTGACTAATACAATTTGATTTGATTTGGTTTGAAAAGTGAAAGGGAAATGAAAAGAAGGACGCCTTCTGATTCCGAACATTTCTTCATCTAACCTGCTCTTTCTTCCTTTCATGCTGGTTCTCCTGACAGCAGGTACCAGCAGGGGGTTCACACCTACTGAATGAAGCAACCTGCACAAACACACACACACGTACAATACTGTAGCACACCTGTGTGTGTGTGTGTGTGTGTGTGTGTGTGTGTGTGTGTGTGTGTGTGTGTGTGTGTGTGTGTGTGTGTGTGTGTGTGTGTGCCCTTGTATCAAGGGCAAATCAGAGCTATCAAAAGCCTCACAACTCGCTGCCATGGCAACCATGTTAGTACCCGCAAAGGTCACGAGATGGAGTGTGTTCCCTTCCTGCCTAGGCCTGTCATACACGATACATAACCAGCGGTGGTGTGAAGTACTTAAGTAAAAATACTTTAAAATACTACTTAAGTACTTTTTATGGCTAGCTGTACTTTACTTTTACTATTTGTATTTTTGACTACTTTTACTTCAAAACATTACTAAATAAATTTTTACTCCATATATTTTCCCTGACACTCAAAGGTACTTGTTACATTTTGAATGGTTAGCAGGACAAATTGTTTTAAATAATTCACACACTTATCAAGAGAACATTCCTGGTCATCTCTAATGCCTCTGATCTGGGGACACACTAAACACATGCTTCGTTTGTAAATTATGTCTGAGTGTTGGAGCATGCCTCTGACTATTGGTAAATTTAAAAATCAAAGAAAATGGTGTCGACTGGTTTGCTTTATATAAGGAATTTACAAATATTTCGACTTTTACTTTTACTTTTGATACTTAAGCATATTTAAAACCAAATATTTTTTTACTTTTACTCAGTAGTATTTTACTGGGTGACTTTCACTTTTATTTGAGTCATTTTCTATTAGCCTCTATGGGATCGGTGTCCCTGAACCGGGACGGTTGTTGCGAACATGCACTAATGTGACTAGAATGACATTGTAAGTAACAGCCAACTTTCCAGGACATTGACATGTCTTATATGGGCAGAAAGCTTTACATTTTTGATAAACTGCACTTTTTAATTTACAGTAGCTATTACAGCGAAAAAACAGCATGCTATTATTTGAGGAGAGTGCACAACAACAAAACACTTTTATCACGACAACTGGTTTGATCATTCACCTCTGAAGGTAAATAATGTACTTACATTCAGTAATCTTGCTCTGAATTGTCATCCTGAGGGTCCCAGAGATAAAATGTAGCATAGTTTTGTTTGATAAAATCAATTTTTATATTCAAATGTAGGAACTGGATTCTCTGAGTTCGAACCCCTTACACACACACACATACACACACACACACACACACACACACACACACACACACACACACACACACACACACACACACACACACACACACACACACACACACACACACACACACACACACACAGACTTCAACAAGCTCTGTTGGGATCCAGTCAGAACAGAGGAAGTGTGTGATGTCACCTCACTAAATCAGGGTCACACAGAGTGATTCTTTGTAGTCTTACAGTTTTTTTTACAATCGCTAGGACCCATTTCTCAATACTTAGGTCACTTTTTCAAAACTCTTCACACAGTTCTCCTAACCAACTTTCAGCTTGGCACAGCAGTTAATTTCACATCCAAAATGCACTAAAACTACCAAAACACTTCATACATGTCTCAAATCAACTCATTATTCCATAATACTAGCAAAGGTTGTCACCCAACAAGCACACTGTCACTCATAAAACAACGACCTAAACAACACTAACAACAGGTAGCACTACACAATGTTTTCTTTACAAAACAAGCCCTCCACGAGTCCGCAGGCAGGGCCCTCTCTACTGTTTAGAATTCACTGCAGTATATGTTACAGGAACGACACCTCTCTACTGTTTAGAATTCACTACAGTATATGTTACAGGAATGACACCTCTCTACTGTTTAGAATTCACTGCAGTATATGTTACAGGAATGACACCTCTCTACTGTTTAGAATTCACTGCAGTATATGTTACAGGAATGACAC
Organism: Salmo salar; assembly: GCF_965601325.2. Lineage (NCBI taxonomy): Eukaryota > Metazoa > Chordata > Actinopteri > Salmoniformes > Salmonidae > Salmo > Salmo salar. The sequence continues at coordinate 86,983,390 of NC_138296.1, read as the reverse complement.
CTCTCTACTGTTTAGAATTCACTGCAGTATATGTTACAGGAATGACACCTCTCTACTGTTTAGAATTCACTGCAGTATATGTTACAGGAATGACACCTCTCTACTGTTTAGAATTCACTGCAGTATATGTTACAGGAATGACACCTCTCTACTGTTTAGAATTTACTGCAGTATATGTTACAGGAATGACACCTCTCTACTGTTTAGAATTCACTGCAGTATATGTTACAGGAATGAATCAGACATGATGCAATATGCTTCAATATGTTTTATGTCATTTTTTGATACAGTAGCAATACTAGTCAACCCTGTCTTCTGCATTTGGCCACAGGTTCTCGTCCACGTGTCATCTTGGGCAATACACCGAGGAAAGAATATTTTGGCATGTCTGGTCCATCCCTGGCAATCTTCTGCAGATATGTCCAGGCATCCAGCATTGCGTCCAGGAGGGACATTTGATTATGTGGATGATGGTCATAAACCTTCTACCTCCATGAGAAAAATAATTCCTCTATGGGGTTGAGGAATGAAGAGTAAGGAAGGAGGAAAAGTGACACCATCCTGGGATGGGCTGCACACCACTCTGTGACCGCACGGGAGTGGTGAAATGACACATTGTCCCATACAATTACAAACGTTGGCCGATTTGGCCTCACTGCAACCCTTTCCTCACCTGGCACAACCCTTCCATAGAGGTCATCCAGGAATGAAATGAGATGCTCGGTGTTGTACGGCCCAATTAGCGGTTTGTGTAACAGCAATCCATCAGAGGATACTGCTGCACACATTGTGATGTTGGTACCCCTCTGGCCCGGGACATCCACTGTGGCTCTTTTCCCAATCACATTCCTTCCTCGCCGCCGTGTTTTGGCCAAGTTGAAACCAGCCTCATCCACAAAGATGAATATGTGTGGTGTTTGCCTGGCTTCAATCTCCATGACTCTCTAAAATAAATCCACAAGGCAACATAAGAGTTAGGCTATTACGGTAGTTTACATTATACATAAAAACATGCCATTATGTGCCTCTGCCCTGTTTGGTTTAGTTCAAAACCAGATCTGTATTTTATAGTCATCTTACCTGGATTTATTGGTTCCTGAGTTGCTTGTCTCGTTCAGAGTTCCTCTCAAAGGGGACAGTGTACAACTGCTTCATCCTGACTTGATGTTGTTTCAGGACTCTAGAAATATTTGTTATGCTTACGTTGTCTGCCAACACTTGTCCCGAATCTCTGTGAGTTTTATGTCATTGTTTCTGATGACCATATCAACGATTGCAGTTTCCTGCACAGCAGTGAAAATCCTCCCTCTCCCACCTATAGGAGGTAACCGTTGGGTTCTAAGCAGAAATACAAAAACAATTACAATTACACACAAGTGGGTCTAGAGGCTTTGCTCAATTTACTTCTGTAATGTTTCAGTCAGATGCCCTTGCAGAACGCACATCTTACCTGTTGTTTTGCCGGAAATTTCTCAGAATAGATGCCACTGTTGAGAGTAGCAGATTTGGCTGCACTCTCAGACCAGCATCTCTCTTGATAGACCATGATTTCTAACATGATCAATTATAGTAGCCCTAATCTCATCTGAGACTACAGCTCTTGATCTTCCTCTCAGTCTTCTTCCACCACGCATACGTACTCCTCTTCCTCTCCCTCTCCCAGCCACTCTTCTTCCTCTGTCAGCCACTTCTCTATCTCTGTCTGGGTCCATGTTTACATTACAGTACAGCATTATTCCTAAAATGCCCCCTTTTGTATAGATGGTAATGTAATTGAAAGACTAACACCTGGGTAGGTGTTCAGTTACAATGGGAATCAGCTGTGGTTGGTCTAATTGTTTTGATTGTATTTCATTTTTTATATTTGGAATATATTTCAATACGGTATTACTGTAGAAATGTAGCAAATGAATGTCTTATGTTAGGTTTTGAACTTAAGTTTAACAGTTTTGAAAAGCATATGTAAACATCTGCAAATTGGCCTGTAGGTACATAGTTTTGGTGGTGGTTGTGTCTGAGTGAGAAAATAATTCATGAAATTTGAAAGATATAGTAATTGAATGCATTTTGTTCCAAAGCAATGAAAATGATCCACAGTTTAGCCCACATAGACTGCTGTTGTGTTCACTGTGTGAAGAATTTTGAAAAAGTGACCGAAGTATTGAGAAATGGGTCCTAGCGATTGTAAAAAACTGTAAACAAATCTACTTTGAAACAAAATTATACACCTCACACACATAGCTTAAAAAATAAGACACCTGTACCATGTCAGATACTATAGAGTTGAAATGTATTACACTTTGAGTTAGCATCCCAATATTACACTTTAAATACATCACAGAAGACTGAAATATAACAAAACTGTCTGACATAGAAACACTGGATTTTTGTCAGATAAAAAAAAAAAAAAATGCTGTTTAATAACATTCCAACCATGAGGCCAAAGAGGGCATGTTTGGTCACTGAGTGAAGGAAAGGGGTATCACAACAACACCATGAGGAGAAAAACTATCTGGTGATAAAACAACCAGTTGAAACATCTCCTCCCCTGCCAACTCTACCTCCCCTCCCTCCCTCCCTCCCATCCATCCATCCCTCCCTCCCTCCCATCCATCCCTCCCTCCCTCCCTCCCTCCCTCCCTCCCTCCCTCCCTCCCTCCCTCCCTCCCTCCCATCCATCCATCCATCCATCCCTCCCTCCCTCCCTCCCTCCCTCCCTCCCATCCATCCATCCATCCCTCCCTCCCTCCCTCCCTCCCTCCCTCCCTCCCTCCCTCCCTCCCTCCCTCCCTCCCTCCCTCCCCTCCCTCCCTCCCTCCCCCTCCCTCCCTCCCTCCCTCCCTCCCATCCATCCATCCCTCCCTCCCATCCATCCATCCATCCATCCATCCATCCATCCCTCCCTCCCTCCCTCCCATCCATCCCTCCCTTTTGATTTTTTCAATATTTTTCAGAGTGCAAAAAAATTGCATTATCTCTCTCTCTCTCTCTCTCTCTCTCTCTCTCTCTCTCTCGCTCTCTCTCACACACCCCCACCACACACAGGAAGTAGTCATAACAGGCACATGAAGTAGTCGGACCCCCATGGAAACAAGCGAGGTGTGTGTAATTATATTTAATAATCCAAAGTCTATACAAAGATTCCGCACTATTGCAGACTTACAGATTGTTCTGTGAGATTGTTCTGTCCGGCAGTCTTGTTAAACCGCTGATTCTCTATGTTCTAACACAAACGCACACGCTCAAGCACACAGGCAGAAACACACACACACAAATCTGCACACACACACACCTGCCCTAGCTGTTTCCGCTATCACCTTGACTTGCTTTCTGACTGCTCGTTAACAGCACGTTACCGTCTTCATGTTGATTCAAGTAGTTCTGATTAACGGAGTCTGCGGTTGTCTAAACTCCTCACTGATATATCACGGCACCTTCACAGGCACATCACTGCTTTATTTATCTACTTATCCCTCCGCAGGATTTATATTCTATTCCACAATGTCATGACATCAAAAACACTGTGGTGATGAAAAGCCCTTGAAAATCAAAGGTTGTAGAATAGAACCCCTGGAAAAAGAATGTTATTGGCTTTAAAATTGATTAAAAAAATAAGTGTGTGTGCGTGCGAGCGAGCAAGCGAACGTGTGTGTGTCGTGTTTATGGAATGATCAAATGGTTCCAGATTACTGATTAGAAAGGATGATTCACTAAGAGCAGATGTTCTGTGATCACAAACAAAGTAGTGTTTGTCATCGGAGAACACCAGCCAAACATTTACCTCTAATTGTTCTGTTCCACAGAAGAATCAAGTCATTACTCCATGAGACGCTTGTATCGGTTCAAATCAACACTACATTGGCCAGCTGAGCCAAAGCCTAAGCATTTGGGAACTATAGTATTTCAACTTCTCTTCAGGGATCAACAAAGCATCAATCTAATCCATCAATCTATACCATATGTATGTTGGTCTCAGTATATTATACAGAGTTTCTTCATTTTTTATATTTTCTACATTGTAGAATAATACTGAAGACATCAAAACTATGAAATTACACAAATGGAATCATGTAGTAACCAATCATGTATTTAAACAAATCAAAATATATTTTATATTTGAGATTCTTCAAAGTAGCCACCCTTTGCCTTGATGACAGCTTTCCACACTCTTGGCATTCTCTCAACCAGCTTCATGAGGTAGTCACCTGGAATACATTTCAATTAACATGTGCGCCTCGTTAAAAGTTAATTTGTGGAATTTCTTTCCTTCTTAATGCGTTTGAGCCAATCAGTTGTGTTGTGACAAGGTAGGGGTGGTATACAGAAGATAGCCCTATTAGGTAAAATACCAAGTCCATATTATGGCAAGAACCGCTCAAATAAGCAAAGAGAAATGACAGTCCATTATTACTTTAAGATGTGAAGGTCAGTCAATCCAGAAAATGTCAAGAACTTTGAAAGTTTCTTCAAATACAGTAGCAAAAACCATCAAGAGCTAAGATGAAACAGGCTCTCATGAGGACCGCCACAGGAAAGGAAGACCCCGAGTTACCTCTTCTGCAGAGGATAAGTTCATTAGAGTTACCAACCTCAGAAATTGCAGCCCAAATAAATGCTTCACAAAGTTCAAGAACAGACACATCTCAACATCAACTGTTCAGAGGAGACTGTGTTAATCAGGACTTCATGGTCGAATTGCTGCAAAGAAACCACTACAAAAGGACACCAATAATAAGAAGAGACTTGCTTGGGCTAAGAAACACAAGCAATGGACATTAGACCGGTGGAAATCTGTCCTTTGGTCTGATAAATTCCAAATTTGAGATTTTTCGTTCCAACCGCTGTGTCTTTGTGAGATGCAGAGTAGGTGAACGGATGATCTCGGCATGTGTGGTTCCCACCATGAAGCATGGAGGAGGAGGTGTGATGGTGTGGGGGTGCTATGCTGGTGACACTGCCTGTGATATATTTAGAATTCAAGGCACACTTAACTAGTGTGGCTACCACAGCATTCTGCTGCCATATGCCATCCCATCTGGTTTGCGCTTCGTGGGATTATCACTTGTTTTTCTAAAGAACAATGACCCAAAACAAACCTCCAGGCTGTGTAAGGGCTTTTTGACCAAGAAGGAGAGTGATGGTGCTGCATCAGATGACCTGGCCTCCACAATCACCCGACCTCAACCCAATTGAGATGGTTTGGAATGAGTTGGACCGCAGAGTGAAGGAAAAGCAGCCAACAAGTGCTCAGCATTCCCCATGAGGCACACCTGTTAATAGAAATGCATTCCAGGTAACTACCTCATGAAGCTGGTTGAGATAATGCCAAGAGTGTGCAAAGCTGTCATCAAGGCAAAGGTTGGCTACTTTGAAGAATCTAAAATATAAATATAAACACTTTTTTGGTTTCTACATGATTCCATGTGTGTTAGTTCAAAGATTTGATGTCTTCACTATTATTCTATAATGTAGAAAATATAAAAAAGAAAGAAAAACCCTTGAATGAGTAGGTGTCCAAACTTTTGACTGGTACTGTATGTACATAGCTGACAGTATATTGTACAGTACATAGCTGACAGTACATAGCTGAAAGGTATATTATAGAGTACATAGTTGACAGTGTATTATAGAGTACATAGCTGAAAGGTATATTATACTGTACATAGCTAAAAGGTATATTATACAGTACATAGACACTCATACTATCATCCTGGTGTCGCCATAGCCTACTGCTGTAATCCTGAGCCCCATTAACAAGCCAACACTTGGCCATTGATTTCTCCAGGACAATTAGCCTAGCGTCAACGATCTCACTCAGGGATCAGGACAGTTACACTCTCTTTACTCACACATCAATGTTAGCCCGGAGAAACACAACAACCTCCCAACCGAGTGAAAGCGAGCTGATATAAGACAGGTAAATTGACAAACCTGACGAAATTGCAAATGAATGTGTGTTTGACTCTAGCGCCACTTTAACGCCAGAGAAAATAGAGGCCAACGGTATGTGTTATTTCTTAAGATGACACACACACACACACACACACACCACACACACACACACACACACACACACACACACACACACACACACACACACACACACACACACACACACACAAATGAACACACACATACACACATATCAATGCTAGCCCCAGAGCTATCTCAATCTCCCTTTTCTGTTTATCCTCTGCAACCCAAAGCCAAGTCACCATCGATTGGGCAGCACTAGCAAGGACAACTCTATCTAGTGTGTGTGTGTGTGTGTGTGTGTGTGTGTGTGTGTGTGTGTGTGTGTGTGTGTGTGTGTGTGTGTGTGTGTGTGTGTGTGTGTGTGTGTGTGTGTGTGTGTGTGTCAGAATCAGAATCACTTTATTCTGTTACGCGGAGTGGAACAGGTGAAGCCAAGAGCAGACTCAGATGAGGAGACTGGGATGAGGTAAACAAGGTATTTATTGAAAAACAGGGGGAAGGTGAGATGCAGGCCAGGGGATCTTGGGCGGGTTGCAGGAAGCCAGGTGTGGTGGCGGAGGCTAAGGCTGGAGAGAGGGGAGTTGGGACTGGGTAAGCAGGTCCGGAGAGGAATCCAAGGACACAGTAGAGTGGACAGAGTAGCAGGACTGACAAGACATGGGACTGGAGACAAGGGCCAAAGTCAGAGTGGGCAGAATGAGCAGAGGTTATGATCTGGCAGCGTGGAAGTGGCAGGGCTGAGTATTTGTAGAGGTCTTGATTATGGAACAGGTTTCAGCTGATGGGGATCTGCTCTGCCTCCAGCACACCTGTTTCCACCCTCACACAATCACACAGAGAGGAAGAGGGAGAGAACACTGGGGCGGCAGGTTAGGTAAACACAGGATGAGAAGTGGAAGGTGTGGCAGAAGCAGATGTAACACATTCGCTAAGAACACTTACACATACTCTGAATTTGACTTAGTGAATAGGTGCTGCCAGCAATAGACAATGTACAGACAGAATACAGTGCATACGGAAAGTATTCAGACCCCTTGACTTTTTTCCGCATTTTGTTACATTACAGCCTTATTCTAAAATTGATTAAATAATCTACACACATAACCCCCTAATGACAAAGCAAAACATTTTTTTTTACATTTTTGCAAATGTATTCAAAATTAAAAACTGAAATATCACATTTACATAAGTATTCAGATCCTTTACTCAGTAACTTTGGCAGCGATTACAGCCTCGAGTCTTCTGGGGCACACCTGTATTTGGGGATTTTCTCCTATTCTTCTCTGCAGATCCTTTCACGCTCTGTCAGGTTGGATGGGGAGCGTTGCTGCACAGCTATTTTCAAGTCTCTCCAGAAATGTTCAATCGGTTTCAAGTCCGGGCTCTGGCTGGGCCACTCAAGGACATTCAGAGACTTGTCCCGAAGCCACTTCTGCATTGTCTTGGCTGTCTACTTACACTCTAGAGCAAGTTTTCATCAAGGATCTCTCTGCACTTTGCTCTGTTCATCTTTCCCTCGATCCTGACTAGTCTCCCAGTCCCTGCTGCTGAAAAACATCCCCACAGCATGATGCTACAGAAGTGATACTTCCTAGCCGTTGAGTTAGCAGCGGACGCTGTGGACGTGGGCTAGGAAAGGACGGACGACGTATCCAGTCTAACACACAACGAAGATACTACAACGTATCCATTTTACCACCAGTGACATTCTTCTGAGGACAGGAAGACCTCTGTTGGCCAACACGGCCAGCATCTACGACCAACCTAAAGAAGCGCAGCTCAGAGTAAATATTTATTGCATTTTCCTTTTCCAAATGGGCGGTAATTTAGAATGCGTACGATAATGTATTTACGATGGCATAGCTGCAGTCTTTGTTCCTCAGTCTTCCCGCTCTTTCATTCAAGCCCAACCCCCTTTCTTTGTGTAACAAGCCGCCATGCCGGTTTAGCCCACTAGGGCACAATATCCTATCATTTCCTTTTAACCATATCTGTTTGTTATGCATTTCTGTGAATTACTTAGATTAGTAAATAAATTATTTTAAGACAATTGATGTATGGATGACTCATAGTGAAGACTGGGTTCGTGCAGATAACCAACAATTTACGACGTTTGGAATGAGATTGACGTGAGGTAAACTAACACATCATTAAAGGAGACTAATCGATCAGATATTGTAATATCGGAAAGTTATATTAGGAAAATTATAACTTTGTAATCTGAATATTTTCCTTGGTGCCCCGACCTTCTAGTTAATTACAGTTACACGATGAATCAGTTTAATCGCGTAATAATAATTACAGAGAGTTATTTGATAAACATGTCTTCCGTTTTAATGATACCAAAGACACGACACTGTCATGTGCCATTTACTGAGGAGTGGCTTCCATCTGGCCCTTATACCATAACGGCCTGATTGGTGGAGTGTTGCAAAGACGATTGTCCTTCTGGAAGGTTCTCCCATCTCCACAGAGGAACTCTGGAGCTTTGTCAGAGTTGACATTGGGTTCTTGGCCACCTCACAGACCAAGGCCATTCTCCTCAGATTGCTCACTTTGACCAGGCGGCCAGCTCTAGGAAGAGTCTTGGTGGTTCAAAACTTCTTTCATTTAAGAATGATGGAAACCACTGTGTTCTTGGGGACCATCAATGCTGCAGAAATATTTTGGTACCCTTCCACAGAAGTGTGCCTCTACACACACCTGTCTCGGAGCTTATATAGGAAGGTGTGTGCCTTTCCAAATCATGTCTAATCATTTGAATTTACCACAGGTGGACTCCAATGAAGTTGTAGAAACATCTCACGGATAATCAATGGAAACAGGATGCACCTGAGCTCAATTTCGACTCTCATAGCAAATGGTCTGAATACTTATGTAAATAAAGTATTTCTGTTTCGAAGTTTTTATACATTTGCAAAAATGTCTAAAAACCTGTGTTCGGCCTCCCGAGTAGCGCAGTGCTCTAAGACACTGCGTTGCAGTGCTAGAGGCGTCACTACAGAGCCGGGTTTGATCCCAAGCTGTGTCGCGAGGTGGTGCACAATTGGCCCAGCATCATCCGGGTTAGGGGGTTGTGTGTGTGTGTGTGTGTGTGTGTGTGTGTGTGTGTGTGTGTGTGTGTGTGTGTGTGTGTGTGTGTGTGTGTGTGTGTGTGTGTGTGTGTGTGTGTGTGTGTGTGTGTGTGTGTGTGTGTGTGTGTGTGTGTGCGTGTGTGCGTGTGTGCGATTGGATTTTTTTGTTCCTATTGGTGAGCAGGTGAGTAAACTGGTTTGGGTATTTCACATTGATTTAAGAATGTACCATCATGAAATGTATGATGGTTTACATCAGTGGGTGACCAATGACGATATCTGAGCCTGTGGTCTTGCTGTGGTCACAAGCACAGTCTCAAAAGCTTTTCCATTAAACCTCTAATCTTATTATTATCTCTGTCAGTCGTGCTTCTCTCTCTCTCTCTCTCTCTCTCTCTCTCTCTCTCTCTCTCTCTCTCTCTCTCTCTAAAAATGAACAGTAAACATTACACTCACAGAAGTTCCAAAAGAATTCAGACATTACAAATGTCATATTATGTATATAGACAGTGTTATAACAATGTGCAAATGGTTAAAGTACAAAGGGAAAATAAATAAACATAAATATGGGTTGTATTTACAATGGTGTTTGTTCTTCAGTGGTTGCCCTTTTCTTGTGACAATAGGTCACAAATCTTGCTGCTGTGAATGTCAGAAGGTGGGTGTAGCTGGTGCATGAAGTCAGGCGCAGGAGAGCAAAATGAGTGAGCAACGTACTTTACTCAAAAAACAAAGGCACAAGGTAAACAAGTACACTTGACCAATAACCAACGGTAAACATTACGCATGGGTGAACATAGTACCCGTCAAAAACCAGCCATCATGAACCGAACTGAACATAGAAATAATCACGCACAACAAACATGGGCGAAACAGAGGGTTAAATACATGAACATGGAATTGGATAATGAAAACCAGGTGTGTAGAAAATAAAGACAAAACCAATGGAAAATGAAAGATGGATCAGCGATGGCTAGAAGACCGGTGACGTCGACCGCCGAACGCCGCCCGAACAGGGAGAGGGACCGACCTCGGCGGAAGTCGTGACAGTACCCCCCCCCCCCCCCCTTCGGGCCGCGCGTCAAGGGCAAGGCGCAGGGCGATCCGGATGGAGACGGTGGAAATCCCGCAGCATTGATGGGTCTAACACGTCCTCCACCGGCACCCAGCATCTTTCCTCCGGACTGTACCCCTCCCACTCCACGAGGTACTGAAGGCCCCTCACCCGACGCCTCAAATCCAGTATGGATCGAAATGCATACGCCGGGGCCCTCTCGATGTCCAGAGGGGGCGGAGGAACCTCCCGCACCTCAGACTCCTGGAGTGGACCAGCCAGCACCGGCCTGAGGAAAGACACATGGAACGAGGGGTTTATTCGATAATCAGGGGGAAGCTGTAACCTGTAACATACCTCGTTCAGTCTCCTCAGGACTTTGAATGGCCCCACAAACTGCGGGCCCAGCTTCCGGCAAGGCAGGCGGAGGGGCAGGTTTCGGGTCGAGAGCCAGACCTGCCTCACTGCGGTGGCGATCTGCGCAGGTTTTCTGGTGCCTCACGGCCCGCTGAAGGTGCACATGAGCGGCGTCCCATGTCTACTCAGCGCACTTAAACCAGTCATCCTCTGCAGGAGCCTCGAGCTTGCTCTGATGCCAAGGCGCCAGAACCGGCTGGTACCCCAGTACGCACTGGAAGGGGGAGAGGTTAGTGGAGGAGTGGCGGAGTGAGTTCTGGGCCATCTCTACCCAGGGCACGAACGCCACCCACTCCCCCGGCCGGTCCTGGCAATAAGACCGCAGAAACCTACCCACATCCTGGTTCACTCTCTCCGAGGTAAGGCTGACCGAGACCCCCAGACGTTCCATGAACACCCTCCAGACCCTTGACGTGAACTGGGGACCTCGATCAGATACTATGTCCTCAGGCACCCCGTAGTGCCGGAAGACGTGTGTAAACAGGGCCTCCACAGTCTGTAGGGCTGTAGGGAGACCGGGCAAAGGGAGGAGATGACAGGACTTAGAAAACCGATCCACAACGACCAAGATCGTGGTGTTACCCTGTGATGGAGGAAGATCCGTTAGGAAATCCACCGACAGGTGCGACCACGGCCGTTGTGGAATGGGTAAGGGTTGTAACTTCCCTCTGGTCAAGTGCGTAGGGGCCTTGCACTGGGCGCACACCGAGCAGGAGGAGACATAAACCCCATAAATCCTTAGCTAAAGTGGACCACCAGTACTTCCCACTAAGACAGCGCACTGTCCGACCGATACCCGGATGACCAGAGGAGGGTGACGAATGGGCCCAATAGATCAAACGGTCGCGGACAGCAGACAGAACGTACAGACGCCCAGCTGGACATTGGAGGGGAGTGGGCTCTGTACGTAATGCCCGCTCAATGTCCGCGTCCAGCTCCCACACTACCGGTGCCCCCAGGCAAGAGGCCGGGAGTATGGGAGTGGGTTCCATGGGCCGCTCCTCTGTGTCATACATCCGGGACAGTGCGTCTGTCTTTGCGTTCTGGGAACCTGGTCTGTAGGATAGGGTGAAAACAAAATGGGTAAAAAAAACATGGCCCACTTTGTTTGGTAAGGATTCAGTCTCCTCGCCGCCAGATGTACTCCAGATTGTGGTGGTCAGTCCAGATGAGAAAAGGGTGTTTAGCCCCCTCAAGCCAATGTCTCCACGCCTTCAATGCCTTGACGACAGCCAACAACTCCCGGTCCCCCACGTCATAGTTTCACTCCGCCGGGCTGAGCTTCTTCGAAAAGAAGGCACAGGGGCGGAGCTTTGGTGGCATACCCGAGCGCTGAGAGAGCACGGCTCCTATCCCAGCCTTGGACGCGTCCACCTCCACTATAAACGCCAAAGAGGGTTCCGGATGAGCCAGCACGGGAGCCGAGGTAAACAGAGCCCTCAGCTGACCAAAAGCCCTGTCCGCCTCAGCTGACCACTGCAAACGCACCAGTCCCCCCTTCAGCAGTGAGGTAATGGGAGCCGCTACCTGACCAAAGCCCCGGATAAACCTCCGGTAGTAGATGGCAAACCCTAGAAACTGCTGCACTTCCTTTACCGTGGTGGGAGTCAGCCAATTACGCACGGCTGTAATGCAGTCACTCTCCATCTCCACCCCTGAAGTGGAAATGCAGTACCCTAGGAAGGAGACTGACTGTTGGAAAAACAGGCATTTCTCAGCCTTGACATACAGGTCATGCTCCAACAGTCGACCAAGCACCCTGCGCACCAGGGACACATGCTCGGCGCGTGTAGCGGAGTATATCAGAATGTCGTCGATATACACCACTACACCCTGCTCATGCAGGTCCCGGAAAATCTCGTCAACAAAGGCCTGGAAGATTGATGGAGCATTCATCAACCCGTACGGTATGACGAGGTACTCATAGTGCCCTGAGGTGGTACTAAATGCCGTCTTCCACTCGTCCCCCTCCCGGATACGCACCAGGTTGTAAGCGCTCCTGAGCTCCAATTTTGTGAAGAAGCGCGCCCCGTGCATTGACTCAATCGCACTGGCTATGAGAGGTAGGGGGTAACTGTACCTCACTGTGATCTGGTTGATGCCTCGATAGTCAATACACAGGCGCAGATCTCCATCTTTCTTCTTCACAAAAAATTAACTAGAGGAGGCAGGTGAAGTGGAGGGCCGAATATACCCCTGCTCCAGGGATTCGGAGACATATGTTTCCATAGCTGCCGTCTCCTCTTGTGACAGGGGATACACGTGACTCCTGGGAAGTGCTGCGTCTATCAGGAGATTTATCGCACAATCCCCCCGTCGATGGGGTGGTAATTGAGTCGGCATGACGAATATGCCAAATTGGCATATTCAGAGGGGATGCGCACGGTGGAGACCTGGTCTGGACTTTCCACCGTAGTCGCACCGACAGAAACCCCTAAACACCTCCCAGAGCACTCTCGTGACCACCCAGTGAGAGCCCTCTGTTGCCACGAAATAGTGGGGTCATAACAAGCCAACCAGGGTGTACCCAGCACCACAGGAAACTCAGGAGAATCAATAAGGGAAAAAATGATTTTCTCCTTGTGATCCTCCCGCATCACCATGCCCAGTGGAGCGGTGGCCTCCTTAATTAGCCCCGACCCCAATGGTCGACTATCAAGGGCGTGAACTGGGAAGGGCATATCCACTGGAACAATAGGGATCCCTAAACGATGGGCAAATGATCTGTCAATAAAGTTCCCAGCTGCGCCTGAATCTATGAGCGCCTTATGCTGGGAATGCGGGGAAAACTAAAATTAATATCCACAAACGTGTGCAACAGAGGGCTCTGGGTGAGCCTGGTGCCGACTCACCTGGGGTGACACAAGAGTGCCCTGCCTGCTGCCTCGACTTCCAGAGGAACCTCTCCAGCACCGACCGGCAGTGTGACCTCTGCGGCCACAGATGGTGCACGAGCTGGAACCCCCACCTGCTCCCTGCGCACCGCCCCTCCCAGCTCCATGTGTATTGGAGAGAGGGTGCGGGGGGATGGAACCAACAGACCCCGATCTGAACGTCCACGGGTAGCCAGCAGGTTATCCAGCCGGATGGACATGTCCACCAGCTGGTCGAATGTGAGGGTGGTGTCTCTGCAGGCCAACTCCCGACGGACGTCCTCGCGCAGACTGCAGCGATAATGGTCGTTCCATCCCGCGCCGGCAGCCAGGGTCCGAAACTCCAGGGCGAACTCCTGGGCGCTCCTCGTCCCCTGCCTCAGATGGAAGAGGTGCTCACCCGCCGCTCTACCCTCGGGCGGGTGGTCGAAGACTGCCCGGAAGCGGCAGGTGAACTCCTCAAACTGGTCCAACGCCGCATCTCCCTCTCTCCACATGACGTTGGCCCACTCCAGGGCTTTCCCAGTGAGGCACGAGACGAGGGCGGACACCCTCTCACGGCCTGAAGGAGCCGGGTGGACGGTTTCCAGGTATAGGTCTAGCTGCAACAGGAACCCCTGGCAGTTCACAGCAGTCCCATCGTATTCCTGGGGAAGGGAGAGACGAATCCCACTGGGACCAGGAGAAGGATGGACGCGTAGTGGAGACCCCGGTTGTGCTGGTGGAGGCGCTGGTAGAACTCCCTGTCTCTCACAGCGGTCCATTGTCTGGACAATGCGGTCCCTGGCCGTGCCAAGATGGTGGAGCATTGCTGCATGCTCCCGGATGCGCTCCTCCACCCCTATACCCGGGGTACCTGCTCCTGCTGACTCCATATAGTTTGGTCCAGAATTCTGTAAGAGGTGCGTACTGGCGGCAGAGAAGTCAGGCGCAGGAGAGCAAAAACTGTATTTATAATGGCACAGTTTAATAATAAAAACCACCGGAAAACAGAACAATATATCAATGGGTACAAAACCCATCGCAAATCAGACATAACGTGCACAAGCACTTACAATAAACAATTCCGGACAAGGACATGGGGGGAAACAGAGGGTTAATTAAATACACAACATGTAATGATGGAATTGAAACCAGGTGTGTGGGAAGACAAGACAAAAACAAATGGAAAATGAAAAGTGGATCGATGATGGCTAGAAGACCGGCAACGCCGACCGCCGCCCAAACAAGGAGAGGAACCAACTTCGGCGAAAGTCGTGACACCATGCATCCTCTAAAACACAACCCTGCTGCTTCTTGACACACTGCTCGCTTAACCCGGAAGCCAGCCGCACCGATGTGTTGGAGGAAACACCATCCAGCTGGTGACCGAAGTCAGCATGCAGGCACAAGGAGTCGCTAGAACGCAATGTGATAAGGAAATCCCAGCTGGCCAAACTCTCCCCTAACCCAGAAGACACTGGGCCAATTGTACACCGCCTCATGGGTCTTCATGGTCACGGCAGGCTTTGACACAGCCTGGGATCAAACCCAGGTCTGTAGTGATGCCTCAAGCACTGCGATGCAGTGTGTTAGACCACTGCGCCACTGAGGATGCTTGATTACCACCGTTATCCCACACCATACCTGTACAGCAGGACAAAGGAGGAATCGGTTGACTGCAGTGCAATAATCAATAAGAGTGGTGCTAAGGGCTAACTACTGTTTGATTAGAGAGTGAAGGAGGTGTGTGAGTGTATGTTTATACGTGTGTGTGCACATCTGCGTGCATACATCAGTGCCTCTGTGCCAGTGTGTGTGTGCGTGTGTGTGTGTGTGTGTGTGTGTGTGTGTGTGTGTGTGTGTGTGTGTGTGTGTGTGTGTGTGTGTGTGTGTGTGTGTGTGTGTGTGTGTGTGTGTGTGTGTGCGTGCGTTAGGGCTGGAAGATATGGGTAAAAAATCTAATTGCAAATGTTGTAGCAAATATTGAGATTTTACTTGTGATTATGGATCAAAACACTTGGGTAAACTGTTGGAATCATATAAATTGAATGATCAATCATATATGGTTGGAATAGACTGAATACAGCACTTGGAATGCAGTTTTTTTTGGCATGACAATGAATGAAAAGTAAGGGAGGAGATGGTTGATTTAAATAGATAGGTAGATTCAGACAAAGAATTTAGAATAATCGTTCCCTTTTCCTCTCTGATTAAGAACAAGCTGACATAATCTACCACAGGGAAAGGCCTGAATTGGAGCAAAAGTTTGCTAGCGAGATTTGCCCTCTCAGTGAATGTAGATAGCAAGATAGCTAGCTAGTGATTAGCATTAGGGGCTAACAGACATTTTTTAGGCACATTTGCAGCTTGCTAAAACCAACTAAATAGTGTTTAACAGAGAGCATATACAGTTGAAGTTGGAAGTTAACATACACTTATGTTGGAGTCACTAAAACTCGTTTTTCAACCACTCCACAAATTTCTTGTTAACTAACTATAGTTTTGGCAAGTCGGTTAAGGTGTCTACTTTGTGCATGACACAAGAAATTTTCCCAACAATTGTTTATAGACAGATTATTTCACCTATAATTCACTGTATCATAATTCCAGTTGGTCAGAAGTTTACATACACTAAATTGACTGTGCCTATAAACAGCTTGGAAAATTCCAGAAAATGATGTCATGGCTTTAGAAGCTTCTGATAGGCTAATTGACATAATTTGAGTCAATTGGAGGTGTACCTGTGGATGTATTTCAAGGCCTACCTTCAAACTCAGTGCCTCTACTTGATATCATGGGAAAATCAAAAGAAATCAGCCAAGACCTCACAAACAAAATTGTAGACCACAAGTCTGGTTCATCCTTGGGAGCAATTTCCAAATGCCTGAAGGTACCATGTCCATCTGTACAAACAATAGTACGCAAGTATAAATACCATGGGACCACACAACCGTCATACCGCTCAGGAAGGAGACGCATTCTGTCTTTTAGAGTTGAATGTACTTTGGTGCAAAAAGTGCAAATCAATCCCAGAACAACAACAAAGGACTTTGTGAAGATGCTGGAGGAAACAGGTACAAAAGTATCTATATCCACAGTAAAACGAGTCCTATATCAACATTACCTGAAAGGCTGCTCAGCAAGGAAGAAGCCACTGCTCCAAAACCGCCATAAAAAGCCACAGTACGGTTTGCTACTGCACATGGGGACAAAGATCGTACTTTTTGGAGAAATGTCCTCTGGTCTGATGAAACAAAAATAGAACTGTTTGGCCATAATGACCATCGTTATGTTTGGAGGAATAAGGGGGAGGCTTGCAAGCCAAAGAACACCATCCCAACCGTGAAGCACGGGGGTGGCAGCATCATGTTGTGGGGGTGCTTTGCTGCAGGAGGGACTGCTGCACTTCACAAAACAGATGGCATCATGAGGTAGGAAAATGATGTGGATATATTGAAGCAACATCTCAAGACATCAGTCAGGAAGTTAAAGCTTGGTCGCAAATGGGTCTTCCAAATGGACAATGACCCCAAGCATACTTCCAAGGTTGTAGCAAAATGGCTTAAGGACAACAAAGTCAAGGTACTAGAAGGGCCATAACAAAGCCCTGACCTCAATCCTATAGAAAATTTGTGGGCAGAACTGAAAAATCATGTGCAAGCAAGGAGGCCTACAAACCTGATTCAGTTACACCAGCTCTGTCAGAAGGAATGGGCCAAAATTCACCCAACTTATTGTGGGAAATTTGTGGAAGGCTCCCCAAAATGTTTGACGCAAGTTAAGGTTCCGCTCCTTTTTTAAATTTTCGCCTGAAATGACATACCCAAATCTAACTGCCTGTACCTCAGGCCCTGAAGCAAGGATATGATTATTCTTGGTACCATTTGAAAGGAAATACTTTGAAGTTTGTGGAAATGTGAAAGGAATGTAACAGAATATAACACAATAGATCTGGTAAAAGATAATACAAAGAAAAAATCAACCGTTCTTTTGTAATTTTTTTGTACCGTCATATTTAAAATGCAAGAGAAAGGCCATAATGTATTATTCCAACCCAGGTGCAATGTACATTTTGGCCACTAGATGGCATCAGTGTATGCACAAAGTTGTAGACTGATCAAATAAACCATTGCATTTCTGTTAAAATGTTGTATCAAGACTGCCGAAATATGCTTAATTTGATTATTAAAGCTTTTTATGTTCAAAATTGTGCACTCTCCTCAAACAATAGCATGGTATTCTTTCACTGTTATATCTACTGTAAATTGCACAGTGCTGTTAGATAAACAAGAATTGAAGCTTTCTGCAAATATCAGATATGTCTATGTCCTGGGAAATGTTCTTGTTCCTTACAACCTCATGCTAATCACATTAACCTACGTTAGCTCAACCGTCCCGTGGAATCGACACTGATCCCGAAGAAGTTAAACAATTTAAAGGCAATGCTACCAAATACTAATTGAGTGTATGTAAACTTCTGACCCACTGGGAATGTGAAGAAAGAAATAAAAGCTGAAATAAATCATTCTCTCTACTATTATTCTGACATTTCACTTACTTAAAATTAACTGGTGATCCTAACTGACCTAAAACAGGGAATTTTTGATGGGATTAAATGTCAGGAATTGCGAAAAACTGAGTTTAAATGTATTTGGCTAAGGTGTATGTAAACTTTCCACTTCAACTGTACATATTAAGAAGCAACGTGGAAAGCTGAGTTGTTCTTGTTTGGAAAAATCTGTTGACTGCATGCTGTTGTTTGGTCAATGCATGCAGGGTGAATCTGGAGCATGAGGAACTGCCTACTGGAGTGACAGGGGGCGGGGCTTGGTGTGTGTGGGATTGGGAAACGGCCAAAAGAAGATAGATGGATATAGAACTCAACTCTAGCAATAAGTCAAAAATAAAATATCGCATCATCTTGCGATATAAATATTGCAAAATATCGCAATTTCAATGAAAATGTGATTACTCGTGCAGACCCTAGTGTGTGTGTGTGTGTGTGTGTGTCTGTGTGAGTGTGTCAGACAGGCAGTATGCTATTTTAGGAGGCTGGGCTGCAGCAGGACGTACCTGTGCCTTGGCTGAGTCATCATGGCTATAGCAGTGTCTGAGTGGGACGAGGCGGGACGTGTGTGTGTGTGTGTGTGTGTGTGTGTGTGTGTGTGTGTGTGTGTGTGTGTGTGTGTGTGTGGTGTGTGTGTGTGTGTGTGTGTGTGTGTGTGTGTGTGTGTGTGTGTGTGTGTGTGTGTGTGTGTGGCAGAGAAGTTAGCCCGGGCAGGACATGGGAACCCTCTCTCACTGTTCTCCCATCTGCTTCACACTGTAACGATGCAGGGGGGTGAGGAAGGGAGGGTAGAGAGTTAGGGCAGCGGGACAGAGATAGACAGAGAGCCGAGAGAGTGGGGGGTTGGCAGAGAGAGAGACAGACACACTGCCCACAGATAGAGAGCGAGAAAGACAGACGGACGGACGGACGGACGGACGGACGGACGGACGGACGGACGGACGGACGGACGGACGGACAGACAGACAGACAGACAGACAGACAGACAGACAGACAGACAGACAGACAGACAGACAGACAGACAGACAGACAGAGTGTGAGATAGAGAGACAGAGACAGACAGAGAGACAGAATAATATTAAGAAATGCTATAGATGGAAGGAGAGTAGTGTGGAAATCTACCAAAAAACAATTAGGCAACAACAAATTCAATCCCTTTTAGACAAAGAAGGTGTAAACCTGAAAACCTAAACAGTATATTTGACTTCCCTATCAGCTCCCCTATCAAATCTAAAATTAACAATGACAAATGGTTCGATGAAGAATGCAAAAACATAAGACAGAAATTGAGAAACCTATCCAACCAAAAACATAGAGACCCAGAAAAGAATCAACTATTAAAGACTACCAGAACCCACTGGATTCTCCAGTTACACTGAATGAACTACAGGACAAAATACAAACCCTCCAACCCCAAAAGGCCTGTGGTGTTGATGGTATCCTCAATGAAATGATCAAATATACAGACCACAAATTCCAATTGTCTATACTTAAACTCTTTAACATCATCCTCAGCTCTGGCATCTTCCCCAATATTTGGAACAAAGGAAAGATCACTCCAATCCACAAAAGTGGAGTCAAATTTGACCCCAATAACTACCGTGGGATTTGCTTCAAAAGCAACCTTGGGAAAATCCTGTAAACAATGTACTGAGCAAATCTCAAATTGGCTTTTTACCATATTACCGTACAACAGACCACGTATTCACCCTGCACACCTTAATTGACAAACAAACTAAAACAAAGACAAAGTCTTCTCATGCTTTGTTGATTTCAAAAAAGCTTTAGACTCAATTTGGCACGAGGGCCTGCTATACAAATTGATGGAAGGTGTTGTTGGGGGGAAAAACATATGACATTATAAAATCCATGTACACAAACAAACAAGTACGGTTAAAATTGGCAAAAAACAAATACATTTCTTTCCACATTGCTGGGGTGTGAGACAGGGATGCAGCTTAAGCCCCACCATCTTCAACATATATATCAACGAAATGGCGAGGGCACTAGAACAGTCTGCAGCACCCGACCTCACCCTACTAGAGTCTGAAGTCAAATGTCAACTGTTTTCTGATGATCTGCAGCTTCTGTCCCCAACCAAGGAGGGCCTACAGCAGCACCTAGATATTCTGTACAGTTTCTCTCAGACCTGGGCCTTGACAGTAAATCTCAGTAAGACAAAAATAATGGTGTTCCAAAAAAAATCCAGTTCCCAGAACCACGAATACAAATTCCATCTAGACACCGTTGCCCTAAAGCACTTGGCCTAAACATCAGTGCCACAGGTAACTTTGACAACTTCGACAAAGCTGTAAACGATCTGAGAGGCAAGGCAAGAAGGGCCTTCTATGCCATCAAAAGGAACATAGAATTTGACATACCAATTAGGATCTGGCTAAAAATACTTGAAACAGTTATAGAAACCATTGCCCTTTATGGTTGTGAGGTCTGGGGTCCACTCACCAACCAAGACACCAAAATTATCCGCTACGTACAGCGTAGAACACCAAATAATGCATGTAGACGAGAATTAGGCCTAAACCCGCTAATTATCAAAATCCAAGAAAAGAGCTGTTAAATTCTACAACCACCTAAAAGGAAGCGATTCCCAAACCTTCCATAACAAAGCCATCACCTACAGAGAAATAAACCTGGAGAAGAGCCACCTAAGCAAGCTAGTCCTGGGGCTCTGTTCACAAACACAAACAGACCACAGAGCCCCAGGATAGCAACACAATTAGACCCAACCAAATCATGAGAAAACAAAAAGATAATTACTTGGCACATTGGAAAGAATTTATCAAAAAACAGAGGAAACTAGAATGCTATTTGGCCCTAAACAGAGAGTACACAGTGGCAGAATACCTGACCACTGTGACTGACCAAAACTTAAGGAAAGCTTTGACTATGTACAGACTCAGTGAGTCTGCCTTGCTATTGAGAAAGGCCGCCGTAGGCAGACCTGGCTCTCAAGAGAAGACAGGCTATGTGCACACTGCCCACAAAATTAGGTGGAAACTGAGCTGCAATTCCTAACCTCCTGCCAAATGTATGACCATATTAGAGACACATATTTCCCTCAGAATACACAGACCCACAAATAATTTGAAAACAAATCAAATTTTGGTAAACTCCCATATCTATTGAGTGAAATGAATATGGGAGTGCAATCACAACAGCAATATGTGTGACCTGTTGCCACAAGAAAAGGGAAACCAGTGAAGAACAAACACCACTGTAAATACAACCTATATTTATGTTTATTTATTTTCCCTTTTTTGCTTTAACTATTTGCACATCATTACAACACTGTATATATACATAATATGACATTTGAAATGTCTCTATTATTTTGGAACTTTTGTAAGTGTAATGTTTACTGTTTATTTTTTATTGTTTATTTCACTTTTGTTTATATATCTATTTCACTTGCTTTTGCAATGTAAACATACGTTTCCCATGCCAATAAAGCCCTTAAGTTGAAAATGAATTGAATTGAGAGAGCGAGACAGAGAGAGAGAGAGAGAGAGAGAGAGAGAGAGAGAGAGAGAGAGAGAGATAGACTAGGAGACAGATGGTCCAGGTCACTACCTGCCTGCCACTCAAATTCTTTAGGGCGTCGTCTCTGCCAAGCCAAGAAGAACCATCTAGCACCTTGTCGTCCTGGAAATACCTCATTCATCACCTTGGTGTCACTATGTATCCAGTTCGTGACATAAGTTTGTTGCATAATTAAACTTTGTCTGAAGAGTGGAGACGACACGCTACACCAGTTCCCAATCAAAACTCTAGTTTTCTACCACTACCTCTAGAACTCTCACAATCTCGACATCTTGATCAGCCTCTCTCTCTCTGTTGGTCCCTCTCTTTCTGTTGATCCCTCTCTTTCTGTTAATCCCTCTCTCTTTCTGTTGATTCCTCTCTCTCTGTTGATCCCTCTCTCTCTGTTGATCCCTCTCTCTCTGTTGATCCCTCTCTCTCTCTGTTGATCCCTCTCTCTCTGTTGATCCCTCTCTCTTTCTGTTGATCCCCCTCTCTCTCTGTTGATCCCTTTCTCTTTCTGTTGATCCCTCTCTCTTTCTGTTGATCCCCCTCTCTCTCTGTTGATCCCTTTCTCTCTCTGTTGATACCTCTCTCTCTTTCTGTTGATCCCTCTCTCTCTCTCTGTTGATCCCTCTCTCTCTGTTGATCCCTCTCTCTCTTTCTGTTGATCCCTCTCTCTCTCTGTTGATCCCTCTCTCTCTCTGTTGATCCTTCTCTCTCTGTGTTGATCCCTCTCTCTCTCTCTGTTGATCTCTCTCTGTTGATCCCTCTCTCTCTTTCTGTTGATCCCTCTCTCTCTCTGTTGATCCTTCTCTCTCTCTGTTGATCCCTCTCTCTCTGTTGATCCCTCTCTCTCTTTCTGTTGATCCCTCTCTCTCTCTGTTGATCCCTCTCTCTCTTTCTGTTGATCCCTCTCTCTCTCTGTTGATCCCTCTCTCTCTCTGTTGATCCTTCTCTCTCTGTGTTGATCCCTCTCTCTCTCTCTGTTGATCTCTCTCTGTTGATACCTCTCTCTCTTTCTGTTGATCCCTCTCTCTCTCTGTTGATCCTTCTCTCTCTCTGTTGATCCCTCTCTCTCTTTCTGTTGATCCCTCTCTCTCTCTGTTGATCTCTCTCTCTGTGTTGATCCCTCTCTCTCTTTCTGTTGATCCCTCTCTCTCTTTCTGTTGATCCCTCTCTCTCTCTGTTGATCTCTCTCTCTGTGTTGATCCCTCTCTCTCTTTCTGTTGATCCCTCTCTCTTTCTGTTGATCTCTCTCTCTCTCTGTTGATCCCTCTCTCTCTTTCTGTTGATCCCTCTCTCTCTCTGTTGATCCTTCTCTCTCTGTGTTGATCCCTCTCTCTCTTTCTGTTGGTCCCTCTCTTTGTCACTTTCTACAATCTCACTCCAGCTCCCATATTTTCTTAAATTGTTTACGTAATGTGTTCCAGTAAAATCTCCTATAGATAAGAGATACATTCCAAACCCATAGCTAACCCTATTGTAAAACCATCCCTGTAATACAGTCCTAAAAATCATTTCTGGTGCAGCCGTACATAAGACCTCATGCCAAGCAGGCACCTGATTCTGAGATATACTGTACATTACAAACAAAATAAAATAAAATAAAATTGTATTTGTCACATGCACCTTACTGTGAAATGCTTACTTACAAGCCCTTATCCAACAATGCTGTTCAAGAAATAGATTAAATAAAAAATATTTACTAAATAAACATAATCAATCAAAAAGTAACACAAACAATTTACATAACAATAACGAGACTATAAACAGGGGGCACCGGTACCGAGTCAATGTGCGGGGGTACAGGATAGTCGAGGTAATTTGTAAAGTGACTATGCATAGATATTGAGTGAGTAGCAGCAGTGTAAAAACAAAGGGGGGGAGGGGTCAATGTAAATAGTCCGGGTGGCCATTTGATTAGTTCTTCAGCAGTCTTAAGGCTTGGGGTAGAAGCTGTTAAGGAGCCTTTTGGTCCTAGATTTGGCGGTCCGGTACCGCTTGCCATGCAGTTGTCACGTCCTGACCCTAGTAAGACGTCATTTTCTATAGTAGAGTAGGGCAGGGCGTGACAGGGGGTGTTTTGGGCTGTTCTATGTTTTCTATTTCTATGTTTAAGTTCTAGTTTGTCTATTTCTATGTTGTGATTGTTTGGGGTTGATCTCTAATTGGAGGCAGCTGATCCTCATTGCCTCTGATTAGAGATCATATTTAAGTAGGGGTTTTTCTCTTCCTGTTTGTGGGTTATTATCTTTTGAGTAGTGTGTTGTCCTCTCTGCGGCACGGTTTGTTGTTTTTGTATTTCAAGTATTTATGTATTGCATTTAGTTTCACGTTTAATAAATATGTGGAACTACGAACACGCTGCATTTTGGTCCGCTCCTTCAAACAGCCGTGACAGCAGTAGCAGAGAGAACAGTCTATGACTTGGGTGACTGGAGTCTTTGACAATTTTTTGGGCCTTCCTCTGACACCGCCTAGTGTATAGGTCCTGGATGTCAGGAAACTTAGCCCCAGTGATGTACTGGGCCATACGCACTACCCTCTGCAGCGCCTTACGGTCAGATGCTGAGCAGTTGCCATACCAGGCGGTGATGCAACCGGTCTGGATGCTCTAAATGGTGCAGCTGTCTAACTTTTTGAGGATCTGGGGAACCATGCCAAATCTTTTCAGTCTTCTGAGGGATAAAAGGTGTTGTCGTTCCCTCTTCACGACTGTCTTGGTGTGTTTGGACCATGATGGTGATGTTTACACCAAGGAACTTGAAACTTATGACCTGCTCCACTTCAGTCCCGTCGATGTTAATGGGGGCATGTTCGGCCCTCCTTTTCTTATAGTCCACAATCAGCTCCTTTGTCTTACTCACACTGAGAGAGAGGTTGTTGTCCTGGCACCACACTGCCAGGTATCTGACCTCCTATAGGCTGTCTCATCGTTGTCAGTGATCAGGGCTACCACTGCTGTGTCGTCAGAAAACGTAATAATTTAGGCAGGTGACCGTCACTTTCTTGGAAACAGGAACTATGGTGTTCTGTTTGAAACATGTAAGACACCTGCCAGTTGGTCCGCGCATGCTTTGAGTACACGCCCAGGTAATCCATCTGGCCCCGCGGCTTTGTGAATGTTGACCTGTTTAAAGGTCTTGCTCACATTGGCTACGGAGAGTGTGATCACACAGTCATCTGGAACAGCTGGTGCTCTCATGCATGTTTCAGTGTTGCTTGCCTTGAAACGAGCATTAAAGCCATTTAGCTCGTCTGGTAGGCTCCCGTCACTGGGCAGCTCGCGGCTGGGTTTCCCTTTGTAGTCCATAATAGTTTTCAAGCCCTGCCACATCCGACGAGCATCAGAGCCGGTGTAGCAAGATTTAATCTTAGTCCTGTATTGATGCTTTGCCTGTTTGATTGTTCCTCTGAGGGCATAGCGGGCTGTCATGTGCCTTTTACTCAGGAGTGGCTTCCATCTGGCCACTCTACAATAAAGGCATAATTGGTGGAGTGCTGCAAAGATGGTTGTCCTTCTGGAAGGTTCTACCATCTCCACAGAGGAACTCTGGAGCTCTGTCAGAGTGACCATTGGGTTCTTGGTCACCTCCCTGACCAAGGCCCTTCTCCACTTATTGCTCAGTTTGGCCGGGCGGCCAGCTCTAGGAAGAGTGTTGGTGGTTCCTTCAATCTCAAGGCTTGGTTTTTGCTCTGACATGCACTGTCGACTGTGGGACCTTATATAGACAGGTGTGTGCCTTTCCAAATCATGTCTTATCAATTGAATTTACCACAGGTGGACTCCAATCAAGCTGTGGAAACATCTCAAGAATGATTAATGGAAACAGGATGCACCAAAGCTCAATTTCAAGTCTCATAGCAAAGGGTCTGAATACTTATGTACATTACATATTTCAGTTAATTTTTGTTTATACATTTGAAAATAATTCTCACAACCTGTTTTTGCTTTGTCATTATGGGGTATTGTCATGTCATTATGGGGTATTGTGATGTCATTATGGGCTATTGTAATATCATTATGGGGTATTGTGATGTCATTATGGGGTAATGTGTGTTAATTGATGAGGGGAAAAAACCAGTTTCATCCAGTTTAGAATAAGGCTGTAACGTAACAAAATGTAGAAAAAGGGAAAGAGTCGTAATACTTTCCGAATGCACTGTAGCTAACCATTCCACATGAACATCACATAAAACAGTTCTGAATCTCTGGTACATTAGACCTCATGCCAGACGGGCACATGTAGAATAATTTTGTGATTTTTATTTCATAATGTCCCCTCTATGATCCATGATCCTCTCCTTAATCCTATCCCATGTGTGTGTGTGTCTATTTGTGTGTGTGTGTGTGTGTGTGTGTGTGTGTGTGTGTGTGTGTGTGTGTGTGTGTGTGTGTGTGTGTGTGTGTGTGTGTGTGTGTGTGTGTGCGAAATCATAATCTCCTACAACAGATGGGTCTTTCCCCTCTGTGCCAGCCCTACGCAATCCGGTGGGCACTGGTGGGCACACGCAGAGAGAAAAAACTGTATGCCCGTCCTTACTGAGGCTGCAGACCTGACTGCCTCACTGACTCTAACCGGATCCCTTCTCCATATCCATCCATGCATAAAGTTCCTCCACTCCTCAATGTCATCGTAACTGCTTCATCATTCATCATTCATCATTCATCCTTCCAGTCCCTGACTTCCATACCGTGTTACAATGTTATTATTTTGGATTTGTTTAAATGTATGTGATTTTGTTTTTAGCTGCCATACAAATATATAAATAAATAAATATGTGAGATGTATCATTCATGGTGAGATGGTAGCGTAGTGAGATGGTAGCATGGTGAGATGGTAGTGTGGTGAGATGGTAGCATGGTGAGATGGTAGCGTAGTCAGATGGTAGCGTGGTGAGATGGTAGCGTGGTGAGACGGTAGCGTGGTGAGACGGTAGCGTGGTGAGGCGGTAGCGTGGTGAGATGGTAGTGTGGTGATGGTAGCATAGTGAGATTGTAGCATGGTGAGATGGTAGTGTGGTGAGATGGTAGCATGGTGAGATGGTAGTGTGGTGAGATGGTAGCATGGTGAGATGGCATGGTAGTGAGATGGTAGTGTGGTGAGATAGTAGCGTGGTGAGATGGTAGCGTGGTGAGATGGTAGTGTGGTGAGATGGTAGTGTGTTGATGGTAGTGTGGTGAGATGGTAGCATGGTGAGATGGTAGTGTGGTGAGATGGTAGTGTAGTGAGATGGAAGCATGGTGAGATGTTTGTGTTGTGATGGTAGTGTGGTGAGATGGTAGCATGGTGAGATGGTAGCGTGGTGAGATGGTAGCGTGGTGAGATGGTAGTGTGTTGATGGTAGTGTGGTGAGATGGTTGTGTTGTGATGGTAGTATTGTGAGATGGCATGGCTGTGATGTTAGTGTGTTGAGATGGCGTGGTTGTGATGGTAGTATCTGAGTTGGCGTGCCTGGGAAGCACGAGTCTTTAGCTCTGCTGATTGCTTCTGTCCCCATGGGTTTGTCCAATTAGCAAACAGGCCCCAAATCTGACTTCCTGATTCCTTTACATACATAAAGAGAACAAAAGATACGCGCCATTTTGCTGCCTAGAAATGTGCAATAACATGTCTTCAGAATGAATAATAGTCTTGATGTAAGATAAACAAACAAAAAAGTAACAATTCCTCTTGAGAGTGCTTACATTCTGCTCATGTCACAGATTGAATTGGAGGCCTTTTGATTGGATCAAGTCAAATCAAATTTTATTGGTCATGAACACGTGTTTAGCAGACGTTATTGTGGGTGTAGCGAAATGCTTGTGTTTCTAGCTCCAACAGTGCAGTAATAGCTAACAAGTAATATTTAACAATTTCACAACAATACACACAAATCCAAAGTAAACAAATGGTATAAAGAATATGTAAATAATTGGACTAGCAATGTTGGAGCGGCATAGACTAAAATACAGTAGAATAGAATAGAATACAGCATATACATATTAGATGAGTAATGTGAAATGTGTAAACATTGAAGTGACCAGTGTCCCATTATTAAAGCGGCCAGTGATTTCAAGTCTATTTCTATAAAGCAGCAGTTGCCGTACCAGGCAGTGATACAGCCTGACAGGATGCTCTCAATTGTGCATCTGTAAAAAGTTGTGAGGGTTTTAGGTGCCAAGCCAAATTTCTTCAGCCACCTGAGGTTGAAGAGGCGCTATTGCGCCTTCTTCACCACACTGTCTGTGTGGGTGGACCATTTCAGTTTGTCAGTGACGTGTACGCCGTGGAACTTCGCCCGTCGATGTGGATAGGGGCGTGGATTAGGGCTCTCATATTATTCTGTCATATTTATCACGGGGTAACACTTGATGTCTTTTTCATGAGGAGGAGCTGCTGTTCTCCTGTTTTGAAAGCCATTTGTTGTGTTGCATTGACACAGATTGTGTCTCCTTGGGCCTAGATGCTCAACATGTCCACAGCTACAGATTAATCACAATGCTTTAACATCTCACTATTCCCTGCTGAGGCAGGGCTTAAAGCTGCTCAGAGAGAGAGAGAGAGAGAGAGAGAGAGAGAGAGAGAGAGACCTAACCCAACTATAAAAGCTACCGAATCAAACTAAAACTAACCCACTTATAATAGCTATCGTACCATCCTAACCCTAACCTTAACCCCCCTATAGTAGCTATTCTATCAACCTAACCCTAACCCACCTATAATAGCTATCGTATCAACCTAGCCCTAACCCACCTATAATAGCTACCGTATCACCCTAACCCACCTATAATAGCTATCGTATCAACCTAACCCTAACCCACCTATAATAGCTATCGTATCAACCTAACCCTAACCCACCTATAATAGCTATCGTACAACCTAACCCTAACCCACCTATAATAGCTACCGTATCAACCTAACCCTAACCCACCTATAATAGCTATCGTACCAACCTAACCCTAACCCACCTATAATAGCTACCGTATCAACCTAACCCTAACCCCCCTATAATAGCTACCGTATCAACCTAACCCTAACCCACCCCCCTATAATAGCTATCGTATCAACCTAACCCTAACCCACCTATAATAGCTATCGTACCAACCTAACCCTAACCCACCTATAATAGCTATCGTATCAACCTAACCCACCTATAATAGCTACCGTAACCCTCCTATAATAGCTACGTATCACCCTAACCCTAACCCACCTATAATAGCTATCGTATCAACCTAACCCTAACCCACCTATAATAGCTATCGTACCAACCTAACCCTAACCCTAACCCACCTATAATAGCTATCGTACCAACCTAACCCTAACCCCCCTATAATAGCTATCGTATCAACCTAACCCTAACCCTAACCCACCTATAATAGCTATCGTATCAACCTAACCCTAACCCACCTATAATAGCTATCGTATCAACCTAACCCTAACCCACCTATAATAGCTATCGTACCAACCTAACCCTAACCCACCTATAATAGCTATCGTATCAACCTAACCCTAACCCACCTATAATAGCTATCGTATCAACCTAACCCTAACCCACCTATAATAGCTATCGTACCAACCTAACCCTAACCCACCTATAATAGCTATCGTATCAACCTAACCCTAACCCCCCTATAATAGCTATCGTATCAACCTAACCCTAACCCACCTATAATAGCTATCGTATCAACCTAACCCTAACCCACCTATAATAGCTACCGTACCAACCTAACCCTAACCCACCTATAATAGCTACCGTACCAACCTAACCCTAACCCCCCTATAATAGCTATCGTATCAACCTAACCCTAACCCTAACCCACCTATAATAGCTATCGTATCAACCTAACCCTAACCCACCTATAATAGCTACCGTACCAACCTAACCCTAACCCACCTATAATAGCTATCGTATCCCAACCCTAACCCTAACCCACCTATAATAGCTATCGTACCAACCTAACCCTAACCCACCTATAATAGCTACCGTACCAACCTAACCCTAACCCACCTATAATAGCTATCGTATCAACCTAACCCTAACCCTAACCCACCTATAATAGCTATCGTACCAACCTAACCCTAACCCACCTATAATAGCTACCGTATCAACCTAACCCTAACCCTAACCCACCTATAATAGCTATCGTATCAACCTAACCCTAACCCCCCTATAATAGCTACCGTATCAACCTAACCCTAACCTTAACCCCCCTATAATAGCTATCGTACCAACCTAACCCTAACCCACCTATAATAGCTACCGTATCAACCTAACCCTAACCCTAACCCACCTATAATAGCTATCGTATCAACCTAACCCTAACCCCCCTATAATAGCTACCGTATCAACCTAACCCTAACCCACCTATAATAGCTATCGTACCAACCTAACCCTAACCCACCTATAATAGCTACCGTATCAACCTAACCCTAACCCACCTATAATAGCTATCGTACCAACCTAACCCTAACCCACCTATAATAGCTATCGTATCAACCTAACCCTAACCCACCTATAATAGCTATCGTACCAACCTAACCCTAACCCACCTATAATAGCTATCGTACCAACCTAACCCTAACCCACCTATAATAGCTATCGTACCAACCTAACCCTAACCCACCTATAATAGCTACCGTATCAACCTAACCCTAACCCACCTATAATAGCTATCGTACCAACCTAACCCTAACCCACCTATAATAGCTACCGTATCAACCTAACCCTAACCCACCTATAATAGCTATCGTATCAACCTAACCCTAACCCACCTATAATAGCTATCGTACCAACCTAACCCTAACCCACCTATAATAGCTATCGTACCAACCTAACCCTAACCCACCTATAATAGCTACCGTACCAACCTAACCCTAACCCACCTATAATAGCTATCGTATCAACCTAACCCTAACCCTAACCCACCTATAATAGCTATCGTATCAACCTAACCCTAACCCACCTATAATAGCTACCGTACCAACCTAACCCTAACCCACCTATAATAGCTATCGTATCAACCTAACCCTAACCCACCTATAATAGCTATCGTATCAACCTAACCCTAACCCACCTATAATAGCTATCGTATCAACCTAACCCTAACCCACCTATAATAGCTATCGTATCAACCTAACCCTAACCCTAACCCACCTATAATAGCTACCGTATCAACCTAACCCTAACCCACCTATAATAGCTACCGTACCAACCTAACCCTAACCCACCTATAATAGCTACCGTATCAACCTAACCCTAACCCACCTATAATAGCTACCGTATCAACCTAACCCTAACCCACCTATAATAGCTATCGTACCAACCTAACCCTAACCCACCTATAATAGCTATCGTATCAACCTAACCCTAACCCACCTGTAATAGCTATCGTATCAACCTAACCCTAACCCACCTATAATAGCTATCGTATCAACCTAACCCTAACCCACCTATAATAGCTATCGTATCAACCTAACCCTAACCCACCTATAATAGCTATCGTACCAACCTAACCCTAACCCTAACCCACCTATAATAGCTATCGTATCAACCTAACCCTAACCCACCTATAACAGCTATCGTATCAACCTAACCCTAACCCACCTATAATAGCTATCGTACCAACCTAACCCTAACCCACCTATAATAGCTACCGTATCAACCTAACCCTAACCCTAACCCACCTATAATAGCTATCGTATCAACCTAACCCTAACCCCACCTATAATAGCTACCGTATCAACCTAACCCTAACCCTAACCCACCTATAATAGCTATCGTACCATCCTAACCCTAACCCACCTATAATAGCTATCGTACCAACCTAACCCTAACCCACCTATAATAGCTACCGTATCAACCTAACCCTAACCCTAACCCACCTATAATAGCTATCGTATCAACCTAACCCTAACCCCCCTATAATAGCTACCGTATCAACCTAACCCTAACCCTAACCCACCTATAATAGCTATCGTACCAACCTAACCCTAACCCACCTATAATAGCTATCGTACCAACCTAACCCTAACCCACCTATAATAGCTATCGTATCAACCTAACCCTAACCCACCTATAATAGCTATCGTACCAACCTAACCCTAACCCACCTATAATAGCTATCGTACCAACCTAACCCTAACCCACCTATAATAGCTACCGTATCAACCTAACCCTAACCCTAACCCACCTATAATAGCTATCGTACCAACCTAACCCTAACCCTAACCCACCTATAATAGCTATCGTATCATCCTAACACTAACCCACCTATAATAGCTATCGTACCAACCTAACCCTAACCCACCTATAATAGCTATCGTATCAACCTAACCCTAACCCACCTATAATAGCTACCGTATCAACCTAACCCTAACCCTAACCCACCTATAATAGCTATCGTATCAACCTAACCCTAACCCTAACCCACCTATAATAGCTATCGTATCAACCTAACCCTAACCCACCTATAATAGCTATCGTATCAACCTAACCCTAACCCACCTATAACAGCTATCGTATCAACCTAACCCTAACCCACCTATAACAGCTATCGTATCAACCTAACCCTAACCCACCTATAATAGCTACCGTATCAACCTAACCCTAACCCTAACCCACCTATAATAGCTATCGTACCAACCTAACCCTAACCCACCTATAATAGCTATCGTACCAACCTAACCCTAACCCACCTATAATAGCTATCGTACCAACCTAACCCTAACCCTAACCCACCTATAATAGCTACCGTACCAACCTAACCCTAACCTTAACCCCCCTATAATAGCTACCGTACCAACCTAACCCTAACCCTAACCCACCTATAATAGCTATCGTACCAACCTAACCCTAACCCTAACCCACCTATAATAGCTATCGTACCATCCTAACCCTAACCTTAACCCCCCTATAATAGCTATCGTACCAACCTAACCCTAACCCACCTATAATAGCTACCGTATCAACCTAACCCTAACCCTAACCCACCTATAATAGCTATCGTATCAACCTAACCCTAACCCACCTATAATAGCTATCGTACCAACCTAACCCTAACCCACCTATAATAGCTATCGTACCAACCTAACCCTAACCCTAACCCACCTATAATAGCTATCGTATCAACCTAACCCTAACCCACCTATAATAGCTATCGTATCAACCTAACCCTAACCCTAACCCACCTATAATAGCTATCGTATCAACCTAACCCTAACCCACCTATAATAGCTATCGTATCAACCTAACCCTAACCCTAACCCACCTATAATAGCTATCGTATCAACCTAACCCTAACCCACCTATAATAGCTATCGTACCAACCTAACCCTAACCCACCTATAATAGCTATCGTACCAACCTAACCCTAACCCACCTATAATAGCTATCGTATCAACCTAACCCTAACCCACCTATAATAGCTATCGTACCAACCTAACCCTAACCCACCTATAATAGCTATCGTATCAACCTAACCCTAACCCACCTATAATAGCTATCGTATCAACCTAACCCTAACCCTAACCCAACTATAATAGCTATCGTATCAACCTAACCCTAACCCTAACCCACCTATAATAGCTACCGTACCAACCTAACCCTAACCCAACTATAATAGCTATCGTATCAACCTAACCCTAACCCACCTATAATAGCGATCGTATCAACCTAACCCTAACCCTAACCCACCTATAATAGCTATCGTACCAACCTAACCCTAACCCACCTATAATAGCTATCGTATCAACCTAACCCTAACCCTAACCCACCTATAATAGCTATCGTATCAACCTAACCCTAACCCACCTATAATAGCTACCGTATCAACCTAACCCTAACCCTAACCCACCTATAATAGCTATCGTATCAACCTAACCCTAACCCTAACCCACCTATAATAGCTATCGTATCAACCTAACCCTAACCCACCTATAATAGCTACCGTACCAACCTAACCCTAACCCACCTATAATAGCTATCGTATCAACCTAACCCTAACCCAACTATAATAGCTATCGTATCAACCTAACCCTAACCCTAACCCACCTATAATAGCTATCGTATCAACCTAACCCTAACCCCCCTATAATAGCTACCGTACCAACCTAACCCTAACCCTAACCCACCTATAATAGCTATCGTATCAACCTAACCCTAACCCTAACCCACCTATAATAGCTATCGTATCAACCTAACCCTAACCCACCTATAATAGCTACCGTATCAACCTAACCCTAACCCACCTATAATAGCTATCGTATCATCCTAACACTAACCCACCTATAATAGCTATCGTATCAACCTAACCCTAACTCTAACCCACCTATAATAGCTACCGTACCGTACCAATCTAACCCTAACCCTAACCCACCTATAATAGCTACCGTATCAACCTAACCCTAACCCACCTATAATAGCTACCGTATCAACCTAACCCTAACCCTAACCCACCTATAATAGCTATCGTATCAACCTAACCCTAACCCACCTATAATAGCTACCGTATCAACCTAACCCTAACCCACCTATAATAGCTATCGTATCAACCTAACCCACCTATAATAGCTATCGTATCAACCTAACCCTAACCCACCTATAATAGCTACCGTATCAACCTAACCCTAACCCACCTATAATAGCTATCGTACCAACCTAACCCTAACCCACCTATAATAGCTATCGTATCAACCTAACCCTAACCCTAACCCACCTATAATAGCTATCGTACCAACCTAACCCTAACCCACCTATAATAGCTATCGTATCAACCTAACCCTAACCCACCTATAATAGCTACCGTATCAACCTAACCCCAACCCACCTATAATAGCTATCGTATCAACCTAACCCTAACCCACCTATAATAGCTACCGTATCAACCTAACCCTAACCCTAACCCACCTATAATAGCTATCGTATCAACCTAACCCTAACCCACCTATAATAGCTACCGTACCAACCTAACCCTAACCCACCTATAATAGCTATCGTATCAACCTAACCCTAACCCTAACCCACCTATAATAGCTATCGTATCAACCTAACCCTAACCCTAACCCAACTATAATAGCTATCGTATCAACCTAACCCTAACCCAACTATAATAGCTATCGTATCAACCTAACCCTAACCCACCTATAATAGCGATCGTATCAACCTAACCCTAACCCTAACCCACCTATAATAGCTATCGTATCAACCTAACCCTAACCCACCTATAATAGCTATCGTATCAACCTAACCCTAACCCACCTATAATAGCTATCGTACCAACCTAACCCTAACCCACCTATAATAGCTATCGTATCAACCTAACCCTAACCCTAACCCACCTATAATAGCTATCGTATCAACCTAACCCTAACCCACCTATAATAGCTATCGTACCAACCTAACCCTAACCCTAACCCACCTATAATAGCTATCGTACCAACCTAACCCTAACCCCCCTATAATAGCTACCGTACCAACCTAACCCTAACCCTAACCCACCTGTAATAGCTATCGTATCAACCTAACCCTAACCCAACTATAATAGCTATTCTATCAACCTAACCCTAACCCTAACCCACCTATAATAGCTATCGTACCAACCTAACCCTAACCGAGCTGTTATAGCTACCGTCTCAATCTACCAGTTATTGTCCCTCCTCCACCCCCTCCTTCAGTTCTCCCTCCTCCACCCCCTCCTTCAGTTCTCCCTCCTCCACCCCCTCCTTCAGTTCTCCCTCCTCCACCCCCTCCTTCAGTTCTCCCTCCTCCACCTCCTCCTTCAGTTCTCCCTCCTCCACCTCCTCCTTCAGTTCTCCCTCCTCCACCTCCTCCTTCAGTTCTCCCTCCTCCACCTCCTCCTTCAGTTCTCCCTCCTCCACCTCCTCCTTCAGTTCTCCCTCCTCCACCCCCTCCTTCAGTTATCCCTCCTCCACCCCCTCCTTCAGTTCTTTCTCCTCCACCCCCTCCTTCAGTTCTTTCTCCTCCACCCCCTCCTTCAGTTCTCCCTCCTCCACCCCCTCCTTCAGTTCTCCCTCCTCCACCCCCTCCTTCAGTTCTCCCTCCTCCACCTCCTCCTTCAGTTCTCCCTCCTCCACCTCCTCCTTCAGTTCTCCCTCCTCCACCTCCTCCTTCAGTTCTCCCTCCTCCACCTCCTCCTTCAGTTCTCCCTCCTCCACCTCCTCCTTAAGTTCTTTCTCCTCCACCCCCTCCTTCAGTTCTTTCTCCTCCACCCCCTCCTTCAGTTCTTTCTCCTCCACCTCCTCCTTCAGTTCTCCCTCCTCCACCCCCTCCTTCAGTTCTTTCTCCTCCACCTCCTCCTTCAGTTCTCCCTCCTCCACCTCCTCCTTCAGTTCTTTCTCCTCCACCCCCTCCTTCAGTTCTTTCTCCTCCACCCCCTCCTTCAGTTCTCCCTCCTCCACCCCCTCCTTCAGTTATCCCTCCTCCACCCCCTCCTTCAGTTCTCCCTCCTCCACCTCCTCCTTCAGTTCTCCCTCCTCCACCCCCTCCTTCAGTTCTCCCTCCTCCACCTCCTCCTTCAGTTCTCCCTCCTCCACCCCCTCCTTCAGTTCTTTCTCCTCCACCGCCTCCTTCAGTTATCCCTCCTCCACCCCCTCCTTCAGTTCTCCCTCCTCCACCCCCTCCTTCAGTTCTTTCTCCTCCAACCCCTCCTTCAGTTCTCCCTCCTCCACCTCCTCCTTCAGTTCTCCCTCCTCCACCTCCTCCTTCAGTTCTCCCTCCTCCACCTCCTCCTTCAGTTCTCCCTCCTCCACCTCCTCCTTCAGTTCTCCCTCCTCCACCCCCTCCTTCAGTTCTCCCTCCTCCACCTCCTCCTTCAGTTCTTTCTCCTCCACCCCCTCCTTCAGTTATCCCTCCTCCACCTCCTCCTTCAGTTCTCCCTCCTCCACCTCCTCCTTCAGTTCTTTCTCCTCCACCTCCTCCTTCAGTTCTCCCTCCTCCACCCCCTCCTTCAGTTCTTTCTACTCCACCCCCTCCTTCAGTTCTTTCTCCTCCACCTCCTCCTTCAGTTCTCCCTCCTCCACCTCCTCCTTCAGTTCTTTCTCCTCCACCCCCTCCTTCAGTTCTTTCTCCTCCACCCCCTCCTTCAGTTATCCCTCCTCCACCCCCTCCTTCAGTTCTCCCTCCTCCACCCCCTCCTTCAGTTATCCCTCCTCCACCCCCTCCTTCAGTTCTCCCTCCTCCACCCCCTCCTTCAGTTATCCCTCCTCCACCCCCTCCTTCAGTTCTCCCTCCTCCACCTCCTCCTTCAGTTCTCCCTCCTCCACCCCCTCCTTCAGTTCTTTCTCCTCCACCTCCTCCTTCAGTTCTCCCTCCTCCACCCCCTCCTTCAGTTCTTTCTCCTCCAACCCCTCCTTCAGTTCTCCCTCCTCCACCTCCTCCTTCAGTTCTCCCTCCTCCACCTCCTCCTTCAGTTCTCCCTCCTCCACCTCCTCCTTCAGTTCTCCCTCCTCCACCTCCTCCTTCAGTTCTTTCTCCTCCACCCCCTCCTTCAGTTATCCCTCCTCCACCTCCTCCTTCAGTTCTCCCTCCTCCACCCCCTCCTTCAGTTCTTTCTCCTCCACCCCCTCCTTCAGTTCTCCCTCCTCCACCTCCTCCTTCAGTTCTTTCTCCTCCACCCCCTCCTTCAGTTCTCCCTCCTCCACCTCCTCCTTCAGTTCTCCCTCCTCCACCTCCTCCTTCAGTTCTTTCTCCTCCACCTCCTCCTTCAGTTCTCCCTCCTCCACCCCCTCCTTCAGTTATCCCTCCTCCACCCCCTCCTTCAGTTCTCCCTCCTCCACCCCCTCCTTCAGTTCTTTCTCCTCCACCCCCTCCTTCAGTTCTTTCTCCTCCACCCCCTCCTCCAGTTCTTCCTCGTCGCCACCACCTCTCATTCTCCTCTTTCTCTCTCACCTCTCCTTCTCCTCCTCTCTCTATCTCACCTCTCCTTCTCATTCTCTCTCTCTCTCACCTCTCCTTCTCCTCCTCTCTCTCACCTCTCCTTCTCCTCTCTCTCTCTCACCTCTCCTTCTCATTCTCTCTCTCCTCTCCTTCTCTCTTTCACCTCTACTTCTCTCTCTCTCTCTCTCTCTCTCTCTCTCTCTCTCACCTCTCCTTCTCCTCTCTCTCTCACCTCTCCTTCTCCTCCTCTCTCTCACCTCTCTTTCTCCTCTCTCTCTCACCTCTCCTTCTCCTCTCTCTCACCTCTCCTTCTCCTCCTCCTCTCTCACCTCTCCTTCTCCTCTCTCTCACCTCTCTGCTCTCTGTGAAGTGATCTGTCACGACTCAACTTACAACCCCCGTCAGGCAACTGCTCCTTTTGTGCCCGCACAAACACACAGTCACGCCTGCTGCTGTCACACAGATTTCAGTTAACCCTGTCTCTGTCAATTATCCCTGGGAGCGGCTAGCTAGGGCTAGTACCGCTGTCACACCAAAACTCCCTGCTAGTGCCACTGTCACACCAAGACCCCTGCTAGTACCACTGTCACATTGGTCTCTGGAGGGCCTTTATCGACTACAGTCCCGACTGCTCTCTCTTTCAGCATCGCCACAATGAAGAGACAAAAGAGAGATGGGAGGCCATCTGATGCTCAGAGGAGCAGAAAGTAGACAGGTAATGTGTGCGTGTGCATGTGAGTGTGTGTGTCTCTGTGTGTTTGTTTTCCCAGTGAAAGCCATGTAGAGTTCAGTGTTCCAGACAGTAATGGAGGAGTGTATATATAGATATAATACAAAAAAGAAGCCTCAGTTTAGGAAAAGGTTATCTTTAGAAGAAGAAGGATGAATGAAGAATGAAGAAGGATTCTAAAGTTCTTTTGAGAAGGATTCTAAAGTTCTTTTGAGAAGGATTCTAAAGTTCTTTTGAGAAGGATTCTAATGTTCATTTGAGAAGGATTCTAAAGTTCTTTTGAGAAGGATTCTAAAGTTCATTTGAGAAGGATTCTAAAGTTCTTTGTCTAATACACAGAAAGTTGTTTATTCAGAGACAACCTGTTCCAAAAACACAATCTAGTTATGCTTCTGTCATGCATTAGAGTCATGAAGGAACCTATGTATAGCCAATCCTGCTGAAATAAAAGTAAAAGGCTGTGTAGTGTCCAGTGCTCTTAATACACAAATGAGAAGAGATCAGATGATGGTACGACAGTTTGCCTACTGAAAAACAAGCTACAGATTAGTCACAATGTAACCTAGTGATAGCCTTCATAATGGAACCTAGTGATAGGCTTCATAATGTAACCTAGTGATAACCTTCATAATGTAACCTAGTGATAACCTTCATAATGTAACCTAGTGTTAGCCTTCATAATGTAACCTAGTGATAGCCTTCATAATGTAACCTAGTGATAGCCTTCATAATGGAACCTAGTGATAGCCTTCATAATGGAACCTAGTGATAGGCTTCATAATGTAACCTAGTGATAACCTTCATAATGTAACCTAGTGTTAGCCTTCATAATGTAACCTAGTGTTAGCCTTCATAATGTAACCTAGTGATAGCCTTCATAATGTAACCTAGTGATAGCCTTCATAATGTAACCTAGTGATAGCCTTCATAATGTAACCTAGTGATAGCCTTCATAATGTAACCTAGTGATAGCCTTCATAATGTAACCTAGTGATAGCCTTCATAATGTAACCTAGTGATAGCCTTCATAATGTAACCTAGTGATAGCCTTCATAATGTAACCTAGTGATAACCTTCATAATGTAACCTAGTGATAACCTTCATAATGTAACCTAGTGATAGCCTTCATAATGGAACCTAGTGATAGCCTTCGTAATGTAATCTAGTGATAGCCTTCTTAATGTAACCTAGTGATAGCCTTCATAATGTAACCTAGATATAGTCCTCAAAATGGAACCTAGTGATAGCCTTCATAATGTAACCTAGTGATAACCTTCATAATGTAACCTAGTGATAACCTTCATAATGTAACCTAGTGATAACCTTCATAATGTAACCTAGTGATAACCTTCATAATGGAACCTAGTGATAGCCTTCATAATGTAATCTAGTGATAGCCTTCATAATGTAACCTAGTGATAGCCTTCATAATGTAACCTAGTGATAACCTTCATAATGTAACCTAGTGATAACCTTCATAATGTAACCTAGTGATAGCCTTCATAATGGAACCTAGTGATAGCCTTCGTAATGTAACCTAGTGATAACCTTCATAATGTAACCTAGTGATAACCTTCATAATGTAACCTAGATATAGTCCTCAAAATGTAATCTAGTGATAGCCTTCATAATGTAACCTAGATATAGTCCTCAAAATGGAACCTAGTGATAGCCTTCATAATGGAACCTAGTGATAGCCTGTCCTCATTGAATGGAACCTAGAGATAGCCTGTCCTTTGAATGGAACCTAAAGATAGCCTGTCCTCATTGAATGGAACCTAGAGATAGCCTGTCCTCATTGAATGGAACCTTGTGAAGCCTGTCCTCATTGAATGGAACCTAGAGATAGCCTGTCCTCATTGAATGGAACCTAGAGATAGCCTGTCCTCACTGAATGGAACCTAGAGATAGCCTGTCCTCATTGAATGGAACCTAGAGATAGCCTGTCCTCATTGAATGGAACCTAGAGATAGCCTGTCCTCATTGAATGGAACCTAGAGATAGCCTGTCCTCATTGAATGGAACCTAGAGATAGCCTGTCCTCATTGAATGGAACCTAGAGATAGCCTGTCTTCATTGAATGGAACCTAGAGATAGCCTGTCCTCATTGAATGGAACCTAGAGATAGCCTGTCCTCATTGAATGGAACCTAGAGATAGCCTGTCTTCATTGAATGGAACCTAGAGATAGCCTGTCCTCATTGAATGGAACCTAGAGATAGCCTGTCCTCATTGAATGGAACCTAGAGATAGCCTGTCCTCATTGAATGGAACCTAGAGATAGCCTGTCCTCATTGAATGGAACCTAGAGATAGCCTGTCCTCATTGAATGGAACCTAGTGATAGCCTTCATAATGTAATCTAGTGATAGCCTTCATAATGTAACCTAGATATAGTCCTCAAAATGTAATCTAGTGATAGCCTTCATAATGTAACCTAGATATAGTCCTCAAAATGTAATCTAGTGATAGCCTTCATAATGTAACCTAGATATAGTCCTCAAAATGTAATCTAGTGATAGCCTTCATAATGTAATCTAGTGATAGCCTTCATAATGTAATCTAGTGATAGCCTTCATAATGTAACCTAGATATAGTCCTCAAAATGTAATCTAGTGATA
The DNA here is from genome assembly GCF_965601325.2 of Salmo salar. Classification (NCBI taxonomy): domain Eukaryota; kingdom Metazoa; phylum Chordata; class Actinopteri; order Salmoniformes; family Salmonidae; genus Salmo; species Salmo salar. Next base: position 86,942,679 of record NC_138296.1, on the reverse strand, counting down.
GCCTTCATAATGTAACCTAGATATAGTCCTCAAAATGGAACCTAGTGATAGCCTTCATAATGTAATCTAGTGATAGCCTTCATAATGTAACCTAGATATAGTCCTCAAAATGGAACCTAGTGATAGCCTTCATAATGTAATCTAGTGATAGCCTTCATAATGTAACCTAGATATAGTCCTCAAAATGGAACCTAGTGATAGCCTTCATAATGTAATCTAGTGATAGCCTTCATAATGTAACCTAGATATAGTCCTCAAAATGGAACCTAGTGATAGCCTTCATAATGTAACCTAGTGATAACCTTCATAATGTAACCTAGTGATAGCCTTCATAATGGAACCTAGTGATAGCCTTCATAATGTAATCTAGTGATAGCCTTCATAATGTAACCTAGATATAGTCCTCAAAATGGAACCTAGTGATAGCCTTCATAATGTAACCTAGTGATAACCTTCATAATGTAACCTAGTGATAGCCTTCATAATGGAACCTAGTGATAGCCTGTCCTCATTGAATGGAACCTAGAGATAGCCTGTCTTCATTGAATGGAACCTAGAGACAGCCTGTCCTCATTGAATGGAACCGAAAAGCTGTCGGTGGTGTCCAGTGCTCTTAACACACAAAAGAGATCCCATCAGATAATGCTCTGGTGGTCAGCCATAGAAAATGAGAAAGAAGAAAAAATAACTTGATCATGCGTTATATGAAATGTGTAGCCAGCCTTGAGGAGTAGAAGTCAAGGGCTGTTGTGTAGTGTCCAGCATTAATAAAACACAATACACGACATCAGAGGATTTTATGATGGTTTGGTCATAGAAACAGAGAAAGAAGAGAGGAAGGTCCTGAGGGTTATTAGATGTCATGATCATACTCATCGTCCTGCTAATGTGCCATCTGGAAAACTGACAGCTGATTGGTCCTCTGACCCCACCTCGAGCCCCAGTGACCCAATGATTGACAAGGATACACCTGAGGGTGCCAGGAGCTCATTGTGCCTGTCCCAAACATAACGCTATTCCCAATGTAGTGCACTACTTTTGACCCTATGGGCCCTGGCCAACAGTAGTGCACTTTGTAGTGAATAGGGTACCATTTGTGATGCAGAGAAGGCTTTATGTCTATAATCATTCTCCTAATTCAACAAGCATTACTTTATGTCTCCATAATCATGCTCCTAATTCGATAAGCATTACTTTATGTCTCCATAATCATGCTCCTAATTCGATAAGCATTACTTTATGTCTATAATCATTCTCCTAATTCAACAAGCATTACTTCATGTCTCAATAATCGTTCTCCTAATTCAACAAGCATTACTTTATGTCTACATAATCATGCTCCTAATTCGATAAGCATTACTTTATGTCTCTATAATCATGCTCCTAATTTGACAAGCATTACTTCATGTCTCAATAATCGTTCTCCTAATTCAACAAGCATTACTTTATGTCTCTATAATCATGCTCCTAATTTGACAATCATTACTTTATGTCTCTATAATCATGCTCCTAATTCAATGAGCATTACTTATCAAGCATCCACACCTCATCTAGTGCTTTAACCAAGGAGCAACGAGGATAGGCTTCTCTCATCTCTGTGAAATAAAATAACATGGCACCATTCTCTGTTCTTGCATTTTTCCGGTAGCGGAGTGGTTTGGGCGACAGTCAGATAGCCCTAAGTGTGTGTATCTGTGTGTGTGTGTGTGTGTGTGTGTGTGTGTGTGTGTGTGTGTGTGTGTGTGTGTGTGTGTGTGTGTGTGTGTGTGTGTGTGTGTGTGTGTGTGTGTGTGTGTGTGTGTGTGTGTGTGTGTGTGTGTGTGTGTGTGGCATGAATCTGTGTGTGTGTGTGTGTGTGTGTGTGTGTGTGTGTGTGTGTGTGTGTGTGTGTGTGTGTGTGTGTGTGTGTGTGTGTGTGTGTCTCTTGTCATAAGACATCCAGGACCAAGAGGAGGCGACACTCCAAACAGGATTTTCCAAATGGAAAATGTAGATTATTCCATTCCAGGCATTTGCATTGTGCCTTAACGAAACCACCACAATAAAACACATTGTTTCTAAGAAACTGTAAGGAAAAAGAAGATTAATACGTATTTTAGTGTCTTCTATACGTCTCTTTCATTTTCCTCTTTATATGTCATTGATTTTAGTCAATTTAACTGCCCAGAAGTTCTCTCGTTTGGTCCACAACAGCAGAACACAACAGTGTGACAGACAGAGAACAAGAAGCAGGGTCGTATTCAATAAAAACCAGACAGAAGAAAACAAACAGCAAAACATCTCATTCCAAAATCATGTGCATTAATATGGAGTTGGTCCCCCCCTTTACTGCTATAACAGCCTCCACTCTTCTGGGAAGGCTTTCCACTAGATGTTGGAACATTGCTACGGGGACTTGCTTCCATTCAGCCACAAGAACATTAGTGAGGTTGGACACTGATGTTGGGCGACTAGGCCTGGCTCACATTAGGCATTCCAATTCATCCCAAAGGCGTTCGAGCGGGGTTGAGATCAGGGCTCTGTGCAGGCCAGGCCAAGTTCTAGACAAACCATTTATGTATGGACCTCGCTTTGTGCACTGGGGCATTGTCATGCTGAAACAGGAAATGGCCTTACCCCAAACTGTTGCTACAAAGTTGGCACAGAAGCACAGAATCATCTAGAATGTCATTGTGTGCTGTAGCGTTATGATTTCCCTTCATTGAAACTAAGGGGCCCAACCATGAAAAACAGCAACAGACCAGTATACCTCATCCACCAAATTTTACAGTTAGCACTATGCATTGGGGCAGGTAGCATTCTCCTGGCATCTGCCAAACCAAGTTTTGTCCGTAAGACTTTCCCAATAAGAAACACTTGTTTTCCTTTTACAATGCAAAGCATTTTGCTGCGTTTAAAAAAAAGTGCCAGTAATGAATACAACCCAGGGAACCAGCAAAAGCAACCAGCTGATCGAACTGAATGGGGATTTAGCCTTACTGTTATTTATCCGTACTGTTACCTCTCTTTATTATTATTATTATTATTATTATTATATATTTCCCAATCAGCCCTGAATGCTGATTTGCTAAAAGCCATGGTATATCAAACCATATAGCACGGGTATGACAAAACATGTGTTTTTAGTGTTCTAATTACATTGGTAACCAGATTATAATAGCAATAAGGCACCTCGGGGGTTTGTGGTACATATACAATATACAACGGCTAAGGGTCTGTATCCAGGCCCTCTGCGTTGTGTCGTGCTTAAGAACAGCCCTTAGCCGGGGCATATTGGCCATATACCACACCTCCTCGGGCCTTATTGCGTAACTCTACCTCGCTCCTAACTAGTCATCATTCACTTGGCTACTTGTATATAACAGTACACTGACATAGTATATTTGAGGTATATTCTGTACATTTTACAATATATCATTCTTGTTTTATTACTTTCTTTTTTAATTACTATATTATCTACTATTTTTTGTAAATTTTTATTGCTGACATAGTATTTGTATTTGTGACTGTTCTAGTTTTACTGCTTGTTTATACTGCTTTGTTGAGGAAGCTCTCAAGTAAGCATTTCATTGCACTGTTTACACTATCCTGTGCATATGACGAATTAACTTAAATTAGATTTGATTTACTTCAGCGCCATCTGTTGACTGGTGGAAGCACTGCGTTCAGACAGTAATTCATTGATAGATTGATAGGCTGTCTGGCCTCTCTGGGTGTACAGATGCACAGAGGGTAAAAACAGGACAATGTCATTCACTACAGTTAATCTGTCATTCAGTTTAGAGTCAATCTGTCTGGACTGCAACAGAGTGACTCTGGCATCTGTGGTCAAAGGTTCAACAGCTAACTAGCAACAGAGAGAAAGCCAAAATCTATAACTGACCCTTAGCTCTTAAACCTAACCTTAACAAACCCTTAACCCTGACCCTAACAATAACCCTAACCCTACTAGCAGATACACTTAGACCTTCAGTCATTGTGCTAACACTAGCTAACATTGGCTCGCGAAACTACCCTTCGTTCATACTGGACACAGTCTCCGTGAGTTCATCTGACTCTGGGGAAGTAGATAAAGGGCCTCATCCATTTAACCTTATCTTAACCATTTCTGAAATATTGTTTTACACTTCAGAAAAGTCTATATCAGGGCTGCCCAACCCTCTTCCTGGAGATCTACTGTCCTGTAGGTTTTCAGTCCAACCCTAATTTAGCATATCTGATTCAGCTAGTTAAGGTCTTGTTGAGCAGCTAATTAGTAGAATCAGGTGTGTTAAATTAGGGTTGAACTGAAAACCCACAGGACGGTAGATCTCCAGGAAGAGGGTTGGACTGAACCTACAGGACAGTAGATCTCCAGGAAGAGGGTTGGACTGATAACCTACAGGACAGTAGATCTCCAGGAAGAGGGTTGGACTGAAAACCCACAGGACGGTAGATCTCCAGGAAGAGGGTTGGACTGATAACCTACAGGACAGTAGATCTCCAGGAAGAGGGTTGGACTGATAACCTACAGGACAGTAGATCTCCAGGAAGAGGGTTGGACTGATAACCTACAGGACGGTAGATCTCCAGGAAGAGGGTTGGACTGATAACCTACAGGACGGTAGATCTCCAGGAAGAGGGTTGGACTGATAACCTACAGGACAGTAGATCTCCAGGAAGAGGGTTGGACTGATAACCTACAGGACAGTAGATCTCCAGGAAGAGGGCTGGACTGATAACCTACAGGACAGTAGATCTCCAGGAAGAGGGTTGGACTGAAAACCCACAGGACGGTAGATCTCCAGGAAGAGGGTTGGACTGAAAACCCACAGGACGGTAGATCTCCAGGAAGAGGGTTGGACTGAAAACCCACAGGACGGCAGATCTCCAGGAAGAGGGTTGGACTGAAAACCCACAGGACGGTAGATCTCCAGAAAGAGGGTTGGACTGAAAACACACAGGCCGGCAGATCTCCAGGAAGAGGGTTGGACTGATAACCTACAGGACAGTAGATCTCCAGGAAGAGGGTTGGACTGAAAACCTACAGGACAGTAGATCTCCAGAAAGAGGGTTGGACTGAAAACACACAGGCCGGCAGATCTCCAGGAAGAGGGTTGGACTGAAAACACACAGGCCGGCAGATCTCCAGGAAGAGGGTTGGACTGATAACCTACAGGACAGTAGATCTCCAGGAAGAGGGTTGGACTGAAAACACACAGGACGGCAGATCTCCAGGAGGAGGGTTGGACTGATAACACACAGGATGGCAGATCTCCAGGAAGAGGGTTGGACTGATAACACACAGGATGGTAGATCTCCAAGAAGAGGGTTGTACTGAAAACACGCAGGACGGTAGATCTCCAGGAAGAAGGTTGGGCAGCCCTGTTCTATATAGCCCTTTTCCTGCATTGAAGACTCATATATTGTACACACATTCTCTATTATTATGTTATACAGAGAGATAATATTCTTTATACTATTATTGTGTTATACAGAGAGATAATATTCTTTATACTATTATTATGTTATACAGAGAGATTATATTCTTTATACTATTATTATGTAATACAGAGACATAATATTCTTTATACCTGGTCAAGTGTGGACTTGACAACCATCTGGGGGACAGAGAAAGAGGAGAGAGGAGAATAAAGTGACCATAGTGCAGTGGTCCCAAACTCCATACCCACAGGCCACCAAAAGTGGCTTGTGGGCCTGATGTGGTTTGTGAGCCGGGAGTTTGAGACCACTACTTATGCAAAACAAATACCTAATTTGGTAAAAATGATATATCATGCATCAATACAGAACTTAGAGAAAACCCATAACACTTGGAGTGGAGGACTCTCTATTGCACAGCAGATGCTGTTTCTCTAATGTTGTCATGCCCATATTTTTCCACTAGATGGCGAGACTCAACTGGAAGAATGGACATCACACTGTAACTCGTGCACAGGGAATAAAAGTGGTTTAAGATTGTTGAACGAATACTAGGAAAAGAGTGTACCATGACATTCACTAAGTCGTAATAGTTTTCATACAGTGGCCCTAAAAGCACCAAATTAAAAAACGAGTTACTTGATCACGTTTAGTATCCAGCCAGGTCACCCTATAAGTCAGTATTAAACGTCAGTCCACGTCTGTGGACGTCGGAAGATGACGTGGAAACCGGCCAGTAGGGGCAACAGTGAGCACTGTTACCTTCAAGTAGGTTTCAGTTTTGCTAGAGCGTTGAGGATTGTGGATGAGCATAAGCATCTGATTCCAAAGGTTGAGAGTACCCTGAACTTAACCATTCGGAGTTAATGCATAACCTTAACCATTCGGAGTTAATGCTTAACCTTAAGAATTTGGTGCTAATGCCTGAACTTACATCAAGGTCTCACAGTCTCACGTCGGAATTAGATGTTCATCCATCTTTCTCAACATGTCACATTTAGAAGGTTAGACATTAACTCCTATTTTTTTTGTTTAGGGTTAAGTTTAGGCATTAACTCAGAAATCTTAAGGTTAGACATTAACTCTGAAAGGTTAATGTAAGGTTAAGGTTTGGGATAAGCATAAAACAAAAATCTCAATAACATCTTTGCATCGCTGGATTCAAACATGCAACCTTTTGCCCCAGAGGCAGAAATATCTACTTGAAGGTAACCGTGCTCACTGTTGCCCAGTGGCCACCTTCCACGTCATCTCCCGATGTCCTCAGACGTGGATGGACGTCTAATATTGACCTGGCTGGAACTTAACCTTAACCTTAAATTAACCATTTTGAAATGTGACGTTTGACAAACATGGATGAATGTCTAATTCTGACGTGGGACTGTGAGACCTGGTAGCAGCAGCTGAGAAATACGTTTACTTAAAAGAGTTCATAAATTACATATGAGATGACGTAGCCACTTAGCAGAGCCTCCAACAGTTAGCTAATCTCTAACACAAATTCAACTTCACAGCCACATTATACATTATATATCCAGTCATTAAATCTGGCATTTACTTTGCTCTCAACGGGAACCACTAAAATGGTTTATAGTCCAAGCCATGATTACACTATGATGATGAATCACAATTAGGTAGTTTGGTATTGTGCACCTAGTGTGTGTGTGTGTGTGTGTGTGTGTGTGTGTGTGTGTGTGTGTGTGTGTGTGTGTGTGTGTGTGTGTGTGTGTGTGTGTGTGTGTGTGTGTGTGTGTGTGTGTGTGTGAGGAATGATAAATGCCATGAGTGAACCGTTTAACATGTGAACGTACATGTATATATCAAAAAAAATGTAGGACCATTCAACCAAATTTATTTATAACGATATGAAGCGTGAACGTCCAATTAATTCAGTTCCAAACAGTTGCGTTATTGGAATTCACTACACAATATAATAGCCACTGTACTAACAGGAGCCCTGCGCTGTTTACAACCTGCAAAAGGTGGGGGTTATCATGCCTGTATATACAGTGCCTTCGGAAAGTATTCAGACCACTTCACTTTTTCCACATTTTGTTACGTTACAGCCTTATTCTAAAATTGATTAAATAAAATGTTTTCCTCAGCAATCTACACACAATACCACATAATGACAAAGCAAAAACAGGTTTTTAGAAATGTTTGCAAATGTATTAAAAATAAAAACAGAAATACCTTATTTACATAAGTATTCAGACTCTTTGTTATGAGACTCGTAATTGAACTCAGGTGCATCCTGTTTCCTTTGATCATCCTTGAAATGTTTCTACAACTTGATTGGAATCCACCTGTGGTAAATTCAATTGATTGGACATCATTTGGAAAGACACAATCCTGTCTATATAGGGTCTTCGGCTTGGCTTCGGGACAAGTCTCTGAATGTACTTGAGTGGCCCAGCTAGAGCCCGGACTTGAACCCGATCGAACATCACTGGAGAGACCTGAAAATAGCTGTGCAGCAACACTCCCCATGGGCTTCCTGTGTGGGCTTCCTGTGTGGACTCAGTGTTTGGGGCCTGCTCCCTAGAGCCTGGGAGCTGGCAGTGTGATAACTCTACTGCCTAAGCATGGTACAGCACAGGCCAGTTTTTCACTGACTCCCACTCAGGGTCAATAGAGTATGTCTCTCTCAACCAGGTCAGTATTGAAGTCCATCCATGTCTGGGGACGTCGGTAGATGACGTGTAAATCGACCACTAGGGGCAACAGTGAGCGCTGTTACCTTCAAGAAGGTTTTGGTTTTTCCTGGGTGTTGTGGATGGGGATGGGGTCTTTTACTCCAGGTTGGTCTCTCTTCCTTCCTGTCTTTTACTCCAGGATGGTCTCTCTCCCTACCTGTCTTTGACTCCAGGTTGGTCTCTCTTCCTTCCTGTCTTTTACTCCAGGTTGGTCTCTCTCCCTACCTGTCTTTGACTCCAGGTTGGTCTCTCTTCCTTCCTGTCTTTTACTCCAGGTTGGTCTCTCTTCCTTCCTGTCTTTTACTCCAGGTTGGTCTCTCTTCCTTCCTGTCTTTTACTCCAGGTTGGTCTCTCTCCCTTCCTGTCTTTTACTCCAGGTTGGTCTCTCTTCCTTCCTGTCTTTGACTCCAGGTTGGTCTCTCTCCCTACCTGTCTTTTATTCGAGGTGGAGCCCATATTAATCCTGGTGATACGGTAAATGGGGCTGTATCAAGAAGCCCTCCAGGAACAGAAATTGGGAGAGGAAATAAAAATAATAGCAGCCATTTCGGAGCCACCAACCCGCTTATGCACAATAGTAATTTAGTCCTTAAACAACAAGAATAGATAGATTCTCCAGTGCACTCTTATTTCCTCTACCTCTCTGACACGTTCTAGCTATCTAGCTTTCATCTCTTCTATATGTGTTTCTCTCTCTTTCTTTCTATCTCGCTCTCTCGATCTCTCTCTCTCTCTCCCTTGCTCTATCCATTCTCTCCAACCCATCTATTTCCCCTGACTCTGTAAGACAGATGGGAAGCTAAGCCCTCTGCAATGTTAGTACACATCAGTCAGTAACCTGTTCAGATCCATCATAAAGTTGGCGCTCTAGCAATCAATTTAACTACTTTATAAAATCTATAAAAGGTGTACTCCTGGTAATGTCTTACTCTCTTTCTCTCTTCCCCACTTCCTTCCCCCATCCTTTTCTCTATCTCCTCTATCTTCCTATCCCCACCCCTCTATTTCTCCACATCCCCTCTCCCATCTTCCCTCCCCCACTCATCTATCTCTTTATCTCCCCCTCCTCTTCCTACACTCTCCATCCCTCTAAGGGTAGCCATGCCTCACATTTCCCCTCTTTATCTCCCCCTCCTCTTCCTACACTCTCCATCCCTCTAAGGGTAGCCATGCCTCACGTTTCCCCTCTTTATCTCCCCCTCCTCTTCCTACACTCTCCATCCCTCTAAGGGTAGCCATGCCTCACATTTCCCCTCTTTATCTCCCCCTCCTCTTCCTCCACTCTCCATCCCTCTAAGGGTAGCCATGCCTCACATTTCCCCTCTTTATCTCCCCCTCCTCTTCCTACACTCTCCATCCCTCTAAGGGTAGCCATGCCTCACATTTCCCCTCTTAATCTCCCCCTCCTCTTCCTCCACTCTCCATCCCTCTAAGGGTAGCCATGCCTCACATTTCCCCTCTTTATCTCCCCCTCCTCTTCCTCCACTCTCCATCCCTCTAAGGGTAGCCATGCCTCACATTTCCTCTCTTAATCTCCCCCTCCTCTTCCTCCACTCTCCATCCCTCTAAGGGTAGCCATGCTTCACATTTCCCCTCTTTATCTCCCCCTCCTCTTCCTCCACTCTCCATCCCTCTAAGGGTAGCCATGCCTCATATTTACCCTCTTAATCTTCCCCTCCTCCCTCCTGCCTCCTGTCTCCTTCATCCTGCCTCCTCCATCTTCCCTCTTCCCTCTTCCCTCTTCCCTCTTCCCTCCTGCCTCCTGTCTCCTTCATCCTGCCTCCTCCATCTTCCCTCTTCCCTCTTCCCTCTTCCCTCCTGCCTCCTGTCTCCTTCATCCTGCCTCCTCCATCTTCCCTCTTCCCTCTTCCCTCTTCCCTCTTCCCTCCTCCCTCATTCCTCCTGTTTCCTCCCTCCTCCCTCCTCCCTCCTCCCTCCTCCCTCTTCCCTCCTCCCCCCTCCCTCCTGTTTCCTCCCTCCTCCCTCTTCCCTCCTCCCCCCTCATTTTTGTTTTATCTCCTCCCTCCTCGCTCCTCCCACTCCTCTGCCCACTCTTCCACCACATCTCTCTGGGACATGAGACCTTTTCACACACCCACCTCTTTGAAGTGTGTGTGGGTGGGAGGATATCTGTGTGTGTGTGTGTATGCCTGCATGTATTTAGCTTTGTATGTGTGTGTGTGTATACATGCATGTATTTAGCTGTGTGTGTGTGTGTGTGTGTGTGTGTGTGTGTGTGTGTGTGTGTGTGTGTGTGTGTGTGTGTGTGTGTGTGTGTGTGTGTGTGTGTGTGTGTGTGTGTGTGTGTGTGTGTGTGTGTGTGTGTGTGTGTGCTTTGTGGGTGGATAGGGGGATGCACTACTTTATTCCTTTATTCTGTCTCCGTCCCCCAGGGAGATACTCTCCAGACCAGACTCTATACTTTATTCCTTTATTCTGTCTCCGTCCCCCAGGGAGATACTCTCCAGACCAGACTCTATACTTTATTCCTTTATTCTGTCTCTGTCCCACAGGGAGATACTCTCCAGACCAGACTCTATACTTTATTCCTTTATTCTGTCTCTGTCCCCCAGGGAGATACTCTCCAGACCAGACTCTATACTTTATTCCTTTATTCTGTCTCTGTCCCACAGGGAGATACTCTCCAGACCAGACTCTATACTTTATTCCTTTATTCTGTCTCTGTCCCACAGGGAGATACTCTCCAGATCAGACTCTATACATAATTTCTTTATTCTGTCTCCATCCCCCAAGGAGAGTCTGTATTGGCCAATTAGATTGTTCCTTCTGTCATGATATAAATTAATTGGTTTCAAATTCAATAATAGGAACCCTGTGAATTGCTGCACTGTTATGAGCCGATTTGAACTCTAGTTGATATACCCCTGTGACAATATATCCATCGTGCTGGAGAGACAGAGACAGCTTGAGAGTTTCTGTGTGTGCACGTGTCTGCTTGCTCACTTGAGAGACTGTGGGTGTATGCATTCGTGTGTGCACCAAAAAAGTAATTTTAGATTTTATCCAAATTGATTTTATCCAATTGGTCAGACCAGCGTTGGATAGACCTATACACGGAAGCTTCCTGTTAAGTTTCTGCCTATAGGAGGTGAGCGACAAGATGGAGTCATGGTCAGATTTGCCAAAAGGAGGGCGGGGGAGGGCCTTGTATGCATCGCGGAAGTTCGATTAGCAGTGGTCGAGCGTGTTACTCGCTCATGTACAGCAATCGATATGCTGATAGAATTTAGGTAGCCTTGTTCTCAAATTAGCTTTGTTAAAATCCCCAGCTACAATAAATGCAGCCTCAGGATATATGGTTTCCAGTTTGCATAAAGTCCAGTGAAGTTACTTGAGGGCCGTCTTGGTATCCACTTGCGGGGAGATATACATGGCTGTGACGATAACCAAGGAGAGTTTGGGAGATAATACGGTCGGTGTTTGTAGTGTAGATATAGTTTTATACATTTAATTCAGGGGAGAAAGAGGGGGAAGGGGGTTAAATATGAGTGATCTTCAATCTGCATCAAATTCACATACAGACAATCTGTGTTTATTAATGTCACTGGGGGTCCATAATCCTGTATGTGAAATGTAATACAATCCTTTGGAGTGTTACAGTGCTACAGTATTGTCACGTTCGTCGTAGTAAGTGGACCAAGGCGCAGCGGGTCGAGTGCTCATCTTAACCTTATTTGTGAACACTTAATAAACAAAACAAGAAACGAACTAACTAACAGTCTTGCAGGCTAAATACAGCAGTACAAAGAACAATCTCCCACAATTCCCATAACAAACATACTCCTAAATATAGGACCTTCAATCAGAGGCAACGATAAACAGCTGCCTCCAATTGAAGGCCCCAATCCCAATACCTAAACATAGATCTAAACACCCTAGCACAGACATAGAAATATACAACATAGAACTTAACCAAAAAACCCCAGACTAAATAAATCAAACGCCCCTCTACATAAACACACACTCAAAACCATATAAAACAAATACCCCCTGCCACGTCCTGACCAAACTATAATACCAAATAACCCCTTTACTGGTCAGGACGTGACAAGTATCTATGTTCGGTGAGGGGGATGAAGACGGGGTTGACATGAGGGTCCGTGTGTGAATGTTACATGACGTGTGTGTGTGTGTGTGTGTGTGTGTGTGTGTGTGTGTGTGTGTGTGTGTGTGTGTGTGTGTGTGTGTGTGTGTGTGTGTGTGTGTGTGTGTGTGTGTGTGTGTGTGTGTGTGGAATGTTATATAGATCAGTCTGTGTTTGTTGACATCACTGCGGGTTCACTGGGTCCACCCGAGGTTGATGGTGTGTGTGTTGTGTTCACCTGGTGTCCCACATGTACATTACTTCCTGATTAGACCTTGATTAGATACTGAATAGACCCTGATTAGAAGGGACAGAAAGGAAACCAGAAGTGTCCTCCAGGACCACAAAGCAGCGTGTAAGATGGGCTACATCTTACTCACTGCTCTCTGTACTAAAGATATGCATCATCTGTACATAATGTAATAACATGTAATTTAGTAGACGGTTTTTCTTATGGTTGGCCCCAGCAGGAATCAAACTCACGACCCTGGCGTTGCAAGCGCCATGCTCTACCAACTGATCTACACATGATCTGTACTTGATCTATACATGTGATCTATATGTGATCTATACATGTGATCTACATGTTATCTATATGTGATCTTTATGTGATCTATACACAATCTACATGTGATCTATATGTGATCTATACTTGGTCTATACATGACCTATACATGATAAATATCACAAGCTGTGGTTTGTAACATGTAATAAAACCCACAGCATCCTGAATGTCGACTAGGTTGTCTAGTCAGACTGCTACTACAGCTTCATCCACAAGACTGTGTTGTCTAGTCAGACTTCTACTACAGCTTCATCCACAAGACTGTGTTGTCTAGTCAGACTGCTACTACTGCTTCATCCACAAGACTCTGTTGTCTAGTCAGACTGCTACTACAGCTTCATCCACAAGACTGTGTTGTCTAGTCAGACTGCTACTACAGCTTCATCCACAAGACTGTGTTGTCTAGTCAGACTGCTACTACTGCTTCATCCACAAGACTGTGTTGTCTAGTCAGACTTCTACTACAGCTTCATCCACAAGACTGTGTTGTCTAGTCAGACTTCTACTACAGCTTCATCCACAAGACTGTGTTGTCTAGTCAGACTGCTACTACTGCTTTATCCACAAGACTCTGTTGTCTAGTCAGACTGCTACTACAGCTTCATCCACAAGACTGTGTTGTCTAGTCAGACTGCTACTACTGCTTCATCCACAAGACTCTGTTGTCTAGTCAGACTGCTACTACAGCCTCATCCACAAGACTGTGTTGTCTAGTCAGACTGCTACTACAGCCTCATCCACAAGACTGTTGTCTTCTGTTGTTTCTGCCTCAGACGACTTTGTCACTTTCTACAATATCACTTAGATGCTTCGGAGACCAAATCCGAAAGCATCACTTCCACTGAGCTCTACTGATCTTTACTGGAGAGTAAAATAAAATATGTTATAGTATTGTTGACAGTGTTATGACAACCAGTGAACTTGGACAGTGAATATTCATTGTTCAAGTCTGAAGGTTGTCTAGCAGAGTTTGTCAGACAAGTATGTACGTTTCTGTGACTGTGTCCCAATAATCTCTCCTTTCTCAGAAAGTGTGCACTTCTTTACATCCATTCATGTTTTTGAAAGGAAATGAATGGTATATCAAAACTCCCTCTCTCCCATGTCTACGCCAATCCAATGCTTTTTTACATTTGTGGGGAGTACACTCCAGAACCTAAAATACTTCTTCAGCTGTCTCCATAGGAGAACCCTTTGAAGAATGCTTTTTGGTTCCAGGTAGAACACTTTTGGTTCCAGATAGAACCCTTTTGGGTTCCATGTAAAACCCTTTTCACAGGGGGTTCTACATCGAACCAAAAAGAGTTCTGCCTGGAACCAATAACGGTTCTACCTAGAACCAAAAATGGTTATCCTATGGGGAGAGCCAAAGAACCCTTTTTTCTAAGAGTGTGTGAATTTTTATTTAACTCGGGAAGTCAGTTAAGAACAAATTCTAATTTTCAATGACAGCCTAGTGAGTTAACTGCCTTGTTCAGGGGAAGAACGACAGATTTGTACCTTGTCAGCTCAGGTATTTGAACTTGCAACCTTTCGGTTACTAGCCCAACGCTCTAACCCAACACTCTAACCACCACTGCACACTTCAGGAAGGAGAAATTATTGGGCCACACTGTGATAAAACGAAATGCAGAGTATTCATAGACTTCCAGATGGCCTCTGACTGCTTTAGTTTACCATCTGTGTTCTCTGTCCTCTGATTGGTTTAGTTTACCATCTGTGTTCTCTGTCCTCTGATTGGTTTAGTTTACCATCTGTGTTCTCTGTCCTCTGATTGGTTTAGTTTACCATCTGTGTTCTCTGTCCTCTGATTGGTTTAGTTTACCATCTGTGTTCTCTGTCCTCTGATTGGTTTAGTTTACCATCTGTGTTCTCTGTCCTCTGATTGGTTTAGTTTACCATCTGTGTTCTCTGTTCTCTGATTGGTTTAGTTTACCATCTGTCCTCCCCTATTCTGTTACGTCATGTAACTGTTCCAGGTGGTAGTATGAACCTGGAATCACTAATAATTTGTTTGATGATTGCTCTGACAACTGGGGCATCAAAGACAGAGGTGTGGCCACTGGTCAGACACACACACACACACACACACACACACACCACACACACACACACACGCACGCACGCACACACACACATCCACACACACAGATATACAGACAGACACAGACATACTTCAAAAGGCTCACTGGGGCTCACGATAGAACACTTGATCAGCTGAAACGTTAGCTTATGCTACCCTGATGCAGTGAAAAAACAGAAAATATATATTTATTTTATGATGTAAGCAGGTAAGTGAGAGAGAATGAAAGACTAATACAGAGTAGGCCATCTACTACCTGTAAGGTATGTATGCCAGATCCATACCAATACAAAAACACAACAGACAGGGCTCTGGTCTAGTGAGTGTCGGTTTTGGGGCATGATGGAGAGCTGAGGACAGTCTGGTCTGGTCCTGGATAGCTGTATAGAGATGCAGTCACTATGAGACCCTGTTACCGAGGTGTAACCGCGAGCCATAGCAACAAACCCCAGCTCACACACTGACATCATCAGTGGATCCATTCACTGCATGTCACAACAACGTTTGATGACAAAGGGCCACGTTGGTAATATTGCTTATTTAACACAATCATAACATGACATGAGGCTAGTTGATTGTATCTCAATTACCTCAAGTCAATGTGAAGGAATCACAGTACTGAACAATATCCAAAGGAAGGAAAAACAACAACCGTTCAGTTCAGCAAAATCACTTAATCACTTAACCCTCCTGTTGAAGTAGTCCCTGATACATATTTGCACCGAATTACACAGTACAAATATGGATACATTTTTTTGCATGAGCGACTTTTTATTTGTTTATTCATTCAGTATGGAACCGTGGACTACGTGGACATAAAAAAAGGTTGGACTTATGGTAATGCAGAATGGGTATGATGAACTTACCCTTTTTCTATTTAGGCAATATGGAACTTTGGACTATTTGGACGTAATATCAGGTTTTGATTTAAGAGAAGGTGAAGATGGGTAAGGCTGACCTTTTTTCTTTATGATTTCTTCTTTATTTAAATTGAAGATTGTAGAAATACCAAGGTTGTTTTTTTAGCTTGATATGATTTGTCCTAATTGTAGAGGTCGGGTATATTATGACATAAAAGCTGTTATATAGTGCGGCCCTTGTTCGCTGGTGTGAATCGGAACGATTAGCTTTTAAGATAAAACGTAATAAATATGAATACATTTATTATAGGGCTAGGATAAAGGATTATATATTATATATTCTCCATTGGAATAGGCCTGTACGATCCTAAAATAATTGGCGTTATTACACTTTTACATTTAAAAAATACATCTCAATATAAAAAATTTAAAGGATGATTATTGTTCCGATACACACCGGCAAATTGATTAGGTATTGTCAACAGGGTTGTTGTCTCTATTAGTGTGTGGCGGGCTGGTTAACACTGGGATAAACTGATTAAAGTTAACGGTAGAACTAACACAATAACTGGCTTATGGAAGCTCTTCTCTAAGTGAGAGAGAGGTATATTATATATTTTTATATGCGCTATTTATGCTACCTTTTATATTTTTGATCCTAATGATATCGGCCTAGGTGTAAAACAGCCAAGGTGACAGAGCAACGGCCCTGGAATAAAAAACAAAATTAGTATGGGTGGAGAGAGGGTTGGTTTTACAGGATTACTCACTCTGGATTGTCAGTACTGCATGTATTCTTGGCTATCGTGCCATGACTGTGTCAGAGTCAATTGTAAGTTAAACTTGGGTATTCCTTTATGGGCAGTGTAATGCCTAAGACAAATTAGCAGCCGTTAGAATCTATGTTCCTTTTTCCTTCTTGCTATTTTTGTCGGAATATAACAGGATACAATGAGGATGTCTTGCATGTAATGGACATAAAAAAGGACTGGTCTTGCGATATATTTAGGTTGTTTTATTTGCAGGTATATTTGCGATATATTTACATTTACATTTACATTTTAGTCATTTAGCAGACGCTCTTATCCAGAGCGACTTACAGTAGTGAATGCATACATTTCATACAACTCATACATTTTTTTTTTTTTTCTTTGCTGGCCCCCCGTGGGAATCGAACCCACAACCCTGGTGTTGCAAACACCATGCTCTACCAACTGAGCTACAGGGAAGGCTGTTTAGGTTGTTTTCTCTTCATTTTTTCATTTTTTTTCGCGAACAATTGAATCCAATGAACTGAGCAGGCTGGGCTGACATGCTAGGACTTTCTAAATATGAGCATGCATTTATAAGATTGTGTTATTATTTCTATTAATGTTATCTATTATTGTTACCATTTCTTTTTTTCTGACAGTTTTCCATGTTATTCGGTTATGTCAGGTATCAAGGTAAGACCTTGATGCAGACTGTGTGAAGTAGTAATGTTTATTGTAACAAAAGGGGCAGGCAAACGACAGGTCAAGGCAGGCAGGGGTCGATAATCCAGAGTAGAAGCAAAGGTACAGGACGGCAGGCAGGCTCAGGGACAGGCAGAGTGGCCAGGCGGGCGGATACAGGGTCAAGACTGGAAAGGGTCAAAAACCAGGAGGACGAGAAAAAGAGAGGCTGGGAAAAGACAGGAGCTGACAGGACAAACGCTGGTAAGTTTGACAAACAAGACGAACTGGCACAGACAGACAGAAAACACAGGTATAAAATACCCAGACGATAAGTAGGTAAGATGGGTGACACCTGGAGGGGGTGGAGACAAGCACAAGGACATGTGAAACAGATCAGGGTGTGACAGGGTAGTTCTCTTAAGCACCCTCATAGATATTTATGTTATCATGGGACTGCCCATATTTCCCTCTGGCCAACGTCAATTGGCGGCCAAGGGTTTGTCTTAGTGACAACGGACCTACACTACCATTCAAAGTTTGGGGTCACTTAGAAATGTCCTTGTTTTTGAAAGAAAAACACATATTTTTTGTCCATTAAAATAACATCAAATTGATCAGAAATACATTGTAGACATTGTTAATGCTGTAAATGACTATTCCAGCTGGATTTTGAATAGAATATCTACGTAGGCGTTCAGAGGCCCATTATCAGCAACCATCACTCCTGTGTTTCAATGGCATGTTGTGTTAGCTAATCCAAGTTTATCATTTTAAATGGCTAACTGATCATTAGAAAACCCTTTTACAAGTATGTTAGCACAGCTGAAAACTGTTGTTCTGATTAAGAAGCAATAAAACTGGCCTTCTTTAGACTAGTTGAGTATCTGGAGCATCAGCATTTGTGGGTTTGATTACAGGCTCAAAATGTCCAGAAACAAGGTACTTTCTTCTGAAAGTCATCAGTCTATTCTCGTTCTGAGAAATGAAGGTTATTCCATGACAGAAATTGCCAAGAAACTGAAGATCTCGTACAACGCTGTGTACTACTCCCTTCACAGAACAGCGCAAACTGGCTCTAACCAGAATAGAAAGAGGAGTGGGAGGCCCCTGCAAAAGCAGTTTAGGTCAAAAGCGATTAGACTAATAAAGGAAATAGAGGAAGTAAGAGTGCAGGTAGATGGTAATGGAAACTGTACGATAGAGGCACAAAATAGGTTAGAGGAAAAACCAAAAGAAATGGAGGTACTTATTCAAGAACGATCAAGTGTAATGTATTACAAAAATGAAGTGAATTGGATGGAAAATTGTGAAAAATGCACAGCATTTTTCTTGAATCTTCAACATAGAAACTCTACCAAAAATAATTTACAGAAACTTGTTACAAATTATGGAGTTATCCATTATTCACCTAATTATATTTTGAAAGAGGAAGCAAAATATTTTAAGCATTTGTTTTCTTCTCATTCTCCTCCATTTCCACTGAATCATGTTAACTGTAAGGATTTCTTTCCTAATAATAATATACAATTAAAAAATGTACAGAAAGACCTGTGTGAAAGCTAACTTACAGAAGAGGAACTTTTTTTGGCAATAAAATCTCTTCAGTCTGAAAAAACACCAGGGCTTGATGGTATACCAGTAGAGATATATCAGACCTTTTTTGATGTACTCAAAGATCCATTATTAGCATGTATTAATTACTCCTATACAAAGATCCATTATTAGCATGTATTAATGACTCCTATACAAATGGTAGACTCCTATACAAATAGGTACTCAACAAGAAGGTCTGATTTCATTACTACTAAAACAGGAACAAGGTGGTAAGTATAAAGATCCAATCCATTTAAAAAACTAGAGGCCTCTAACACTTCAATGTTGTGATGTGAAAAAAATGCATAGAAAAAAATGCATAGCACATAGAGTAAAAAAGGTTTTACCAGATATTGGTCATCCTGATTACATGGACGATATATTGGAGATAAAATACAACAATTACTTGAAACAATTGAACATTATGAAACATCGAAGATACCAGGCCTGGTCTTCATAGCAGATTTTGAAAAGGCATTTGATAAAGTACGACTAGAACTTATATATAAATGCCTGGATTACTTTAATTTTGGTGAATCTCTTATACAATGGGTTAAAGTTATGTACAGCAACCCCAGATGTAAAATAGTAAATAATGGTTACTTCTGAGAAAGTATTCAATCAAACGTATTTATAAAGCCCTTCTTACATCAGCTGATGTCACAAAGTGCTGTACAGAAACCCAGCCTAAAACCCCAAACAGCAATCAATGCATGTGTAGAAGCACGGTGGCTAGGAAAAACTCCCTAGAAAGGCCAGAACCTAGGAAGAAACCTAGAGAGGAGCCAGGCTCTGAGGGGTGTCTAGTCCTCTTCTGGCTGTGCCAGGTGGAGATTATAGCAGAACATGACCAAGATGTGTGTGTGTGTGTGTGTGTGTGTGTGTGTGTGTGTGTGTGTGTGTGTGTGTGTGTGTGTGTGTGTGTGTGTGTGTGTGTGTGTGTGTGTGTGTGTGTGTGTGTGTGTGAATGAAGACAATGCTAGGCCGTGGCTTAAAGGAAAGAAAAGAAACATTGACAAGGACATTAAAGAATGAGTATAACAGTGAGCCACACACACACAAAGAACACACACACAAAGAACACACATATGTGCATGCTCAAAGGCACGTACACACACACACACACACACACACACACACACACACACACACACGCATGCAAATGCATACACAAACACATACACAAGCACCCCATCATTACCATATACAGTGCCTTTAGAAAGGGTGGCAGGTAGCCTAGTGGTTAGCGTGTTGGACTAGTAACCAAAAGGTTGCAAGATCGAATCCCTCAGCTGAGAAGGTAAAAATATTTTGTTCAGCCCCTGAAGAAGGCAAGTACACTGTTCCTAGGCTGTCATTGAAAATAAGAATTTGTTCTTAACTGACTTGCTTAGTAAAATAAAAAAGTATTCATACCCTTTGACTTATTACACATTTTGTTGTGTTACAGCCTTAATTCAAAATGGATTAAATTGATTTGTTAATCTAGTCCATCTACACACAATACCCCATAATGACAACATTTTTAAAAAGACAAAAAAATTGTAAATGTATTGAAAATGAAATAGAGAAAAATCGTATTTGAATAAGTTTTCACACCATGAATCAAAACATGTTAGAATCACCTTTGGCAGCGTTTATAGCTGTCAGTCTTTCTCGGAAAGTCACTAAGTTGGTTATTGATCATTGCTAGACAGCCATTTTCAGGCAATTCCATAGATTTTCAAGACAATTTAAGTCAAATCTGTAACTAGGCCACTCAGGAAAATTACATTTTGTCTTGGTAAGCAACTCCTGTTCATATTTGACCTTGTGTTTCAGGTTATTGTCATACTGAAAGGTGAATTTGTCTCCCATCGTCTGGTGGAAAGCAGACTGAACCTGGTTTTCCTCTAGGGTTTTGCCTGTGCTTTGCTCCATTCCGGGGGGTTTTATTCCTAAACGACTCCCTAGTCCTTGCCTATGAAAAGCATACCCATAACATGATGCAGCCACCACCATGTTTGGAAATATGAAGAGTGGTACTCAGGGATGAGTTGTGTTGGATTTGCCCCAAACACAACAATTGCATTCAGGACAAAGTTCATTTCTTTGCCACTTTTTTTACAGGTTTACTTTATTGCCTTGTTGTAAACAGGATTCACCTTTTGGAATATTTGTATTCTGTAACAGGCTTCCTTCTTTTCATTCTGTCATTTAGGTTAGTATTATGGAGTAACTACAATGTTGGTGATCCATCTTCAGTTTTCTCTTATCACAACCATTAAACTCTGTAACTGTTTTAAAGTCACCATTGGCCTCATGGTGAAATCCCTGAGCGGTTTCCTTCCTCTCCGGCAATTTAGTTAGGAAGGACGCCTGTATCTTTGTAGTGACAGGGTGTATTGATACACCATCCAAAATGTAAGAGATAACTTCACTATGCTCAAAGGGATATTCAATGTTTGCTTTAACTTTTACTAATCTACCTATAGGTGCCCTTCCTTGCGAGGCAATGGAAAACCTCCCTGGTCTTTGTGGGTGAATCTGTGTTTGAAATTCGCTGCTTGACTGAGGGATCTTACAGATACGTGTAGGAGTGAGTGAGGGGGGAGGGGGGGGGCAGAGATGAGGTAGTCATGAAAAAAATCATATTAATCACTATTATTGCACACAGAGTGAATCCATGCAAAATATTATGTGACTTGTTAAGCACATTTTTACTCCTGAACTTATTTTGGCTTGCCATAACAAAGGGGTTGAATACTTATTGACTCAAGACAGTTTAACTTTTCGTTTTTAATTCATTTGCAAAAATGTCTAAAACCATAGTTGTACTGTACACTGTACAACATAATATATTATACAATTAAATAATGGACTACATAATACCAGCATAGTTTAGAGAATAGTTTGTCATTATATGCAAACACAGTTTGGAAATATGCGCTGGTTGCCAGGGAGGCATCTTTGTTTGAATAATGAATAATAATTGTGTCATGGCTTAAAAATCCTTAATTAAACACACACACACACACAAAAAACACACACAGGTTAGAGCCTTCAGATACATACCCTTCAACAGAGTACATCGGGAAACACACACTTTACCTTTACGTTTTATTTCATCCATTTTAGAATAAGGCTTTAACGTTAAAGAAATGTGGAAAAGGGAAGAGGTCGGAATACTTTCCGAATGCACTATATGATAGCTGGCTAGCTTTAGCCTTTAGGTCGATGCTTGCTTGTTTTTAATATAAGCTCCCTGTCTGTTCTGTCAGTAAAGGAAGGCAGGAAGGCAGCTAGCTAGTTAGCTAACTAACTAACGTTACTTGTTGGTGGCCCTTATTATAACTAACCTGGCAAAAGCTAGCTAGCTGGAGCGAGGGTCAGGTAAGTAAGTAACGTTAGATAGAGTCACACAGCTTTTCCATTGAAACCGCCAAAATACGTATTCTGTTGCAGCCCCTCCTCTCCACGCCTACACCTGGGCTGTGGTGGAGAAACACAGCTCTGACGAACTTTAGGATCTACTGCACAACACGTAGGCCTATGCTGCAAGCAATGTACATTTGACCTCCTGGACTGAATCACATTCTGAGGCGACACAGATAGGCTACGTTGGTGGGCGAAGCAGACTGCTGAGTCTGGCCAGAGGTGTAGGCCTATTAGCTGTCCATGGTTCTGAAATGTTTTGGCCTCAAACTATGTACCAAAGTTACACCAGTAATGTTGAGGTACTGTCAACAAATAGTCCCTGTCCATGGTGCTGAAATTCTCTGCCTCAAACTATGTACCAAAGTTACACCAGTAATGTTGAGGTACTGTCAACAAATATTCCCTGTCCATGGTGCTGAAATTCTCTGCCTCAAAGTGTGTGCCAAAGTTACCACCACTTCCACTAGAAATGTTGGGGTTAACTAAAAATCTAAATAGTGGCCTTCTGTAACAGCACAGCCTGGTGGACATGCTGCAAATCTGCCTGTCAAAAGTACCCACAGGGCTAAAAAACTGTCTGAGATCTGAGTGGGTGCTGCTGTGTCTGCAAGTATTAGTTCCTCAAATCTTCCTAAACTAACCACCAGTTACACCACAAATGTTTTGATTATGTTCACTAACCATCCAAAGCAGGATATATTTTTAAAAATTGCCTTTAGTTTTCCCATCTTCCTCTGATGTGCATAATGCATTTTAACAGCTTGTTCCACAGTAGTGACATTTGCTCAGATTGTCCCTGGATGTCCCATGCGCAAACATATGAATGTTCAGACCCAGATCTGAAAGGTCAAGTCATATTGATCCATGACAGAAGACGTCACGGTGCCGTTCTCTAATGCTCTGTGGACAGACAGCGGCA
This sequence comes from Salmo salar, assembly GCF_965601325.2. Taxonomy (NCBI): domain Eukaryota; kingdom Metazoa; phylum Chordata; class Actinopteri; order Salmoniformes; family Salmonidae; genus Salmo; species Salmo salar. The sequence continues at coordinate 86,919,584 of NC_138296.1, read as the reverse complement.
GGAGACTGCCCAAATGTTGGAATCATGCTTAGCATTGTTTCCGGCTCCTCAAGTCACACGGTGGCCAGTGTCTTGATCCACTTGATAGTTTAACCAGAATGTTTTCATTCTGTCATTTTTTTAAACAAATTAATACATAAGTTATGTAATCATTACTGACTTAATCACTTGGTAAAGCCACAGTTGTTCATATTGTTAAGTTGTTTACAACAAAATGTTTTATATTCATGTTATATGAAAGCTGAAGTTTATACAGTAGCTTCATGTTGATTTTATTTTGCGCTCATATGTAAAGGTCTCCACCTGAACAGCGAAGGAGGTGGGTGTGGGTTTGTGACTGAGGCTTGTTCAGAGTGCGTAGCCTAGTCGAGGTGGAGGTCAGTTAGACAGACGCGCACTGTTGCAGACGGACGTCTTACTGTTGAGTGCAACAACCTTGAGTTTACCGTGGGTTCGTACAGAGTTCACAGTTCGATGAATACAGTGTAAGCTATTCGAAAGTCTTCTTCTCAACACCCTCTGCGAGAGGGGCGTTCTTTTGAGACGGAGCTGAGGGTGCACCTCAAATGCATCGTCGTAAACTATTTCGGTATCCACACAGCCATGTTGGTGCTCTTGAAAAACGACGTGACATTAAAAAAAAAATGTGTTTGCACACCGTTAAAAGGACATTTTCAACTGTGCGCATTTTCTTTAATAACATTTGAACTCTATATCAGGAAGGCTAAAAGTAATGTATTTATTTTGGACAAGCGCACAAACGTCAAGGATGACGCCATATGTTTATTGTAACAGATAATAACGGACATTTTAGACTTGGATTAATGGTCAAAGATCCTTGACAACTTTTGATGGGTACTGTTGTGGGTTTTTTTTTTTTACAGTGACGTGAACAACTGTTGAATCTCTGAGGAAAACTATTTTATTTTCTCTCTGTCTCTATGCTCTCCATGATGAAACATATCACATTTTTTCTCTCTGCTCTCCATGAGGAAAACTGTCATATGTTTCTCTCTGGCTCTCTCAGCTCTCTATCCTCACAGCCTCCAACTCTATTTCACCAGTTTCTATCCTGAACCATTTTTTTTATTTTCAACGATAAACCTAAAGAGACAGATGATGAGCAGTGTGTAATTTGTTCCATAATAAAACGATGCGTCGCGTCCCTAACACCTGTTGAACGGTGATTATCCTACCTAATGGCTTTCCGGGGCGGCTGCTGTTGTGGCTTCGGTCCCTTCAACGAGGATAACGCCAGGTTCCTTATGTTAGCAGTGTTCATAATCCTCTATCTCCTCTGCGGTGCCGCAGTCTTTTCAGCACTGGAACAGCCGATGGAAGCGGAGGCGAAGGAGCGCTGGGGGCAGAGGTTTGAACAGTTCAGCCAAAAGTATAACCTTAGCAAGAAAGAACTGAACAACTTATTGAGGAACTACGAGGAGGCGAACGTGGCTGGGATCCGCGTGGACACCATCAGACCTCGGTGGGACTTTACCGGTGCGTTCTACTTCGTGGGGACCGTGGTCTCGACCATAGGTGAGATTTGCTGTAGCCTATAGATCACATCATTATCACATATCATTATCACATATCATTATCACATATCACAACTTACTTGAGACAATATTACATGGCAATTAAAAGTGTAACATATTATAAATGGCCAGTTGTTGACAATATTTTTCAGCTTTCCAAAACATGTAGTTCTTAGCCTAATGTTTTTTTTTTATTATTTATATTTGCAGGGTTTCCCAACCATCTCCTAAATCAAATCAAATTTGAGCTTGGGAAACCCTTGTGTAGACTATAGGGATATTATTATATTATGAATTGGCACCATTAAATGATTCCAATACTAGAACAATCACAGCCAACTAAATTATGCTTCAATATGCATGTCCATCAAGTTCTAATTAGGCTTATTGTGTGTCTTGTAATTGGTGTGAATATAAAAACCCCTTCAATTAGTGCAGCCTTGAGTGCCAATTACTAGGAATCTCCTCCGCAGGCATAGCAGGATCTCTCTCTGTCTGGGTGATATCAGACCCTGACTGTGATGCAAAACAAAAGCCTGGTGGGGAGGGGTTGTTCATGACATAAGGGACAATCTTATCTCTGTTATTTTGTAGCTAAGCAACACAGCTAAACGCTTTAATGTCTCTTAATTACTTTATTGCTTGACAACAAATAAAATAAATGGATTTGGACAAACTCAGCTAATGCATTTCTATTTAGTACTGAAATACTAAATAGAGCACATTTATGTTCTGTAATTAAAAATAGAGTAAGATATATAAAAATACTGCTTCCAATAGAGAAGGATTTATAACCATACCGCTTCCTATAGAGAAGGATATATAACCATACTGCTTCCTATAGAGAAGGATATATAACCATACTGCTTCCTATAGAGTAGGATATATAACCATACTGCTTCCTATAGAGAAGGATATATAACCATACTGCTTCCTATAGAGAAGGATTTATAACCATACTGCTTCCTATAGAGAAGGATATATAACCATACTGCTTCCAATAGAGTAGGGTATATAACCATACTGCTTCCTATAGAGAAGGATATATAACCATACTGCTTCCAATAGAGAAGGATATATAACCATACCGCTTCCAATAGAGTAGGATATATAACCATACTGCTTCCTATAGAGTAGGATATATAACCATACTGCTTCCTATAGAGTAGGGTATATAACCATACTGCTTCCTATAGAGTAGGGTATATAACCATACTGCTTCCTATAGAGTAGGGTATATAACCATACTGCTTCCTATAGAGTAGGGTATATAACCATACTGCTTCCTATAGAGTAGGATATATAACCATACTGCTTCCTATAGAGTAGGATATATAACCATACTGCGTCCTATAGAGTAGGATATATAACCATACCGCTTCCTATAGAGTAGGATATATAACCATACCGCTTCCTATAGAGTAGGATATATAACCATACTGCTTCCTATAGAGAAGGATATATAACCATACTGCTTCCTATAGAGAAGGATATATAACCATACTGCTTCCTATAGAGAAGGATATATAACCATACTGCTTCCTATAGAGAAGGATATATAACCATACTGCTTCCTATAGAGAAGGATATATAACCATACTGCTTCCAATAGAGAAGGATATATAACCATACTGCTTCCTATAGAGTAGGATATATAACCATACTGCTTCCTATAGAGAAGGATATATAACCATACTGCTTCCTATAGAGAAGGATATATAACCATACTGCTTCCTATAGAGAAGGATATATAACCATACTGCTTCCTATAGAGTAGGATATATAACCATACTGCTTCCTATAGAGAAGGATATATAACCATACTGCTTCCAATAGAGAAGGATATATAACCATACTGCTTCCTATAGAGTAGGATATATAACCATACTGCTTCCTATAGAGAAGGATATATAACCATACTGCTTCCTATAGAGAAGGATATATAACCATACTGCTTCCTATAGAGAAGGATATATAACCATACTGCTTCCTATAGAGAAGGATATATAACCATACTGCTTCCTATAGAGTAGGATATATAACCATACTGCTTCCAATAGAGAAGGATATATAACCATACTGCTTCCTATAGAGTAGGATATATAACCATACCGCTTCCAATAGAGAAGGATATATAACCATACTGCTTCCTATAGAGAAGGATATATAACCATACTGCTTCCAATAGAGAAGGATATATAACCATACTGCTTCCTATAGAGTAGGGTATATAACCATACTGCTTCCTATAGAGTAGGGTATATAACCATACTGCTTCCTATAGAGTAGGGTATATAACCATACTGCTTCCTATAGAGTAGGGTATATAACCATACTGCTTCCTATAGAGTAGGATATATAACCATACTGCTTCCTATAGAGTAGGATATATAACCATACTGCGTCCTATAGAGTAGGATATATAACCATACCGCTTCCTATAGAGTAGGATATATAACCATACCGCTTCCTATAGAGTAGGATATATAACCATACTGCTTCCTATAGAGAAGGATATATAACCATACTGCTTCCTATAGAGAAGGATATATAACCATACTGCGTCCTATAGAGTAGGATATATAACCATACCGCTTCCTATAGAGTAGGATATATAACCATACCGCTTCCTATAGAGTAGGATATATAACCATACTGCTTCCTATAGAGAAGGATATATAACCATACTGCTTCCTATAGAGAAGGATATATAACCATACTGCTTCCTATAGAGAAGGATATATAACCATACTGCTTCCTATAGAGTAGGATATATAACCATACTGCTTCCTATAGAGAAGGATATATAACCATACTGCTTCCAATAGAGAAGGATATATAACCATACTGCTTCCTATAGAGTAGGATATATAACCATACTGCTTCCTATAGAGAAGGATATATAACCATACTGCTTCCTATAGAGAAGGATATATAACCATACTGCTTCCTATAGAGAAGGATATATAACCATACTGCTTCCTATAGAGAAGGATATATAACCATACTGCTTCCTATAGAGTAGGATATATAACCATACTGCTTCCAATAGAGAAGGATATATAACCATACTGCTTCCTATAGAGTAGGATATATAACCATACCGCTTCCAATAGAGAAGGATATATAACCATACTGCTTCCTATAGAGAAGGATATATAACCATACTGCTTCCAATAGAGAAGGATATATAACCATACTGCTTCCTATAGAGTAGGGTATATAACCATACTGCTTCCTATAGAGTAGGATATATAACCATACTGCTTCCTATAGAGTAGGGTATATAACCATACTGCTTCCAATAGCGAAGGATATATAACCATACTGCTTCCTATAGAGTAGGGTATATAACCATACTGCTTCCTATAGAGTAGGATATATAACCATACTGCTTCCAATAGAGTAGGATATACAACCATACTGCTTCCAATAGAGTAGGGTATATAACCATACTGCTTCCTATAGAGTAGGGTATATAACCATACTGCTTCCTATAGAGTAGGATATATAACCATACTGCATCCTATAGAGTAGGATATATAACCATACTGCTTCCTATAGAGTAGGGTATATAACCATACTGCTTCCTATAGAGTAGGATATATAACCATACTGCTTCCAATAGAATAGGATATATAACCATACTGCATCCTATAGAGTAGGGTAATTAACCATACTGCTTCCTATAGAGTAGGATATATAACCATACTGCGTCCTATAGAGTAGGATTTATAACCATACTGCTTCCTATAGAGTAGGATTTATAACCATACTGCTTCCTATAGAGTAGGATATATAACCATACTGCTTCCTATAGAGTAGGGTAATTAACCATACTGCTTCCTATAGAGTAGGGTATATAACCATACTGCTTCCTATAGAGTAGGAGATATAAACATACTGCTTCCTATAGAGTAGGGTATATAACCATACTGCTTCCTATAGAGTAGGATATATAACCATACTGCATCCTATAGAGTAGGAGATATAACCATACTGCTTCCTATAGAGTAGGGTATATAACCATACTGCATCCTATAGAGTAGGAGATATAACCATACTGCTTCCTATAGAGTAGGATATATAACCATACTGCTTCCTATAGAGTAGGGTATATAACCATACTGCTTCCTATAGAGTAGGGTATATAACCATACTGCTTCCTATAGAGTAGGATATATAACCATACTGCATCCTATAGAGTAGGGTTATTAACCATACTGCTTCCTATAGAGTAGGGTAATTAACCATACTGCTTCCTATAGAGTAGGGTATATAACCATACTGCTTCCTATAGAGTAGGGTATATAACCATACTGCTTCCTATAGAATAGGATATATAACCATACTGCATCCTATAGAGTAGGATAGATAACCATACTGCTTCCAATAGAATAGGATAGATAACCTAACTTCTTGTACTGTGATAAGGGAACTAATGGATGCCCTGCACTGTGAATCCATTGATTTTGGGTGAAAGCCGAGAGGCAGCCAGTAATTGGAAGTAAATGGAGAGAGATGTTTTTTCCACCTGAGTGCCCACTGTTAGAGTGACAACTCACAGGGAACAGAGACCGCAGTCAAGGGCTGGACTGAATGAACTGGACTCATCATAGGATTCATCACGGCTTTGCTCTCTGTACATCAGTCTATAAGGAGAGCACAACCTGTAAATGTTTAGAGACAACACAGAACATTTGTTTAAAATATTTAGATGGAGTTAAATGCATTGGGTCCCGCTCCCTGAGCAAGGCAGTTAACCCACTGTAACCCTGGGGCGCCAATGACATGGATGTCGATTTAAGGTAGACACATTTCAGTTGAATGCATTCTGTTGTACAACTGACTAAGTATCTCCCTTTAAATATTTGATCTGTGTTGTTGAGATGTGACCCTGAATGCAGCAAGTAAAACGCCTTCAGAATGATCAATATGGACTGAAGGATCAGAAAGCTGGGCATTGGGCAGGCTGAAACGCTCACAATGGACTGAAGGATCAGAAATCTGGGCATTGGGCAGGCTGAAACGCTCACAATGGACTGAAGGATCAGAAATCTGGGCATTGGGCAGGCTGAAACGCTCACAATGGACTGAAGGATCAGAAATCTGGGCATGGGGCAGGCTGAAACGCTCACAATGGACTGAAGGATCAGAAATCTGGGCATTGGGCAGGCTGAAACGCTCACAATGGACTGAAGGATCAGAAATCTGGGCATTGGGCAGGCTGAAACGCTCACAATGGACTGAAGGATCAGAAATCTGGGCATTGGGCAGGCTGAAACGCTCACAATGGACTGAAGGATCAGAAATCTGGGCATTGGGCAGGCTGAAACACTCACAATGGACTGAAGGATCAGAAATCTGGGCATTGGGCAGGCTGAAACGCTCACAATGGACTGAAGGATCAGAAATCTGGGCATTGGGCAGGCTGAAACGCTCACAATGGACTGAAGGATCAGAAATCTGGGCATTGGGCAGGCTGAAACGCTTACAGACAGACAACATAGTGTACATGTAAAACAGTCAGTTTCTGTAAACTATTACAATCACGGTCAAAGGATAGGATAATGTCTACAGTCTGAAAAGGCACACTATTGTCTAGTGCACTACTTTGGACCAGCGCCACACAGGGAATAGGGTGTCATTTCAGACATATCCTATATCCCTGTAAGCCTTGAAGACTGGCTGTGAATACTTATACATGTTTTACGGGAACAGGACAATGTTCTCAAATCTTTCAAATGCCAAGTCAATGACTTAAAAATCAATCATCGCGAATGACAAAAAAAACATTGTACAGCTTTGAAATGAAGGTATTGATTCTCCTCCACTGGGCTGAAAGATTGCATGCCTAGAGTGCAATGGAGTGGTAGGGCTGGAGCGAGAATGAGAAAAGAGAGATGGAGAGAGTGAGAAATAAAACGTGTGAAATGTGTGCGTGATACTTGTATCTGGGGACTGTGTCATGTGAGCTATGCTCTATCTCATAAGGTGCCTTTCCACCTGTCTGTGAAAGCTGGCAGTAAACAATATACTTAGACTGACTGGTTTATCATTGTGAAGAAACAGGATCTTTGAAAATAATATAACTAAACAAAATACTGCATTCATTGTTCAGTGTGATCCAGTTTAGTTGGTCACACTTTTGTTTTCTATTGGTAATGTATCTATGCAACGATGTAATGGCTAATAAATACAAGCAAATACATCATTATTAGTTTTGACCAATATTCTTTTCATTCAGTTTTCTTAATAATATCTTCCTCCATCTTGTTTTCCAGGGTTTGGGATGACCACGCCAGCGACGATCGGTGGTAAGATCTTCCTCATCTTCTACGGACTCATCGGCTGTGCCGCCACCATCTTGTTCTTCAACCTCTTCCTGGAGCGTGTCATCACCGTCATCGCCTTCGTCCTCAAGTTCTGCCATGAGCGCCGCCGCCGCAAGGCCATGCTTCCCCAAAATGGCTGCCGACGCCTCTCTGAGGGCAGCGGTGGGGGTGGGAGATGTGGCAGGGGGGAGGGGCTAGCTGGGTGGAAGCCTTCAGTATACTGTGTTATGCTGATCCTTGGCGCCGCTGCCATCTTGGTTTCCTGCTGCGCCTCAGCAATGTACTCTGCTGTAGAAGGCTGGGGGTATCTAGACTCTCTGTACTTTTGCTTTGTGGCGTTCAGCACCATCGGGTTCGGTGACGTGGTGAGCAGCCAGAGGTTGGCGTACGAGGAGGGGAACGTGAACCAGACGGCATACCGACTGGGCAACTTCCTGTTTATACTGACAGGTGTCTGCTGTATTTACTCGCTGTTCAACGTCATCTCCATCGTCATCAAACAGGTGGGATTATTATTATTGTGTGATTGGATAGTTTTCATCAATGAATCCATTTTATTATGTAGAGTGACTCAAGCCCCTGGTAGTGTTAGCTTGCCAACTCCATTGTACTAAGGGTGAGTTTGGAAATTCACTCTGGCAAACTACTCTGATTTCAGAGCTCTCGTCTGAGTGTGCCAGAGCGCAGAATAAGTGCTGAATTTACAAATGCGCAACACCCGTTGAATTTGACCGGTGTCAGTAAACGTCGGCAAAAAAACATAATTAAACTGTTGCCAGCAACACAGTTACAGTCACCAACGCTCTTGATAACATGAAAACAGCCCAATCAGCTCTGCTAGGGCGAGTGAAATGGTCAGAGTGAGGTGTTCTCTCAAGCTAGCCAATTTACGAACACAAACTGTTTGTCATGACAATACCATAAACACTTGGCAAGAGAGCAGAAACAGACTGGTTAAAATTGTGCTTAGAAATATACTGAACAAAAATATAAATGCAACATGCAAGAATTTCAACAATTTTGCTCAGTTACAGTTCATATAAGGAATTCAGTCAATTGAAATAAATGAACTAGGCACTAATCTATGGATTTCCCATGACTGAGCAGGGGCACAGTATTAGTTTTTCCCGACAAAAGGGCTTTATTACAGACAGCAATACTCCTCAGCACCGCGACCTCCCCCTGCCCCCTCAGACCATCCCGCAGGTTTAGAAGCCGGATGTGGAGGTCCTGGGCTGGCGCGAATACACGTGGTCTGTGGTTGTGAGGCAGGTTGGACATACTGACAAATTCTCTAAAACGACTTATGGTAGAGAAATTAACATTAAATTCTCTGGCAACATCTCTGGGGAACATTCCTGCAGTCAGCATGCCAATTGCACTCACCCTTAAAACTTTAGACATTTGTGGCATTGTGTTGTGTGACAAAATGGCCCATTTTAGAGTGGCCATTTATTGTCCCCAGCACAAGATGCACCTGTGTAATGATCATGCTTTTTAATCAGCTACTTGATATGCCACACCCGTCAGGTGGATGTATTGTCTTGGCCAAAGAGAAATGCTCACTAACAGGGATGTAAACAAATTTCTGCGCAACATTTGATATAAATACATTTTTTGTGCATATGGAACATTTCTGGGATCTTTTATTTTAGCTCATAAACCATGAGACCAACACTTTACATCTTGAGTTTATATTTTATTTTTGTTCAGTATAAATTGTATTATTCTTAATCTCATTCTAGGTGCTGAACTGGCTGTTGAGGAGGATGGAGGCACCATGTCACTGCCCGAGGAGGGGGGGCCACCACCCCCAGCAGAGACTCCCCCGCAGGAACGTGGTGGTGCCCGGACATCTGAGGGCGCAGCGGGACCTGTCCATCGAGACAGACGCGGTGAATGAGAGCGAGGTGGACGGGCGGAGGATGTCTGGAGAGATGATCTCCATGAGAGATTTCCTGGCTGCCAATAAGGTAGAGGGAAGATGGAGGACATGATGTATACTGCTCCCGAGTGGCGCGGTGGTATAAGGCACTGCATCTCAGTGCTAGAGGCGTCACTACAGACCCAGGTTTGATCCCAGGCTGTATCACATCCAGATCGTGATCGGGAGTCCCATAGGGTGGAGCACAATTGGCCCAGCGTCGTCCGGGTTATGGGAGGGTTTGGCCAGGGTAGGCCGTCATTGTAAAATAAGAATTTGTTCTTAACTAACTTGCCTAGTTAAATAAAAGATAAGACCTTGTTCAAATGCATATGTCAAATACTTAGGGCTCCAGATCCTGGAGCATTTGGTACTGTGAACCACACTATAAAGCATATGTGGAACACAAACTAATCCTGGTCCCTGCCCAGGTGGTCAGCTTTGCTGCTATATCAATGGCTTTCTTTTTCACTGCTATGTTTTGTGTCTGGCACTTGTTTGATGGCTATTGAGAGTAGTTCTCCTCTCTCTTTCTCTCCATTTCTCAGGTGAACCTGGCCATCATGCAGAAGCAGCTGTCAGAGATGGCTAACGGTCACCCTCGCCAATCAGGAACCAACTCCCGCCACGGCCACAACGGCTTCTCTGGAGGGGTGGGTGCCCTGGGCATCATGAACAACCGCCTGGCAGAGACGAGCGTGGATAGATAGATCTGGCAAACCACCATGGTGAACATATAGGCCAGACTGATTAACTGGCCAGAGAGACAGTCACCAGAAATTGGCTGGCCAGAGAGAGACCGTCCACGGAAAATACATTAATCTCAATGGAACTCAGTTGAATGAATAGAGAAAGAAAACAATATTCCAGGAAAATAATTGACCTCATGGACTACAGCCTGATCAGATATCATTAAGTCAGAATATATATCACATATTTTGCATGGGACTTATATATCAAATCAAATTTTATTGGTCACATGGTTAGCAGATGTTATTGCGAGTGTAGTGAAATGCTTTTGCTTCTAGTTCCGACAGTGTAGCAATATCAAAAAATTATACAACGACCTAATACACACAAATCTAAGTAAAGGAATGGAATAAGAATATATACCTATAAATATATGGATGAGCAATGACCGAGCAGCATAGCAGTGTAAGGCGCTGAGAGCTGAGGGAGTGAATGAAAGACGAGGGCATTGTTTCATAACTAGAGATCCAGGAGAATAATTGACCTGAAGTACTACCTACAGTGCCTTGCGAAAGTATTCGGCCCCCTTGAACTTTTCAACCTTTTGCCACATTTCAGGCTTCAAACATAAAGATATAAAACTGTATTTTTTTTGTGAAGAATCAACAACAAGTGGGACACAATCATGAAGTGGAACGAAATTTATTGGATATTTCAAACTTTTTTAACAAATAAAAAACTGAAAAATTGGGCGTGCAAAATTATTCAGCCCCTTTACTTTCAGTGCAGCAAACTCTCTCCAGAAGTTCAGTGAGGATCTCTGAATGATCCAATGTTGACCTAAATGACTAATGATGATAAATAGAATCCACCTGTGTGTAATCAAGTCTCCGTATAAATGCACCTGCTCTGTGATAGGCTCAGAGGTCCGTTTAAAGTGCAGAGAGCATCATGAAGAACAAGGAACACACCAGGCAGGTCCGAGATACTGTTGTGGAGAAGTTTAAAGCCGGATTTGGATACAAAAAGATTTCCCAAGCTTTAAACATCCCAAGGAGCACTGTGCAAGCGATAATATTGAAATGGAAGGAGTATCAGACCACTGCAAATCTACGAAGACCCGGCCGTCCCTCTAAACTTTCAGCTCATACAAGGAGAAGACTGATCAGAGATGCAGCCAAGAGGCCCATGATCACTCTGGATGAACTGCAGAGATCTACAACTGAGGTGGGAGACTCTGTCCATAGGACAACAATCAGTCGTATACTGCACAAATCTGGCCTTTATGGAACAGTGGCAAGATGAAAGCCATTTCTTAAAGATATCCATAAAAAGTGTCATTTAAAGTTTGCCACTAGCCACCTGGGAGACACACCAAACATGTGGAAGAAGGTGCTCTGGTTAGATGAAACCAAAACCAAACTTTTTGGCAACAATGCAAAACGTTATGTTTGGCGTAAAAGCAACACAGCTCATCACCCTGAACACACCATCCCCACTGTCAAACATGGTGGTGGCAGCATCATGGTTTGGGCCTGCTTTTCTTCAGCAGGGGCAGGGAAGATGGTTAAAATTGATGGGAAGATGGATGGAGCCAAATACAGGACCATTCTGGAAGAAAACCTTATGGAGTCTACAAAAGACCTGAGACTGGGACGGAGATTTGTCTTCCAACAAGACAATGATCCAAAACATAAAGCAAAATCTACAATGGAATGGTTCACAAATAAACATATCCAGGTGTTAGAATGGCCAAGTCAAAGTACAGACCTGAATCCAATCGAGAATCTGTGGAATGAACTGAAAACTGCTGTTCACAAACGCTCTCCATCCAACCTCACTGAGCTCGAGCTGTTTTGCAAGGAGGAATGGGCAAATATGTCAGTCTCTCGATGTGCAAAACTGATAGAGACATACACCAAGCGACTTACAGCTGTAATCGCAGCAAAAGGTGGCGCTACAAAGTATTAACTTAAGGGGGCTGAATAATTTTGCACGGCCAATTTTTCAAATTTTTATTTGTTAAAAAAGTTTGAAATATCCAATAAATTTCGTTCCACTTCATAATTGTGTCCCACTTGTTGTTGATTCTTCACAAAAAATTACAGTTTTATATCTTCATGTTTGAAGCCTGAAATGTGGCAAAAGGTCGAAAAGTTCAAGGGGGCCGAATACTTTCGCAAGGCACTGTATATGGAGACGAAGTCCCATTAGATACACTACATGGCCAAACGTATATATGTGGACACCCTTTCAAGTTAGTGGATTTGGCTATTTCAGCCACACCAGTTTTTTTATCTTTTTATTTTCCTTTATTTAACTAGGCAAGTCAGTTAAGAACAAATTCTTATTTTCAATGACGGCCTAGGAACAGTGGGTTAACTGTCTTGTTCAGGGGCAGAACGACAGATTTGTACCTTGTCAGCTATGCTCTAACCACTAGGCTACGCGCTAACCACTAGGCTACACCCATGCAATCTCCATAGACAGACATTGCCAGTATACTGGCCTTACTGAAGAGCTCAGTGACATTCAACGTGGCACCGCCATAGGATGCCACCTTTCCAACAAGTCAGTTTGTCAAATTTTTGCCCTGCTAGAGCTGCCCCAGTCAACTGTAAGTGCTGTTATTTTCGAACTGGAAACGTCTAGGAGCAACAACGGCTCAGCCGCGAAGAGGTAGACCACACAAGCTCACAGAACAAGACCGCCGAGTGCTGTAAAATCTGTCCTCGGTCGCAACACTCACTACTGAGTTCCAAACTTCCTCTGGAAGCAATGTCAGCACAATACCTGTCCGTCGGGAGCTTAATGAATGGCAGAGCAGCCGAGCAGCCACACACAATCCTAAGATCACCATGCACAATGCCAAGTGTTGGCTGGAGTGGTGTAAAGCTCACCCCCATTGGACTCTGGAGCAGTGGAAACATGTTCTCTGGAGTGATGAATCACGCTTCACCATCTGGCAGTCCGACAGACGTATCTGGGATTGGCGGATGCAGGAGAATGCTACCTGCCTAAATGCATAGTCTCAACTGTAAAGTTTGGTGGAGGAGGAATAATGGTCTGGGGCTGTTTTTCATAGTTCGGGCTAGGCCCCTTAGTGCCAGTGAAGGGAAATATTAACGCTACAGCATACAATAACATTCAAGACGATTCTGTGCTTCCACCTGTGGCAACAGTTTGCGGAAGGCCCTTTCCTGTTTCAGCATGACAATGCCCCCGTGCACAAAGTGAGGTCCGTACAGAAATGGTTTGTCTAGAACTTGACTGTCCTGCACAGAGCCCTGACCTCAACCCCATTGAACACCTTTGGGATGAATTGGAATGCCGACTGCGAGTCAGGCCTAATCGCCCAACATCAGTGCCCGACCTCACTAATGCTCTTGTGGCTGAATGGAAGCAAGTCCCCGCAGCAATGTTCCAACATCTAGTGAAAAGCCTTCCCAGAAGAATGGAGGCTGTTATCACAGCAAATAGGGGACCAACTCCATATTAATGCACATGATTTTGGAATGAGATGTTTGACTAACAGGTGACCACATACTTTTGGCCATGTAGTGTACCTCTGTCAACCACTCCACTCCGCTCCGTCTCAAAGATTTAAAGACATGAATGATGCATGCTGGGTCATCAGCTGGGGTGTGTTAGTGTGTGTGACACATTCACCCACATCTGGATCAGGACCAACTGTAGCTAGTGCTGGAATCTATTGGTTACGGTTACTGAGGCAGTTTCCATGGTAACACCACAGAATACAGAAAGAGACCTTGTAGCTGAGGGGTTTTAAGACCTTGTAGCTGAGGGGTTTTAAGACCTTGTAGCTGAGGGGGTTTTAAGACCTTGTAGCTGAGGGGGTTTTAAGACCTTGTAGCTGAGGGGGTTTAAGACCTTGTAGCTGAGGGGGTTTTAAAGACCTTGTAGCTGAGGGGGTTTTAAAGACCTTGTAGCTGAGGGGGTTTTAAAGACCTTGTAGCTGAGGGGGTTTTAAAGACCTTGTAGCTGAGAGGTTTTTAAACCACACTATGATATTCTATATACAGTATCACCAGCGGATAACAACTAACCAACAGACTGTTCATCATTGCGACCACAAACATCCTATACTTTCACCCTGACCCTGAAAATACTGGGGAAAATAGCCTCAGCAGAAAAATACTTTGATTGTCCAGTGTGTTTCTGTCTGAATGAACATAACAAGTCTGCAGCTTCTGTCCATCAGCTGTACTGGGTTTTTTTCTGCTCTCTCTCACTTATATTTTTAACACATTCTGCAATGGACAGAAACACACAGGCAGCACCATTACAAACCAATGGAGCCCTATCTATTCTTAGCAAACTACAAAACGTAATATTCTATTCTTTAGAGTAGTGTTTCACAACACCCCTTACAGCATGCTATTTTTCTATTTATTTTGTTGTAGCCCTGGACAAGCACACCTGTTTCAACTTGTCAACTAATCATCAAGCCCTCAATAAGTTGAATCAGGGGTGGTCGCATGTAGCCACTAGCCAGGAACTCGGTTGAGATGTAACATGGGACAGAGATGGAGAAAGCACGGACAAGTAAAAAAAAAAGCCAGACTTGTAAAGTGGGCTAAGGAACAAAAGTTGGGCCTTGGAGAAACGCTATCAGTGCATGCTCTGCAAACAATGCAGTGGATGAAGGCATGGCAAGTGCGTGGTGAGCAGATAGACGTGGTTATGGACGGCAAGGAAGAAGAAGATACGAGTGTAGTGGGAAGATGTGTGTTGAGGAAGAATGGCATCAGACATAATAAAGAAGAATCTGGACCAGTAGGAGTGACATCTCTGGAGAAAGTGGACCCTTGCCTTTTGGATGATCCATTTGTTGTTTCAGGGTGGGTGAGAAAGGAGTTGGGTGTAGTTGAATCAGTAAAGGTAACCAGTACTGGACTTGTGATATTTGTTTGTGTTTCTTCTGACCAGAGGGAGAAGACGCTCCGTGTCACGTAACTTGGGTCAGGATCTGTTTCTTGCTCTTAGGAACAGGGCACCATTGAAAGGAGTGATTTCTAGGGTAATGTTAAGTGTGGAGGTGGACCGATTAAAGTTGAAAAGTCCTGGTGTTTGTGATGCCTGCTGTTTAATGCGACGCAGACCTGATGGGGAATGTGGTGAAACAGAGGAGTCATTGTCCTTTTGAGTTTTAAGTCTCTACCAAAGTCATGTTAGGATGTATCAGTTATACTGTTGGAGCACTTGTCCAGAATCCACTGCGCTGTTTCAGGTGCAACATTTATGGTCCTGTTGCAGCAGTGTGTAGGAGGGAGATTCCAAGATGCGGGAAGTGTGCAGGATGGCATGGGACAGACGATTGTGTAGTTTTGGTGGATAAAGTTGTCTGTGTCAATTGTAAGGGTGCCCATGTTGCTGGGGATCGGAAGTGTCCGGTGAGAGAGAGGCAGATTGAAGTGGCCAGAGTCAGAGTAGTGCAGAAGGTGTTGTATGCTGAGGCAGTGAAGAAAGTGGAGGAGGATTGGTCAAGGGTGAGGGATGCTGAGAGGATCCCTGTGAGCAGGAGATCTGTGCCAGTACAGAAGGATAGGGTAATGAGTGAGTTATGCTTCAGTAAGGTTGGCTTCTTAGCGTTCATAACAATGGTTATCAACTGTACAGCAGAGATGGAACGTAAATAACAGAAAATAGATGGTGGTGGCAGCTGCAGAGAAATACTTGGGTATACGAGATGTGACTCCAAAAGAGTTACAGGGTGTGTTGAGTGGTGGTGTCCCGTCCTCCCAGGACGTTGGCATGGTGCAGGAGCAGATAGGGTCAAAGTAGTGGAATGGGGTAGTGGGTTTTTAATGAGTGTATGTGGCAGCTGCAGAGAAGTACCTGGGTGTATGAGATTTTTACTGCAGAAGAGTTTATGGGGTCGTGATTTATATTTAGGAAATAGTTGTATATAGGTATAGGGTTAGTTGGTGGTGAAATAGTTGTATATAGGGTTAGTTGGTGGTGAAATAGGGGTATATAGGTACAGGGTTAGTTGGTGGTGAAATAGTTGTATATAAGGTTAGTTGGTGGTTAAAAAGTTGTGTATAGGTTTAGTTGGTAGTGAAATAGTTGTATATATGTACAGGGTTAGTTGGTGGTGAAATAGGGGTATATAGGTATAGGGTTAGTTGGTGGTGAAATAGGGGTATATAGGTATAGGGTTAGTTGGTGGTGAAATAGTTGCATATAGGGTTAGTTGGTGGTGAAATAGGGGTATATAGGTATAGGGTTAGTTGGTGGTGAAATAGGGGTGTATAGGGTTAGTTGGTGGTGAAATAGGGGTATATAGGGTTAGTTGGTGGTGAAATAGGGGTATATAGGTATAGGGTTAGTTGGTGGTGAAATAGGGGTATATAGGTATAGGGTTAGTTGGTGGTGGTGAAATAGGGGTATATAGGTATAGGGTTAGTTGGTGGTGAAATAGGGGTATATAGGTATAGGGTTAGTTGGTGGTGAAATAGGGGTGTATATAGGTATAGGGTTAGTTGGTGGTGAAATAGGGGTATATAGGTATAGGGTTAGTTGGTGGTGAAATAGGGGTATATAGGGTTAGTTGGTGGTGAAATAGGGGTATATAGGTATAGGGTTAGTTGGTGGTGAAATAGGGGTATGTAGGGTTAGTTGGTGGTGAAATAGGGGTATATAGGTGTAGGGTTAGTTAGTGGTGAAATGTTTATTTTTCCATTTCTTTTCAAAAACAATGTATGAACAGGAATAAGGAAGATAATTGAATGCAGGTAGGCCGTGACTAATCTCACACTTTAGTACATTAGGTGGTGGTGTATGCACCTTGAAGTTGGATGCGATCCGCCAATCCCAGAGAAGACGAAGAATTTAATCAGGTGAGTTTTTCTGGGGCTACAACAAAAATGTGTTCTGTTTGGGCGTAGTCGAGGAGGTGTGAAACACTGCTTTAGAGATTCCATTTTAGAGTTTACTATGAGGACTGTGATCTTGTGTTGACGCACCACAATGTAACAGCATACAGACTAACAATGAAGAATCACTTTTTTTGTCCACATCTATCCGGGCCTGGTCCGGCATGTACATAATAATACTGTGAAAATGAAACGAGTCACTCTGGGTTGTTTCAGCTGCTTTGAGCTCATTCTTTCAATCACAGAGTTATGTTCTTGTTCTATTCTGAAACTGGAACGAGAGATCAAGAGAGACGAATGAGAACGTGAGAGATGAATGAGAAAGTGAGAGACGAAAGAGAGAGATAGACCTAGACAGATCTGTGAAAAGGAGAGCCAGTCGGGTTGAAGAAAGAAGTGACGAGCAGAGGGAGAGCAGCAGAACTGTTCAGATCAGAGTTTACATTATGCAATTGGTTGGAGCAAGGGTGACGTACGCCTCTTCACTCACTTTGTGAACGCACCGGAAAAGATAACAGGGTGCTGGTGAGACAGAATCCTCCAGATTCCCTGGCTGTTACGTCACAGTGAGCGTTACTGCTGAGACTCCTCCAGATTCCCTGGCTGTTACGTCACAGTGAGCGTTACTGCTGAGACTCCTCCAGATTCCCTGGCTGTTACGTCACAGTGAGCGTTACTGCTGAGACTCCTCCAGATTCCCTGGCTGTTACGTCACAGTGAGCGTTACTGCTGAGACTCCTCCAGATTCCCTGGCTGTTACGTCACAGTGAGCGTTACTGCTGAGACTCCTCCAGATTCCCTGGCTGTTACGTCACAGTGAGCGTTACTGCTGAGACTCCTCCAGATTCCCTGGCTGTTACGTCACAGTGAGCGTTACTGCTGAGACTCCTCCAGATTCCCTGGCTGTTACGTCACAGTGAGCGTTACTGCTGAGACTCCTCCAGATTCCCTGGCTGTTACGTCACAGTGAGCGTTAGTTCTTCAGAAAAGCAGATGAAACCAAAGCCTCAGAAATAACAGCATGCCACAGTTGAGAAGCAGTACAATGGGACTATGGAAGTGTGAATAGGCTATAGCTTAGCCCTCAGAAGGCCTGTGAGTCATCACATGAATGTGCTTTGTGATATTTCTTTACCAAATGGTCATGAAATTATTTGAAATGGCAACCAGAATATTATTGAGAATAATAGAATACATCTGCTACTTGTCACTAGAACATTGTTTGCTACTTCGAAATGTAATTCATTTTGAAACCACTAATGTATCATAAGATGACTATACTGTTGACAAAGAAATAGTATAGTGCTGAAACGAATGAGTCAAAAATATGAATACATCTGAAACGACCTTGTCTGGTGGTCTTGTTTTGAGTGAAACCATATTCTGAAAATAAATCTGTTCTGAATAATGAACAATTTAAGTGCCAGATATCTTCAAACACCTAGCTAAAAGAACACACCATTTTTTTTTTTTTTTTAAGGCCCAAGTCGTCAAATGGCACTGCTGTACTCCTTTGAATCAAAACAAAGTAATCTTCACATAATTCAAAGAGCATTGTGAAGTACAGCCTCTGGATAAACTTCAACTGTGTATGGCGTACATATACTACTACAGTTAGTTTGCTATTTATTTAACCTTTATTTAACTTGGCAAGTCAGTTAAGAACAAATTCTCATTTAAAATGACGGCCTTGGAACAGTGGGTTAACTGCCTTGTTCAGGAGTAGAATGACAGATTTTTACCTTGTCAGCTCGGGAATTTGATCTAGCGACCTTTTAAGTTACTGGCCCAATGCTCTAACCACTAGGCTACCTGCCACCCCACATAAAGAGAACAAAGAAGACAATGTGCTGAAGATGACAGTCTGGTGCGAGTAATCTCACTTTATCACAGAAATCACAGTAGTTGGCTAATGCCCTGAGGGAGGGAGAGAGGGAGAGAGAGGGAGAGAGAGAGAGAGAGAGAACCTCCTCTGCTCCGTTTCGCTGACAGAAGGTGTGGGAAGAGTAGAGGTGAATCTCTGTGATCTTCAAAGCTCCCGTCACATCACATGTACTCGCAGCGGCTCTTTGTGTTGTTCGAAGCTTCCGTCACATCACATGTAGTCACAACAGTTCTCTGTGTTGTTCGAAGCTCCAGTCACATCACATGTAGTCACAACTGTTCTCTGTGTTGTTCGAAGCTCCAGTCACATCACATGTAGTCAC
The DNA here is from genome assembly GCF_965601325.2 of Salmo salar. Taxonomy (NCBI): domain Eukaryota; kingdom Metazoa; phylum Chordata; class Actinopteri; order Salmoniformes; family Salmonidae; genus Salmo; species Salmo salar. Next base: position 86,899,994 of record NC_138296.1, on the reverse strand, counting down.
AACGGTTCTCTGTGTTGTTCGAAGCTCCAGTCACATCACATGTAGTCACAACGGTTCTCTGTGTTGTTCGAAGCTCCAGTCACATCACATGTAGTCACAACGGTTCTCTGTGTTGTTCGAAGCTCCAGTCACATCACATGTAGTCACAACGGTTCTCTGTGTTGTTCGAAGCTCCAGTCACATCACATGTAGTCACAACGGTTCTCTGTGTTGTTCGAAGCTCCAGTCACATCACATGTAGTCACAACGGTTCTCTGTGTTGTTCGAAGCTCCAGTCACATCACATGTAGTCACAACCGTTCTTTGTGAACTTCCTAGTGGTTGATGGGTCTTTGCATCTACCAAGTCATAATTTCCTTTATGCCCAGCACAACCCCACTGCCACCACACTGGACAAACACATGTAGCAGTGCTCACTACATGAGCTACGTTACAATTACCACCAAGTGGGTTAACCCTTTTGGCGCGATACGTAAAGTGTTAGCCTTTCACACCAGCGACCCAGGTTTGCTTCCCTGCCCCACCTTTCGCTACATTGGTGTCAGACGTGAGATGGGGATGAGTAGTTGAAGTACAGGGACATGCCTTCCCATTTGGAGGGGGGCAGTGTAGTGATCATCGCTATATGAGCCACGTTACAATTAACCAAGAGGGGTGAACCCTATTGGCACGATCTGTAGGGTGTTGACCTTTCAATCCAACATCCCAGGTTCTTTTCCCTGCTACAACCAATAAAGATGTGTTGACAAGCTGGATGGTCCTTCCTTTTCAGGTCATGTGGTTATATAAAAACTTTCCCTATAACAAGAGAGTGAAAAGGTGTTGACATTCTGAGCCTGTTTAACACTGAACAAAAATATAAACGCATCATGCAAAATGTCAAAGATTTTACTGAGTTACATTTCATATAAGGAAATCAGTCAATTGAAATTGATTCATTAGGCCTTCATCTATGGATTTCACATGACTGGATATATAGATATGCATAGATATTCATAGATATTCATAGTCAGTATCTGGTGTGACCACCATTTACCATATGCAGCGTGACACGTCTCCTTCACATACAGTTGATCAGGCGGTTGATTTTGGACATTGGAATTTTGTCCCACTCCTCTTCAATGGCTGTGCGAAGTTGCTGGATATTGGCGGGAACTGGAACACACTGTCATAAACATCAATCCAAGGCATCCCAAACATGCTCAATGGGTGAAATGTTTGGTGAGTATGCAGAAAACTAGAAAATAGGAACTAGAGACAAACAGGAGCATGGGGAAAATGCTGGTAGGCTTGACAAAACAAAATGAACTGGCAACAGACAGAGAACACAGGTATAAATACACTGGGGAAGATGGGTGACATCTGGAAAGGGGTGGAGACAAGCACAAAGACAGGTGAAACAGAACAGGTTGTGACATTTGCTGAAACCATTTCCTGTCACGAACTTGGATACCTCCTGTGCCTTGACAAGTTGTTTCGGCCTATTGTTTCCAAAGTTTTATTTTGTTCAGAAATGTTTGTGTCAAAACCTGCTGGTTTGGACTGGATGTTTTCCAGCTAGATAGCTAGTCCTGTGTTCTTGTATTGCTTCCCCCAGCGTATGAAGGTGTAAGTTGCAATGGAGCCCGCTTCGTCTGAAATAGCTAACAAACGTTTCCAGCGCTGTCGAAGCTTTGTTAATTACACTCTTGTCTGGAACAATATTGACAATCCGGAGTTCCAATGTGACAATTGTTTGCTTCTGGAGGATTACAGAAATGAGGTGGCTATCCTTAGCAAGAATATATCAATTTTGCGAGAACTTATGTGGAAAACGCAAATTGGAACTTTCTCATTCTCAACTCCTGTGACTGGACATCACTTGGGCCTGATGGATGTATCCCCACCTTGTCATCTGTCCCTATCCGAATGGCCAGTGCTACCTGGAACTTGCCTGCCAAGGAAGTCTTCTCCATCTGCTTCTTCTCCTCCATCTTGTAGTGGAGTAAACGGAGAACAGCAAGAGATTTGTTCCAATCAGCGCTGGTCACAAGTCATGGAAAACGAAGGCAGCGGCTAAACGGACTAGAGTGTCTGCAAGAGGTCAGAAGCAGATCGACATGGTGAATAGCTTTGCCGCCCTGGTGCCTGATCTACCTGCACCTTCATTGCTGTGATTGCCTGTGTCTGTGACAGCTGTACTGACTCCAACAGTGGCTTCGTCGTCGAGTTCGGCTCCTTTCCCTCTCTCAGGAACTGACGGGGCTATGCCTGCTGTGGGAGGTCTGGACCATAATATCTGGCCCTTTGCCCTCCCTAAATCATGACACTGAACATTTCAGCTGGCTTTTAGCCCTCCGTAACTGTCTATGTGACTTTTGTAGCTCTGTGGGTGTAACATTTATTGAAAATCATACACCCTAATGACAATACCACCCAATTTGGTCCACATTCATCCAAATCATATGGCAAATGCCAAGTGTCACACCCCAAAAATCCTATAGATGGCGAGCGAGCTCCACCGTGGATTTTCTTATTGCAAATGTAACACAAGTCAACCCCCAAGAGTCAAATTTTGAAAAAATGATTTTTTTTGTTGAAAATGTATCACCCCCTTAAAAAAGTGCTTTCTGGACTGTTTTTCGAAATTCTTTAGATTTTTTTTTGTCAATTACACATGTATAAGAGCTGTATGAACATACTTTTGACATATTTTATTGACATAATTTTTGGGGTTGTTTTTGCTTGTACATAAGGCAAATGTTTTGTCCATTTGCAATATGATTTCATAGAAAGTCAAAAGTGACTTATTTTTTCTTTTTTGCCAAATGCCATTAGAAATGTCCAAATGAAATGTCCAATAATTTTTTTGTCAATTATACATGTATGAAAGTATTGAATGTGCCAAATCACAGCAAATATCCAATATATGGCGAGTGCGCTCCACCGTGAATTTTCTTATTGCAAATGTAACACAAGTAAAAACCCAAGAGTCAAATTTTGAAAGAATGACATTTTTTCTAAAACTTATCACCCCCTTAAAAAAGTGCTTTCTGGACTGTTTTTCGAAATTCTTTAGATTTGTTTTTGTCAATTACACATGTATAAGAGCTGTATGAACATACATTTGACATATTTTATTGACATAATTTTTGGGGTTGTTTTTGCTTGTACATAAGGCAAATGTTTTGTCCATTTGCAATATGATTTCATAGAAAGTCAAAAGTGACTTATTTTTTCTTTTTTGCCAAATGCCATTAGAAATGTCCAAATGAAATGTCCAATAATTTTTTTGTCAATTATACATGTATGAAAGTATTGAATGTGCCAAATCACAGCAAATATCCAATATATGGCGAGTGCGCTCCACCGTGAATTTTCTTATTGCAAATGTAACACAAGAGTCAAATTTTGAAAGAATGAAATTTTTTCTGAAACTTATCACCCCCTTAAAAAAGTGCTTTCTGGACCGTTTTCGAAATTCTTTAGATTTTTTGTCAATTACACATACCTTTGACATATTTTCTTGACATAATTTGTTGTTTTTTTGCTTGTACATAAGGCATATGTTTTGTCCATTTGCAATACGATTTCATAGGAAGTCAAAAGTGACAATTCTTTCTTTTTTTTGCCAAATGCCATAAGAAATGTCCAAATGAAATGTCCAATAATTTTTTTGTCAATTATACATGTATGTAAGGGAAGACCCCCCTGAAATGGACAAAAATGAATGGGATCTTATTGGCACCGTACGAAACATATACACGATGTACAATACCACTCAAATGGATGCCGTTTCATTCAAAACATATTGCAAATGCCATATGGAAAATGCCAAGTGTCACACAGCAAAAATCCAATAGATGGCGAGCGCGCTCCACGGTAGATTTTCATATTGCAAATGCACATCAAGTCAAGACCCAAGAGTCTGGACCATTTTTCGAATTTCTTTAGATTTTTTTTGTCAATTATACATCTATAAGAACTGTATGAACATACTTTTGTCATATTTTATTGTCATAGTTTTTTACTTGTCCATAAGGCATATGTTTTGTCCATTTGCAATATGATTTCATAGGAAGTCAAAAGTTGAAGACAAAAGTCAGTGAACCATTGCCAAATGCCATAAGAAATGCCCAAATGCAGTATGAAAGTATTGAAAGTGCCAAATCAAGATGTTATGTCCATTTGCCATGTACGATCATAGGAAGTCGGTTTCCAAACCCAAAAGTCAGTGAACCATGTCCAAATGGCATTTATACTGCCCAAATAATATATAGCACTATGTTAAGCCATGAATCAACCTAGATGGTCTATTTGTCATGTATGATGAGGGAGAAGTGGGACTCTGTTGTTTTTTAACTCACCGTGCACTATCGATTTGAGCTCTAGAACAGGTTTCTAATGTTTCAGAGCTCTAGGTCTGACGGTTCTTTGGTAGTTCGAACAAAGGTCACTATTGCAGGCTCTGTGTGTCTGTAAGCCCCACACTGTGTCCCTCTGTCCTTGCTGTGTTTGTGTGTGAGCTTTTCTTGGAAATATGATGGGAGACATGACTGATTTACAGTTCACGAGGGTTACCTAGTCACACATAGGAAGTTTTGGAAAGATGTGACTTTTTAACCCTTTATGTGTGTGTGTGTGTGTGCGCGTGTGTGTGTGTGTGTGTGTGTGGTGTGTGAGAGAGAGTTTTTTTCTTTGACATCTGTTGGGAGAAATGACTGATTTACAGTTCATGAGGGTTGCCTAATCACACATATGCCGTTTTGGAAAGATCTGAACTTTTTAACCCTTCAAAACAGCCCCTATGACACCATTTTAAGGCACTTCCGGTTGACACAGGAAGCTGAAAGTGGAGACGATGCGGGAGCGGATGACAGCCATATGGCCAGTAGTGAGGGAACATATGGAGAAGGCCCAATGCGCCCAAGCCCAGGTCTACAATCGGGGAGCCCAGCCCGGAGAATTCCAGGTGGGAGACAGGGTGTTGGTATTGATCCCCACGGCCGAAAGTAAGTTCCTGGCAACATGCACAGACCGTATGAGGTGGTCGAGAAGCTGGGACCTGTCAATTACCGCGTACGACAACCGGGGAGACGGAAACCTCAATAGATTTACCACGTGAACCTGTTGAAGAAGTGGCACAAGCGGACAGCCTTGGCTGTGTTATGGTCGGGACCCAGGACGCCAACGGTACCAGTGGTGGTCCCGAGCAATGAGGACCTCGACCCCGGCCCAGAAGCAAGAGCTTAGGGAGCTTGTCGATCGGAACACAGCGGTGTTCTCCGAGAAGCCGGGCCGCACGACCCTCATTGAACACCACATCCATACCCGGCCCGGGGAAACGGTAAGAAAGTGGCCGTATCGGATTCCAGAGGCCCGACGGAAGGCCGTGAAACAAGAAGTGGAGACTATGCTGAGGATGGGGGTCATTGAAGAGTCCTACAGCGCATGGTGCAGCCCCATCGTGTTGGTGCCCAAACCGGACGGTAGCCTCCGTTTCTGTAATGATTTCTGGGGTGTGAACGACATAAGCGTATTCGATGCCTACCCCATGCCGAGGGTGGACGAGCTCATCAACTGATTGGGAAAGGTCCGGTACATCAGCACCCTTGACCTGACCAAAGGATATTGGCAGGTACCATTGGCAGCCTCCTCCCGGGAGAAGACGGTGTTTTCGACACCAGACGGGTTGTATCAGTACCGGGTGCTCCCGTTCGGTCTCCACGGAGCCCCGCCCACATCATCATCATCCACCGCCAATTTTGGGAAGAGCACCTGACGCACCTCCAGGCGGTGCTGGACGCACTCAGACAAGCCGGGTTGACCACAAACCCCAAGAAATGCAAGCTAGAGTTCGAGGAGGTGGAGTACCTGGGGTATTTGATTGGACGGGGGAACGTCAAGCCCCAGGAGAGGAAGTTTCACGCGGTGCGTGACTGGCCTGCACCAAGACACTGGTCAAGTCCTTCCTGGGACTGGTAGGATACTATAGCCGGTTTATCCCCACCTTTGCGACTATAGCTTCTCCCCTCACCGATCTAACCAGGGCTAGCCTCCCAAAAACAGTGAAATGGACGGATGAGACAGAAGCGGCGTTCAACAGTCTGAAGGAAGCGCTCCCATCCGATTATCGTAACGCCCGATTTCCAGGTGCCGATGGTCCAGATGAATGCATGTGATACGGGACTAGGGCCATTCTGTCCCAGGTAGGAGGGTGAGGAGGGGGAGGAGCACCCCATCATGTACATCAGCCGAAAGCTGATTCTGAGGGAAAATAAATACCCTATCGTTGAGAAAAAGTGTCTACCGGTGAAGTGGGTGCTAGACACACTCAAGTATTACCTGCTAGGTAGCCACTTCACCTTGGTCATGGACCATGCTCCCCTGGTCTGGATGGCCAGGGGAAAGGACACTAACGATTGGGTCACCAGGTGGTTCTTGTCCCTTCAACGCTTCTCTTTTTCTGTTGTGCACAGGTCAGGGGCGAAGCATGGAAACGTGGATGCCCTATCAAGAAGGGAGACCTACGTTGCACTGATGACAGTCCCCTCCCCGTACAGCAGGTCAGCCACCAGGGGGAGACTCGTAGAGGCCTGGTAACAGATGGAGTATACATCATGAGGCGATGGCTCCATCTGCTGGACGTGCCAGGTCTCGACGGGCTCTCCAGCCAGGACTAATTGGGGCTGATTGGGAGCTGGTGAGTAATCAAGGCGGATTGCTCACCAGCTGTGCAAGGCCCATAAAGCTGCCAGAAAGGCAACACATAGGGAGAGTGGGGGAAGAAAGGACTCCTGTGTTATTGTTGATAATTGCAGAGGTAAGAAGAAGTAGTTTTGTGCCCGACAGGATACAGCCAGACCCGGAAGACGGTGTCCCGGACAGGGTCCCATGGAGGAGACGTATTCTTTTCTATTTAATCTGTTATTTAAATAAACACCCTTGAAACTGAGCTAATCCTTCTCTGTCCGTGTCTGATATGGGTAAACGTCTTGACCAAACCCCCTGGTCTGCCACAACGGATTTAGGGTTGTACCTGGTAGGTTCCTTGATAATTTGTGTGAGATTGAGGGCATCTAGCTTAGATTGTAGGATGGCCGGGGTGTTAAGCATATCCCAGTTTAGGTCACCTAACAGTACAAACTCTGAAGATAGATGGGGGGCAATTAATTCACATATGGTGTCCAGGGTACATCTGGGGGCTGAGGGGGGTCTATATCAAGCGGCAACAGTGAGAGACTTGTTTCTGGAAAGGTGGATTTATAAAAGTAGAAGCTAGAAATGTTTGGGTACATACCTGGATAGCATGACAGAACTCTGCAGACTATCTCTGCAGTAGATTGCAACGGAAAATGTTGTAGTTGGGGATAGAAATTTCAGTGTTTTTGGTGGCCTTCCTAAGCCAGGATTCAGACAATTCTACGACTCAGGGTTGGCGGAGTGTGCTAAAGCAGTGAATAAAACAATCTTAGGGAGGAGGCTTCTGATGTTAACATGCATGAAACCAAGGCTTTTATGGTTACAGAAGTCAACAAATGATAGTGCCTAGGGAATAGGAGTGGAACTGGGGGCTACTGGGCCTGGGTTAACCTCTACATCACCAGAGGAGGAGTAGGATTAGGGTACGGCTAAAGGCTATAAGAACTGGTCGTCTAGTGCATTGGGAACAGAGAATAAAAGGAGAAGATTTCTGGGCATGATAGAATAGATTGAGGGCATAATGTACAGACAATGGTATGGTATGATGTGAGTACAGTGGAGGTAAACCTAGGCATTGAGTGACGATGAGAGGTTTTGTTTCTGGAAGCACCAGATAAGCCAGGTGAGGTCTCTGCATGTGGGTGGGGTGGGACAAAAGAGGTATCTAATACATGTTGAGCAGGACTGAGGGCTCTAGAGTGAAATAAAACAATAAGAACTAGCCAAGACAGCAGTAGACAAGGCATATTGACATTAGAGAGAGGCAAAAAGAAATCACAGGTGTGGATCAGGAGAGCTAAGACAACAATGGGTAATGGCGATGAATGGGCAGAGCGGGTCAGTTAGCTACATACAGGACCTGAGTTCGAGGCTGGGGCCGACAGGTTAACAAAATGAGGTACCGTGTTATTGAAACAGTCCAGGGGGCATCAGCTGTGTAGCCAAGTGATCATAGGGTCAAAAGTGCAGGAATAGGTGAGTCAGGGTGCCGTTCGGTAGTCACTACTATGCTAGCCGAGCAGGGGACACAGCCTTCAGAAAAGCTAGCGGCCCGGGGCTAGTAGATGGTTCTTCAGCGACATCGTAACAGAATAACCTGTTGAGACAACATCGCGCGATCACGCCGGCGATCCAGTCGTGATGGATTGGCGGGGCTCCGTGTCGACAATAAAGGGTCCAGGCCAATTGGCAAAGGAGGTATTGTAGCCCTAAAATTAGCTGGTATATGGGCCTAGCTCGAGGCTAGCTCAAGGCTAGCTGGTGCTTGCTTCGGAACAGAGGCGTTAGCTAACATTAGCCACTTGTTTGCAGCTAGCAAGCTGCGATAATCCGGTGTAATGATCCAGACCGGCAGGAATCCGGTGATGTGGTAGAAAGAAGCAGTTCGATATGCTCTAGGTTGATATCGCGCTGTGCAGACTGGCCGGTATTGTCCAAGCTAAGGCTGACTGGTGACCGAGAAAAAGGTGAAGACCACTAGCCGTGGCTAACAAAGACTAGTAGCTAGTTAGCTGGCTAGCTCCTGATGGAAGTTCCAGTTATAAGGAATAAAAATAGCAGATCCGTACCACATTGGGTGAGGCGGGTTGCAGGAAAGTATATTTAGTTCGTAGATATAGTTCAAAGATATATACGAAAAAGACTGGCTATTTACACGGGAAAAGACACAGGATAAGACAAAGACAAACACACACGTCCGACCGCTATGCCATCTTGAAATGTTGGAAGCATCTGTGACACTAAACACCATTTTAACCCTTAGCATTAGATCCTCAGTGTCTCTGAACTCACAGCTGCATTCTCTCAGTCTCAGTTTGGTTATAAAGTTGTCAATACCTGCATGTTCATTGAACTTCTGTGCCCAAAACTGATGTCTCTCGAACACATTATTCCTGCGGGGTGCGCAGTAGTTTTCAAACACTTTCACACCTCAGCCAGTTTCTTGTTTTCCGGGACGTCATATGTGATCTCCATCGTGTTGTATATCTCCAGCGTGTCTTCGCCGATGCAGTGTAGCAAAATTGCTATTTTCCTAGCCTCTGGCTTGTCATTTGGCCCACTGGCTAAGTAGTACAAGATCAGTCTTTATTCCCTTTTCGGCCAATGTTCTGCGAGGTTTCCAGTCAATAACAATGGAGATGGTGGTGTAAACGATTTCATTGTTGCTAATTCCAAGGTTGATAGCTAACAATATCAAAGTATGTTGTTCCATACACGTTAACGTTAGCCGGCTAACTAGCCACTCGTTTTAGTAGCCTGCTGGTGAAGTCCACGTTCTCACTCATGCAGCTAGCACTGGAATTTTTTCCTCCATTTTCTTTGTTTAATCTTCTGCCACTTCTGACACCATGTCGTGCTCTAGATGGCACGGTAGAATTAACTTGACAATAGAGACTGAAGTATAATAACTTTTACATTTCAATTTGAAGCATTGTAACAATTAACACTGAGCATGCAGGCACACTTCAAACTGCAAGACAGCCATTTACATACAGTTGAAGTAGGAAGTTTACATACACCTTAGACAAATACTTTTAATCTCAGCTTTTCACAATTCCTGACATTTAATCCTAGTAAAAATTCCCTGTTTTAGGTCAGTTAGGATTACCACTTTATTTTAAGAATGTGAAATGTCAGAATAATAGTAGAGAGAATTATTTATTACAGCTTTTATTTCTTTCATCACATTCCCAGTGGGTCAGAAGTTTACATACACTCAATTCGTATTTGGTAGCATTGCCTTTAAATTGTTTAACTTGGGTCAAATGTTTCAGGTAGCCTTCTACAAGCTTCCCACAATAAATTGGGTGAATTTTGGCCCATTCCTCCAGATAGAGCAGGTGTAACTGAGTCAGGTTTGTAGGCCTCCTTGCTCGCCCACGCTTTTTCAGTTCTGACCACAAATTTTCTATAGGATTGAGGTCAGGGCTTTGTGATGGCCACTCCAATACCTTGACTTTGTTGTCCTTAATCCATTTTGCCACAACTTTGGAAGTATGCTTGGGGTCATTGTCCATTTGGAAGTCCCATTTGCGACCAAGCTTTAACTTCCTGACTGATGTCTTGAGATGTTGCTTCAATATATCCACATAATCTTCCTCCCTCGTGATGCCATCTATTTTGTGAAATGCACCAGTCCCTCCTGCAGCAAAGCACCCCCACAACATGATGCTGCCACCCCCGTGCTTCACGGATGGGATGGTGTTCTTCGGCTTGCAAGCCTCCCCCTTTTTCCTCCAAACATAACGATGGTAATTATGGGCAAACAGTTCTATTTTTGTTTCATCAGACCAGAGGACATTTCTCCAAAAGGTGCAATCTTTGTCTCCATGTGCAGTTGCAAACCGTAGTCTGGCTTTTTTATGGCGGTTTTGGAGCAGTGGCTTTTTCCTTGCTGAGCGGCCTTTCAGGTTATGTCGATATAGGACTCGTTTTACTGTTTCCTCCAGCATCTTCACAAGGTCCTTTACTGTTGTTCTGGGAATGATTTGCACTTTTCACACCAAAGTACGTTCATCTCTAGGAGACAGAACGTGTCTCCTTCCTGAGCGGTATGACAGCTGCATGGTCCCATGGTGTTTATACTTGCGTACCTTCAAGCGTTTGGAAATTGCTCCTAAGGATGAACCAGACTTGTGGAGGTTTACCATTTTTTCTGAGGTCTTGGCTGATTTCTTTGAATTTTCCCATAATGTCAAGCAAAGAGGCACTGAGTTTGAAGGTAGGCCTTGAAATACATCCACAGGTACACCTCCAATTGACTCAGGCTAATTTGCATCATTTGACAGAAGCTTCTAAAGCCATGACATCATTTTCTGTAATTTTCCAAGCTGTTTAAAAGCACAGTGTATGTACTCAGTGTATGTAAACTTCTGACCCACTGGAATTATGATACAGTGAATTATAAGTGAAATAATCGGACTCTAAACAATTGTTGGAAAAATTACTTGTGTCATGCACAAAGTAAATGTCCTAACCGACTTGCCGAAACTATAGTTTGTTAACAAGAAATTTGTGGAGTGGTTGAAAAACCCGTTTTAAAGACTTCAACCTAAGTGTATGTAAACTTCCGACTTCAAATGTATCCCCTTGACCTTCAACTTTGAGTGATACTGATTGGCTGTTAAACACAAGGGAGTTATGGACTATCATTAAAGGTGAATAGCACCATACATTGCATTCTGAAAGGATTCAGACCTCTTGACTTTTTCCACATTTTGTTACTTTACAACCGTATTCTAAAATGTATTTGTTTTTTTCCTCATCAATCTACACACAATACCTCCATATGACAAAGCAAAAATTGGTTCTTAGATCTTTTTGCAAATCTATATAAAAAAAATGAAATATCACATTTACATAAGTATTCAGACCATTTACTTAGTTCATCAGTATCATGGTCCCGTGTGGCTCAGTTGGTAGAGCATGGTGGTTGCAACACCAGGGTTGTGGGTTCGATTCCCATGGGGGACCAGTACGGAGAAAAAATGTATGAAATGTATGCATTCACTACTGTAAGTTGCTCTGGATAAGAGTGGCTGCTAAATGACTAAAATGTAAGTGTAAAAATGTACTTTGTTGAAGCAGGTACGTGTGGCAGGTAGCCTAGTGGTTAGAGTGTTGGACTTGTAAACGAAAGGTTGCAAGATCGAATCCCTGAGCTGACAAGGTAAAAATCTCTTGTTCTGCCCCTGAACAAGGCAATTAAGCCACTGCCACTAGGCCATCATTGAAAATAAGAATTTGTTCTTAACTGACTTGCCTACTTAAATAAAGGTAAAATAAATAAAAAGGTGATTACAGGCTTGAGTCTTCCTTGGAATAATGCTACAAGCTTAGCACACTTGTATCTGGGGAGTTTCTCCCATTCCTCTCTGCAGATCCTCTCAAGCTCTGTTGGATGGGGAGTGTTGCTGCACAGGTCTCTCCAGAGATGTTCAAGTCTGGACTGGGCCACTCTTGGACGTTCAGAGACTTGTTGTCTTGTTTAGGGTTGTTGTCCTGTTGGAAGTTGAACCTTTGCCCTGCGATCCTGACTAGTCTCCTAGTCTCTGCCGCTGAAACATCCCCACAGCATGATGCTGCCACCACCATGCTTCACCGTAGGGATGGTGCCAGGTTTCCTATAGACGTGACGCTTGGCATTCAGGCCAAATAGTTCAATCTTGGTTTCATCAGACCATAAAATCTTGTTTCTCATGGTTTGAGAGTCTTTAGGTGTCGTTTGGCAAACTCCAAGCGGGCTGTCATGTGCCTTTTACTGAGGAGTGGCTTCCGTCTGGCCACTCTACCTTAAAGGCCTGATTGGTGGAGTGCTGCAGAGATGGTTGTCCTTCTGGAAGGTTCCCCCATCTCCACAGAAGAATGCTGGAGCTCTGTCAGAGTGACCATTGGGTTCTTGGTCACCTCCTTGACCAAGGCCCTTCTCTCCCCGATTGCTCAGTTTGGCCGGGCGGCCAGCTCTAGGAAGAGTCTTGGTGGTTCGGAAACTTCTTCCATTTAAGAATGATGGAGGCCACTGTGTTCTTGGGGACATTCAATGCTGCAGAAATGTTTTGGTACACTTCCCCAGATCTCTGCTTCAACACAATCCTGTCTCGGAGCTGTATGGACAACTCCTTCAACCTCATGGCTGGGTTTTTGCTCTGACATGAACTGTCAACTGTGGGACCTTTTATATAGACAGGCGTGTGCCTTTCCAAATCATGTCCAATCAATTGAATTTACCACAGATGGACTCCAATCAAGTTGTAGAAACATCTCAAGGATGATTAATGGAAACAGAATGCACCTGAGCTCAATTTCGAGTCTCATAGCAAAGGGTCTGACTAATTGTGTAAATAAGGTACTTCTGTTTTCAACATTTCCTGTTTTCGCTTTGTCGTTATTTGGGTATTGTTTGTTGAGTAGTAGTATAAAGTTGCTGAGAAAATGTTTCTATTTAATCCATTTTAGAATAAGGCTGTAATGTAACAAAATGTGGAAAGTCAAGGGGTCTGAACACTTTCCGAAGGCACTGTATACTACAATACTGATGAACCAAACTACTCAGTAATCTCCTCCATATAGCCTAACTCTCACACACTCACATGCACACGTGCAAACACAAATATATATTTGTTTTTTTGTGATTAGTGATCAATGAATTTATATATTTACAATTAGTAGTTTTGTTATCTGTTTCAACAAACCTTTTTTATTTTCGTACTTATGTACTGTAAAATGTTTTGTTGTACTGTGTTTTTTTTATACTTTTTTATCTGTATTGTTGTCTATCACTTGTTTTCTTTGGAGCAAATGAAGGAAACTTAAACTTAAATCTTTACTTTGGGTACCATTAATTGACTATTTAGCAGTCTGGCTATTTAGCAGTCTTATGGCTTGTGGGTAGAAGCTGTCTCGGAGCCTGTTGGTCTGAGATGCACTCTTCACAACTGTGTGGGTGTGTGTGGACCATGTTAAGTCCTTAGTGATGTGGACGCCAAGGAAATTGACGTTCTCGACCCACTACACAACAGCCCTGTCGATGTGGATTGGAGGCATGCTCTACCCTCTTTCTCCTATAGTCTACGATCAGCTTCTTTGTCTAATTGACATTGTGGGAGAGGTTGTTGTCCAGGCACCACACAGCTAAGTCTCTGACCTCCTCCCTGTAGGCTGACTCATTGCCATCAGTGATCAGGCCTACCACCGTCATGTCATCAGCAAATTTTGATGATGGTGCTGGAGTTGTGCGTGGCCATGCAGTCATGGGTGAACAGAGAGTACAGGAGAGGATTAAGCACACAACCCTGAGGGGCCCCCGTGGTGAGGTTCAGTGTGGCGGAGGTGTTGCTGCCTGCCCTTACCACCTGGGTGCAGCCCATCAGGAAGTCCATGATCCAGTTCCAGAGGTAGGGGTTCAGCCCCAGGATGCCAAGCTTGGTTATGAGCTTGGAGGGGACTATGGTGTTGAACGCTGAGCTGTCGTCTATGGACAGCATTCTTACATAGTTATTTCCCTTCTTGTCTAGGTGGGTGAGGACAGTGTGAAGTGCAGATCCATCTGTGGATCTGTTGGGGAGGTATGCAAATTCGAGTGGGTCTAGGGTGTCTGGGATGATGGTGTTGATGTGTGTCATGACTAGGGCTGTTACGGTACCGCCACACCGGCGGTCACGAGTCATGACTGCAGTCAAATTCCACGTGACCGCTTGGTCACGATAACTAGCCTTCTCCAAAACTGTGCTCTGATGCTGCTGCTGGTCATTAGTAGCCTACCAAACTGGCTAACTACCTGATACTCAGCACTCTATTGTCCCTCTAATCACGCTTACATCAATGCAAGTGTAATCGAAAATCAAATCAAACACTTCATGAAAGCCCATGAGCTCATGTTGCGAAACATTTCTATAGGCTATGCAATTGTGCGAAAAAACTGAGTTTTGATGGCCACTATTATAAAGATGAGGATCCCATCAGCTTTCTACTGGCTAGGCCTACTATATTTATTTCTCAACTTTCCAAATATCTTGCACATTGCTTCACTTTACAACAGGAGTATAGCAAACCTGTCTGGCATGAAAATGAACCACGGGAATAGCATCCTCCATTCGCTATTTAAGTGCATAGATGACAGCATGTGCAGTAAGGCAAGAAACAGCGCATTACATTTCTTGCGACTTTTTCAAATCATAGTGGCACACCTCATGTAACCTAGCCCATAGGCCTATATATTTTGATAAGGTTGTATCACAAGTAAAGTGGCCAAATAACTTCTTAAAATGAAACACATTAATTCGCTTTGCAACTGATATAGAGCCTAACTGGTATACATAGGCGGCATTTGAGTTTCAAGTTTGGGGAAGATAATGTTCACCATAAAAATGCACCTTTATAATAAAACATTACATGCATAATAGCATTTGCGGTCACTTTTGAGAATGGTGTTTTCCTGCTAATTGATTGTATTTTGGAACATTTGCATTTATAGCCTACTGGCGTGGTGCGCATTGCTACGCTTATAA
Organism: Salmo salar; assembly: GCF_965601325.2. Taxonomy (NCBI): domain Eukaryota; kingdom Metazoa; phylum Chordata; class Actinopteri; order Salmoniformes; family Salmonidae; genus Salmo; species Salmo salar. Next base: position 86,884,806 of record NC_138296.1, on the reverse strand, counting down.
TGTGTAGAAATAGCCCAATAGTTGATCAACATTTTAAGCTAAACATTCTGAGCTGTTGCATCAGCCTCATTGCTTTTAAAAGGTTTTTTGATGCAAGTGGTTGTAATAATTTGGGATCTATCACATCCCACAACTGTTCCAGAGTATGTTTGGAATATTTATTTCTCGCACAGAAGGATAAGTTGACCAATAAAATAGGTCAACTTGTGTACTATGGGGGATAGTAGATTGACATAGGCTAGTGCTTTTGCTGTTTGTTAGGACTATTCTTGTTAGTTGACGAAAAGTAAATGTGGACAGTTCTAGCATTTCAATTTGGGCCTTGAAATTCTGTAAGAAAGACATGCACTGTTGCGACCCTGATGTGTCTGTCTTCACTTGTAGCCTACTTTGGAGGTGAGATGCCTTCATACTATAAAATAAAGTCATGGAATTCTAACCAAATCTTGTCTGCTAAATGAACTAGTGTAGCCAGATCAGGGCCTAACATAAGGACAACTCAGAGTATGCTATTCTGTTCTTCTGAAATTGTCTTCATATCATGCTTCTTTAGACATGTCTAAAATAAATAATAGATTTATTGTGCAGGTGTAGGCTATATTAAATGGATTTCTTAGACTTTTTCAAATGTAGATGTCCCAAAGGTCTGCATCAGTGGCTTGTAGGCTTTGCGTGGAAGCCAGGAGATGTTAAACATGTTCCCTGTGGCTCAGTTGGTAGAGCATGGTGTTTGCAACGCCAGGGTTGTGGGTTTGATTCCCACGGGGGGCCAGTACAAAAAATAAATAAAAATAAATAAAATAATAATAAAAAATGTATGAAATGTATGCATTCACAACTGTAAGTCGCTCTGGATAAGAGCGTCTGCTAAATGACTAAAATGTAATGTAAATGTAATGTTAATTAATGGTCAATTTGCCATGCTTGACAATCAGCAGCTGAGAAAATGTCATGACCGCCACAGCCCTAGTCATGGAGCTTTTGGAAAGCAGGACTATGTCTGGCTTCTGTGTCATCGCTGTGATGATGTCTGGGACTTAAGCAGCCTTCCCAGGTTGACTTTCAGCTACTAGCCTTGAGCAGTTGCGAGAAGACCTGTCGAGCTGGTGTTGGCTTTTTTCCGGCTCTGACGAATGCGATAACCTGCTTCACTGGTCGAAGGCCCTTTCAGTGGCTGATCCCACTGCTATGGCTTTAAGCACCAGGTCGTTGCACCAGCGGTTGCGACCCTCACCTATGGCTTTTGAGCAGCAGCTGAGGATGTACTCAAGGGTTCCTCTCTTTAGGCACAGCAGATGGTGAATCAGCCTTACCCCAGCAGAACAGGTTAGATGTGCTTAGTAGGACATCGACTATACCCTGATGAAGACAGCTTGCTGTTGAAACATTGGTTATTACCAATGTTCCTGCTGGCTCCGTCCTTGACTGCTGCTCACACTTCCTCCTGCACCAGCTTCCACCTGTCTTTCCCTTGGGCCTTGTCGTAGCTTGGTGTTGTAATGCTACCAAGGCCATAGCCGCTGTGCCATAGCCGTGACTTAGCCTGCTCCCCTGCATTCTGAGCACTCTACTTCCTGTCCTCACCTCTATACCAGCCTAGGAGACTTTCGTCTTGTCTCCCTGTATTGCAGCACCTCCCTTGTACGGGTCAACATGAATTCCTCATTCAGGCTGCTGATGGGTAGCTTCAGTTGTTCTTCTGACTGTACAGGGCGATGCTGCTCAGTCTTCACGGTAATCCCAGGCATTTGCAGAGGTAGCTGCTGACTCTTCTCTCAAAGCCTTCGTAGCTGGACACCATGTTGGTATATCTAGGCCTTGAGCTTGCAAGGTAAACCTGACTTGTCCAGTGCAGTCAACCACGCCTCTAGCTCCTGGTTGGATGTCTTGATGGATGATGTATCTCTCAGGCTGCTGTGAAACAGCTTGGCCAGACTCTTTACCAGTTTCTCTGTGACGGATGGGATCTGTGTGTCTTGAATGATGAAGCGGAACTTGTCCACTGTTTTCCCCATCTTCAGCACCAGGGATCTAGACTTCGCTGGCTTTAAGTTCATCCATGCCCAGGTGCCAAGCTTCTCCAACCCCTTCAGAATCCACCTACTCCCTGGGACAGATGTTACTGTCAAAGTCAAGTCGTCCATGAAAGCTCTGATAGGGGGGTGTCACACGCCAGACCACCTCAGCTGATATGGCAAGGGCGAACAGTTTCACTGAAATGATGCAATCCGTGATGATTCCTTTCTCAAGCCTGTGCCATTCCGTTGTTGTGGACCCAGATGTGACTCTCAAACTGAAACTATTTTTAGTAGTTCAGTATAAGATCCCTGATCTTGCCTGGGACGTGGTGCCGATCCAGAGCCACATCAACCAGCTTGTTGGGGAATGAAATGCATTAACTTTTAATTAACAAGGCACACCTGTTAATTGAAATGCATTCCAGGTGACTACCTCATGAAGCTGGTTGAGGGAATGCCAAGCGCGTGCAAAGCTGTCATCAAGGCAAAGGGTGGCTACTTTGAAGAATCTCAAATATAAAATATATTTTGATTTGTTTAACACTTTTTTTGGTTACTACATGATTCCATATGTGTTATTTCATCGTTTTGATGTCTTCACTATTATTCTACAATGTAGAAAATAATTTAAAAAATCAAGAAAACCCTTCAATGAGTAGGTATGTCCAAACTTTTGACTGGTACTGTATATTTGGGTTATGTGAGATACCCTGTAAGAGCCTTCGTGCCAAAACCCATCTAGTGTGATAAATGTAAACTATTTGGACATGTGTCAAGTGTTTTTAGACAGGAGAAGTATTGTTTGCCTGTGGAGACAAAATGACGCAGTTGTGGTGGCGAGCATGTGCCCAAATTCATGAAGTGCCCTAATAGGGTGAAGGAGTCCGAGGTGACAAGAGTAAGAACTGCCCAGTTTGTCTCCTATCCAGGGTGGAAGAAGGGAGTAACGTTGAAGAAACCATGGTAGATGGATTAAAGAAACCAGTAAATGCTACTCGCCAACGGGATCGTGACAAAAAGGTGGACTTTGTATCATTTATTGCATTGGTTATAAACTGCACAGTGCAAACCAAGACGAAGGAAGAAGAAGAAGGTGGTTGCCATTGGATCAATGAAGCCTCGTCAACTGAGGGATAGTGAAATGCTACATGTTAAAAAGGTGGACTTTGTATTTTTTATTACAGTGGTCATAAACTGTACAGTACAAGTGGAGAAGAAGAAAATTTGAATCATTGTGAATGCCGCTGAACGTTTTTGGGTCTTTGTGATTTCACAGCCGAGGCCGTGCAAAAAATCCTGTTGGTGAATGTTCCGTCATCACAGTCCTCTGAGCCTGTGTAGGAATGTATTTTGGAGTGGACTTGTGATTTGAAGAAGTGAGATGGGTTTTCTTAGTTGACGTGTTTAATTTTGTATGATGTCGTTTTCCCCCTTTCCCGAAATAGTTTTTTTGTTCTTATTCATTACCCCGCCCAGTTGGTGACGGTAATGCACCATTAACATTGGATGCTAACTCCCTTTAAACCCAATCGAAGAAGATCAACGAAGTCTCGTGAAGTTTTCATGCGAGATCCCTTACCGACCGTAGTGACGTCAATTTAGAGAGACACGCAACAATGGTGAGTGAGCAAGCAAAAAAAAATTCTGTCTCATGTTTTCATGAGATATTACGAAGATTTACCACATTTTGTAGCTTGATATTAAAGATGTAGCTTTTTCATTTATACATAAAACACGATATTATGTATTTGTTACATTTTTTAAACGCATTCGTTGTATAAAACCTTCATTATTGTCAGCTACCGTAGCTAGCTAGCTAACGTTAGCTAGCTGTTAACTCTTACGTTGAATAGCGTTGCAGCGTTCAGTTTGCCGGTAGCTAACTAGCTAGCATGTTGATTCCCCGATCAGGAAATACATAGCGGCGATTACGAATCGCAGTTAATCATCGTACTCTGGCCATTTAGTACTCGATGTTGAGTCTGTGGCCAACTTAAAGTAACTAAAGATGTCAGCTAGCTAATGAAGTCTAACGTTACCAACAATAAGCCTTATTCAAGGTGCATCGATTGATTGGTTCTACCTCCAGGATATGTAGTTAATGTGTGTGTTTATGATTTCAGGGTCAAAGCCAAAGTGGGGGCCATGGACCTGGTGGAGGCAAGAAGGATGACAAGGTGAGCATGACATGGCAACAATCAGAGCCTCTGACAACACCATCTCCATAGCTACCAGCTGGATCTTTCAGATTTCTGTGTTAACCTGCATTATTCTACTGCCACAAAACATGTCACCATATCATATGTCAACAGGACAAGAAGAAGAAGTATGAGCCTCCCATCCCCACCAGAGTTGGGAAGAGGAAGAAGAAGAGCAAGGGACCAGATGCGGCCAGCAAGCTACCTTTAGGTAGTGTTACTAATGTCCCCTCACTTGGGTTATTTAGAAAGATAACCATTTACCTATCAATATCTAGCTTGGTGTTTTATGTGTTTTTCTGTATGTCATTCCTAACTCTAGCTTTGTAATTTCTTACTCACTCGCTTGTCAAGAGAAACAATATTCATAATGTATGGCAAAGGTAGGCAACTAGATTCAGCCCCGGGGGCCATAACATATCTTTTTATTTGTGGGAATACTTGGGAACAGATTTCCGAAACACATTTTTTGGGGCGATTCCTGGTGATGTCAGTCTTTTTAGACCAAAACTACCCAGGAACTTTGGGTGGGCAAAAATAATCACTTGTGGGACGGTTTTGGTCCCTGGGCTGCCTGTTGTGTGCTTCCCCCTGACGTATGCTATGTGTGTTTCCCCCTGACATATGCAGTCACCCCTCACACCCACTGCCGTCTGAAGCTGCTGAAGCAGGAGAGGATCAAAGACTACCTGCTGATGGAGGAGGAGTTCATCAGGAACCAGGAGCAGATGAAACCGCTGGAGGAAAAACAGGAAGTATTGACTACAGATATATATATATATTACTTTATTAGGTACACCATCCTGTTCACGAAAATGGTTAGTTCCTACAGACAGTGAGCCACATGGCCGTGGCTTGCTAGTTAAAGCAGGCAAACAGGCATCGGGGCATTCAGTTTTTGTTTGATTGAACGTTAGAATGGTCAAAATGAGTGACCTAAGTGACTCTGAGCGTGGCGTGATCGTCGGTGCCAGGCGCGTCGGTTTCAGTATCTCAGAAACGTCCGGCCTCCTGGGCTTTTTATCCACGACAGTATCTAGAATTTACTGAGAATGGTGCGACAAACAAAAAACATCCAGTCAGGGGCAGTCCTGTGGGCGAAAACAGCTCAGTGATGAGAGATCGAAGGAGACTGTCAAGATTTGTGTAAGCTAACAGGCAGGCCACAAACAGGCAAATAACGGTGCAGAACAACAGTGGTGTGCAGAATGGTCTCTCGGAACACACAGCTTGTTGATCCTTGTTATGGGTGGGCTATTGCAGCAGACGACCACACCAGGTTCCATTCCTAAAATCAAGAAGAAGCGGCTCCAGTGGGCACGCAATCACCAACACTGTACAATTGAGTGGAAAACATCGCTTGGTCCGACGAATCCTGGTTCCTGTTGATGGCAGAGTCAAGATTTGGCGTAAGCAGGATGAGTCCATGGCCCCATCTTGCCTGGTGTCAATGGTACAGTCTGGTAGAGGTGGTGTAATGGTGTGGGGAATGTTTACCTGGCACACATTAGGTTCCTTGATACCAATTGAGTCACGTTTCCATTCATCGAAGAATTCAGGCTGTTCTGGAGGCAAAGGCGTGTCCGACCCGGTACTAGATGGGTGTACTTAATAAACTGGCCGCTGAGTGTATAATACCATATTTATGTGTATATGTATATATAATACTATATTACTGTAGTTTATCAGATGAAACCACTAAAGGAGAAATGGTACTGATACAGTAAACTCTGTAGGACATTTTACTTAAATGTATATTTTTTGTAATTTAGCCAACATTCTTATTCAGAGCCACTTAGTTAGTGCATTCGTCTTAAGATGGCTAGGTGGGACAACCACATATCTGTGTCTGTTTGCTAAATTAATTTCTCTTTTCACTGGATAATAATGAATCACTTGATTTACTTGAGAAACCTGCCTTAGGCTATGTCAATTCAACTCATAAGTTGTCTTCCATGCATTTCCTGTGTCTGTTCTGCAGGAGGAGAGGTCCAAGGTGGATGACCTGAGGGGAACACCCATGTCTGTGGGGAACCTGGAGGAGATCATCGATGACAACCATGCCATCGTGTCTACGTCAGTAGGGTCAGAGCACTATGTCAGCATCCTCTCCTTCGTAGACAAAGACCTGCTGGAACCCGGCTGCTCTGTACTGCTCAACCACAAGGTACTGAGATATCTGCTCTGTACTGCTCAACCACAAGGTACTGAGATATCTGCTCTGTACTGCTCAACCACAAGGTACTGAGATATCTGCTCTGTACTGCTCAACCACAAGGTACTGAGATATCTGCTCTGTACTGCTCAACCACAAGGTACTGACATATAAAATCAGCAAAAAAAGAAATGTCCTTTTTTCAGGACCCTGTCTTTCAAAGGTAATTTGTAAAAATCCAATAACTTCACAGCTCTTCATTGTAAAGGGTTTAAACACTGTTTCTCATGCTTGTTCAATGAACCATAAACAATTAATGAACGTGCACCTGTGGAACGATCGTTAAGACACTAACAGCTTACAGACGGTAGGCAATTAAGGTCACAGTTATGAAAACTTAGAACGGGGGGGGGGGGTCAAAATCAAAAGTAACAGTCAGTATCTGGTGTGGCCACCAGCTGCAAGTACTGCAGTGCATCTCCTCCTCATGGACTGCACCAGATTTGCCCGTTCTTGTTGTGAGATGTTACCCCACTCTTCCACCAAGGCACCTGCAAGTTCCCGGGCATTTCTGGGGGGGATGGCCCTAGCCCTCACCCTCCAATCCAACAGGTCCCAGACGTGCTCAATGGGATTGAGATCTGGGCTCTTCGCTGGCCATGGCAGAACACTGACATTCCTGTCTTGCAGGAAATCACGCACAGAACGAGCAGTATGGCTGGTGACATTGTCATGCTGAAGGGTCATGTCAGGATGAGCCTGCAGGAAGGGAACCACATGAGGGAGGAGGATGTATTCCCTGTAACGCACAGCATTGAGATTGCCTGCAATGACAACAAGCTCAGTCCAATGATGCTGTGACACACCGCCCCAGACCATGACAGACCCTCCACCTCCAAATCGATTCCCGCTCCAGAGTACAGGCCTCGGTGTAACGCTCTTTCCTTCGACGGTAAACGCGAATCCGACCATCACCCCTGGTGAGACAAAACCGCGAGTCGTCAGTGAAGAGCACTTTTTGCGAGTCCTGTTTGGTCCAGCGACAGTGGGTTTGTGCCCATAGGAGACGTTGTTGCCAGTGATGTCTGGAGAGGCCCTCCATTACAACAGGCCTACAAGCCCTCAGGCCAGCCTCTCTCAGCCTATTGCGGACAGTCTGAGCACGGATGGAGGGGTTGTGCGTTCCTGGTGTAAGTCGGGCAGTTGTTGTTGCCATCCTGTACCTGTCCCACAGGTTTGATGTACCGATCCTGTGCAGGTGTTGTTACACGTGGTCTGCCACTGCGAGGACGATCAGCTGTCTGCCTGTAGCTCTGTCTTAGGCGTCTCACAGTACGGACATTGCAATTTATTGCCCTGGCCACATCTGCAGTCCTCATGCCTCCTTGCAGCATGCCTAAGGCACGTTCACAGAGATGAGCAGGGACCCTGGGCATCTTTCTTTTGGTGATTTTCAGAGTCAGTAGAAAGGCCTCTTTAGTGTCCTAAGTTTTCATAACTGTGACCTTAATTGCCTACCGTCTGTATGATGTTAGTGTCTTAACGAACGTTCCACAGGTGTATGTTCATTAATTGTTTATGGTTCATTGAACAAGCATGGGAAACAGTGTTTAAACCCTTTACAATGAAGATCTGTGAAGTTATTTGGATTTGTATGAATTATCTTTGAAAGACAGGGTCCTGAAAAGGGGACGTTTATTTTTTTGCTGAGTTTATATCTGCTCTGTACTACTCAACCACGAAGTAAAGAGATTGTCTACCCGTAGTCAGGAATGTAGCCTCTGAATTTGGCTTTTTGTTGTCGTTAATAGTTTTGACATTAATTAATTGCATTGTAATCCGGGATGTTTTTAATCTTTGACAAAATAAGTGTGTTAAGCCGAAGTCCCCATTGTGTGGGGGAAAGTATTTCTGTTATTATGTGTGGGTTGAGTAGTGAGGGACGTTGATTGACTCTGTTCCATGTTTGTCCTCTAGGTCCATGCTGTGATTGGTGTCCTGATGGACGACACTGATCCCCTGGTCACAGTGATGAAGGTGGAGAAGGCCCCTCAGGAGACCTACGCTGACATAGGAGGTCTAGACAGCCAGATCCAGGAGATCAAGGTACAAGACCACAGCCTTTATAATACTACATAAGGCTTTATAACACAGCTACTATCTGACATAGGAGAACTGGACAGCCAGATCCACATGATCAAGGTACAACAGAGTAGAGGGCATCACCCTACATAAAATTGGCTCTATAACACTACATAACAGACTCCATAACACTACATTACATAGACTTTATAACACTACAAGCTATAACACAGTAACTACCAGTGGCAATAACCATGTCTTTACCCTGTAACTAACCAGTATATACAGCCTGAGAGGGGAGGGACATACTCCACATGCTCGTTAACCTCTATGGGCTAGGTGGGACGCTAGCGTGCCACCCGTGGTGCACTCCATCAACAGCAGGTGCATTTCAAGAGCGGCAAATTTGAATCCAAATAAATGTCAAAATTCAAATTTTTCAAAAATACAACTATTTTACACCATTTGAAAGATAAACATCTCCTTAATCTAACCACGTTTTACGATTTCAAAAAGGTTTTACGGCGAAAGCATAAATTTAGAGTATGTTAGGACAGTACATTTACAAGAGTTGTGTGTAATGTTTTGTCAATTCAAAGACAGGGTCACCAAAACCATAAAACCAGCTAAAATGATGCACTAACCTTTTACAATCTCCATCAGATGACACTCCTAGGACATTATGTTAGACAATGCATGCATTTTTAGTTCTATCAAGTTCATATTTATATCCAAAAACAGCGTTTTACTATGGCATTGATGTTGAGGAAATCGTTTCCCTCCAATAACCGGCAGTCAAGTCAGCGTCACAAATTAAATAATTAAAATTAGAAAACATTGGTAAAATATTATATTGTCATTTAAAGAATTATAGATTTACATCTCTTGAACGCAATCAACTTGCCAGATTTAAAAATAACCTTACTGGGAAATCACACTTTGCAATAATCTGAGCACTGCGCCCAGAAAAATACGCGTTGCGATACAGACTAGCCATCATGTTGGGGAGATCTAAAATCGAAAATACTATGTAAATAATCCATTACCTTTGATTCTCTTCATCAGATGTCACTTCCAGGTATCACAGGTCCATAACGAATGTAGTTTTGTTCAAAAAAGCTCATCATTTATGTCCAAAAATCTCCGTCTTGTTAGCACATGATCTAAGCCAGCCGGACTTCTCGTCATGAACGAGGGGAAAAAATATATTTACGTTCGTTCAAACATGTCAAACGTTGTATAGCATAAATCATTAGGGCCTTTTTTAACCAGAACATGAATAATATTCAAGGTGGACGAATGCATACTCTTTTATAACGTATTGGAACGAGGGTACCCAACATGAACTCGCGCGCCAGGTGTCTAATGGGACATCATCGTTCCATGGCTCTTGTTCGGTCAGATCTCCCTCCAGAAGACTCAAAACACTTTGTAAAGGCTGGTGACATCTAGTGGAAGCAATAGGAAGTGCCAAAATATTCCTCAGCCCCTGTGTTTTTCAATGGGATAGGTTTAAAGTCAATACAACACATCAGGTATCCACTTCCTGTCAGAAAATGTCTCAGGGTTTTGCCTGCCAAATGAGTTCTGTTATACTCACAGACACCATTCAAACAGTTTTAGAAACTTTAGAGTGTTTTCTATCCATATATAATAAGTATATGCATATTGTAGTTACTGGGTAGGATTAGTAACCAGATTAAATCGGGTACATTTTTTTTATCCAGACGTGCAAATGCTGCCCCCTAGCCCTAACAGGTTAACACTATACATTTTATGGTAACTGCCATAATAACAGTTGATGTTGTGTAGGAGTCCGTGGAGCTGCCTCTCACCCACCCTGAGTACTATGAGGAGATGGGCATCAAGCCTCCTAAAGGAGTCATCCTCTATGGAGCACCTGGCACTGGTGAGTTAGATCCTTATTTAACAATTCACATTCTTCTACACAAAGTTGTTTTAGAAAAATGTTCCTGGTTATTCAAGAGGAAATTATTTCCAATGTTGCTCAAAACTGTTTACACAACAAGAAGGACCAAAACAACGTACATAATCCCTGAGACGAGCATAGCAACGAGCAGTATGTACAGGGAAACAGACATTGAAATCCTATGACGTAATGAACGGTGTGAGCCTGTTTGTCTCTCTGTGTTAGGTAAGACCCTGCTGGCCAAGGCGGTGGCCAACCAGACGTCAGCTACGTTCCTGCGTGTGGTGGGCTCTGAGCTGATTCAGAAGTACCTGGGGGACGGGCCCAAGCTGGTCAGAGAGCTGTTCAGGGTGGCAGAGGAACACGCACCATCCATCGTCTTCATCGATGAGATAGACGCCATCGGCACTAAAAGGTACTAAAATACTTCCAGCTGGATCCACTGGTAACACCAGGGCTCTTGAAAGACCAGAGTTGTGTTCATTAGGCACAGAAGTGGAAGGAAACGGACTGAAACAGAGAAGGACTACCTGGACACAAATGTTTATTTTCCATTGTAAAACATTTTAGATCTTCCTCTGTTGTGTGCCCTAATGAATACAACCCAGGAATGTTTCTCTACTCTGACTATCCACTGTGTGTTTCTCTCACTCAAAGATATGACTCTAACTCTGGAGGAGAACGGGAGATTCAGAGGACTTTGCTGGAGCTTCTCAACCAGCTGGATGGTTTTGACTCTAGAGGAGATGTGAAGGTGATCATGGCCACCAACAGGATAGAGACTCTGGACCCTGCCCTCATCAGGCCTGGTAAGATGCTCTCAGCAGCATCTGAAAAATGGAGCCTATTTTCATATTTGATATTTAAATGGACCTGTAGACAGGGATAAAACGACCTCAGTATATGTATATACTGTATATTGAGGACCGAGATTCTACTATAAAATGAATGCAGATTAATTTCCTCATTCTGAACTCTATCTCTTGACCTTTTTATTAGTGAACAACAGATGGAGCTCTCAACTCTTCTACACAACTCAAATTAAAAGCAACATCGTTCACTGAAGCCATTTGAGCAAAGCAACCTTTATCTCCACACACTGAGTCCATTTCAATAAGTATTCTATTCTAGAATCAAAATGAGTAGACCCGAACAGCCATTCTCTTAGTGATGTTCCATGCCTTCCTCACCCCCTGGTTATGTGGTTCTTCCAGGGCGTATTGACAGGAAGATAGAGTTCCCTCTGCCTGATGAGAAGACCAAGCGGAGGATCTTCAACATCCACACCAGCAGGATGACCGTAGCAGACGACGTCACCCTGGACGACCTGATCTTAGCTAAAGATGACCTATCAGGAGCTGACATCAAGGTAATATGGCTGGCCAGGGTTTCCTCTACTACCACCACTGTAGGCCAGATGCACTTCTTCAGGATGCAGGGTCATTAGTAGTTCTGCGCAGTCTGACTGTAATGTAGTCCATCTCAAACACACACTATGGCTGTCCAGGGTTTCCACTACCAATACTTATGTGAGGTAGGCCCCCCAGTCAAGCACTGTGCATGCCCAAAAACGACCGGCCTCTATTGGTTTCAATTGAATGTTGTGTGTTTTTTAGCCCTGAGTGTTGCGTTACAGATGTTTGAAAACCACCTTGAAACAGGACTGTAGAACACAGTGCCTCGAGGTACACCAGAGTACGATGTTTGGAACATAAGCTCCCATTGACTTGACAGTGCTGCCCTCTTGTGACAGCTCTTTACATTTACAATACAGCCTTTGTTCTTACCTCAGTCCTATGTTCCCACTACATCTATTTTACCATGTTAAATCAGTGATATTTTAAAGAAATGGAGACGAGGATACAGTTTGAAACCGTCTGAACAGGGCCCTTTTTCTGTTACATTCCTATCTGTATTTGAAAGCCACAATCTTCTGAGACTAACCTGTCTTCTCATCCTACAGGCCATCTGTACTGAGGCTGGCCTCATGGCCCTGAGAGAGCGCAGGATGAAGGTCACCAACGAAGACTTCAAGAAGTCCAAGGAGAATGTGCTGTACAAGAAACAGGAGGGCACACCGGAGGGCCTGTACCTCTAACCTATAACCTCTGACCTATAACCCCTGACCTTTCCACAGTGTGAAAGAGAGGAGTCTGGCTGTCTCCTCACAGAACGGAGTTTTGATATAATTTGTTGCATGTTACGTTGGACTCAACACTCCCACTGTCTACCTTTATGTGCTATGATATGACAGACAATAAATACAAGAATTTGAATGTGAGAGAAGTGTTGTTATTCATTGTCCCATATATGATTATATATTCCCCTCCATGTTATCTCTCTTTAGTAGAGGTAGTGTTGTGTAGCCAGCGTCTAACCGTTTGGAGAAGCCTGGAAATCTAGGCTACAGTAGAAGCAGTGTTACTTGGCATACGGTGTGCATCATACCCACCTGTGGGTGAATTCAATAACTGTGGTTCATTAACTCCAGTAATAATCTTCATATGTTAATGTTCACAAACTAAGACGTCTTGTTTTTGCGGCTGAGCCACTGCAGTTCATTTGACACATGCAGCAGAAAAGCAACATTGATTTAATTGCTCTTGATGTGGGGCCAAGTGTAACTTTGTACTCCACACAACACTTGCTTGAGTGAAAATGCTGTATGCAGCCCTGCCCTCTTTCTCTCTGACATCCCCTTATTAAATCAGTCACACAGTTCAAATGCAACACTGGAATGAGACCTTTGGCCTGCCATGGATAATAACAGGGTGACTGAGCTGAGCCACACCAGGTCTGCAGGCAGGGGAGACGGTTGGCCTGCCACAGATAATAACAGGGTGACTGAGCTGAGCCACACCAGGTCTGCAGGCAGGGGAGACGGTTGGCCTGCCACGGATAATAACAGGGTGACTGAGCTGAGCCACACCAGGTCTGCAGGCAGGGGAGACGGTTGGCCTGCCACGGATAATAACAGGGTGACTGAGCTGAGCCACACCAGGTCTGCAGGCAGGGGAGACGGTTGGCCTGCCACGGATAATAACAGGGTGACTGAGCTGAGCCACACCAGGTCTGCAGGCAGGGGAGACGGTTGGCCTGCCACAGATAATAACTGAGGGTGACTGAGCTGAGCCACACCAGGTCTGCAGGCAGGGGAGACGGTTGGCCTGCCACAGATAATAACTGAGGGTGACTGAGCTGAGCCACACCAGGTCTGCAGGCAGGGGAGACGGTTGGCCTGCCACAGATAATAACTGAGGGTGACTGAGCTGAGCCACACCAGGTCTGCAGGCAGGGGAGACGGTTGGCCTGCCACAGATAATAACTGAGGGTGACTGAGCTGAGCCACACCAGGTCTGCAGGCAGGGGAGACGGTTGGCCTGCCACAGATAATAACTGAGGGTGACTGAGCTGAGCCACACCAGGTCTGCAGGCAGGGGAGACGGTTGGCCTGCCACAGATAATAACTGAGGGTGACTGAGCTGAGCCACACCAGGTCTGCAGGCAGGGGAGACGGTTGGCCTGCCACAGATAATAACTGAGGGTGACTGAGCTGAGCCACACCAGGTCTGCAGGCAGGGGAGACGGTTGGCCTGCCACAGATAATAACTGAGGGTGACTGAGCTGAGCCACACCAGGTCTGCAGGCAGGGGAGACGGTTGGCCTGCCACAGATAATAACTGAAGGTGACAGCTGAGCCACACCAGGCCTGCAGGCAGGGGAGACGGTTGGTTGTGAATGTGTAGGCCTAGCCTATGTGCTTATAACTACTGCTGTTTTTTATTTTTATTTAACTTGGCCAGTCAGTGAAGAAATTATTTACAATGACGGCCTAACCCGGACGATGCTGGGCCAATGGGAGTCCCATAGGGCGCAGCACAAATCACAGCCGGTTGTGATACAGCCTGGAATCGAACCTGGGTCTGTAGTGACGCCTCTAGTGCCTTAGACTGTGGTGTTAGCCCCCCCAGTTATTACTGTGTAATAAAGCCTATATAGTGTGGGAGTGTCAAAGGACAAAGGTTAACCATCTTGTTCTTGTTTCTATGCTCTGGACATTTCATATTCATAATTTTTTATTGATGACAAATGCACAGTGTACCACTGAACTGAGATTTGACGGGTCAACTGACAGAGTGGGAATAGAGAGACAGGTGGAATCTCTCTCTCTCTCTCTAGGGTGGAGTCATTGGCAGATATGGAGGTTGACCTTTCAATGTCTCAGTCAACTGAAGAGGTAAAGATCATGGACATGCTGTATCCGAGGACATCTCTTCAGTCTGTTTTGAAGCTGACTTAAAAAAAAAAACGTCATTTCAGGCGGAGACTTCATAAATTATTAAAAGACTAATGTTCTGACAGATTGAATTGATCTGAAATTGATTTCTTTGTGGCCAGAGGGAGAGATCATTCTCATCATCCACCACAAGGTGGCGCCTTAACTGCGTGTTTTTTATAAAAAGTGCACTGACAACAGACTGGACATGAGAATTCGGCTGGTCACACTTCTTGGCCAACAAATGTCGCATAAAATCTGACATTTGCCTTCAGAAATTGAACACCATCTGCAGAATAAGCTACTGTAGCCTATGCCAATCCTAAAATAGCCTTCATTGAAACATTTGATATTTAGCCTACTCAACTCACTAGGCAATAGGTAGAATTTACAATTTAAGCAACAAACACAACATACGGACTATTATGCAGGCAAAACTTCTCAAATAAAATATAGAGAGCAGTGTTTTCCCCATTAACGGCATTTACACCACCGCAACGATGCTGCTCCATTCTTCCATTTATACATGATTTTCTAGTAGGTAGCGTATCATCCAATGGAAAGTATTGCACCTCCCAGCATAGAATCTCAGCAGCACTTGTCTGCCCGGTAGTCCTTTCCGCTGTCACAAAATACTTACATTTCCAAAGCTTTTAGTAAACCACAATGTAATCTCCATCTCTAACAAAATGAGCTGTTTGGACAAACAATGTGCGTTAATCGTATAGGTTTTAACTTTGTTATATTTATGGGATTTCCATCTAGCGCTACTGGTGCAATGCAGGTCCGACCTAGCCAATACTTGCGGCCAATACATAATATTGCGGGTCTGCTCTAACCAATCAGACGCAGCGTCACATAACGACACTGCAAATGATCCAGCGTCAGCCAGGTAGCGACTTTATACACTACGAGTATCCTTCCGCTATAGTAAAATAGTCCAATGTAGAAGTTTTGTACTAGAGAAGAGACCTAAAAGTTTAGTTTGATTTTATGGCCTTTCGAAGTATCATTGATAGTCATAATGTAACTAATGCGAAATGTATTTCTCAGTTATTCACCGGCTCACTTGTTGATGTAGCGTGATTAATTATGTCTTTGCGTCAATATACAGGGTATATGAGGTTCCCCTGTCCTTATTCACGAGGAGGCATTATTTTTGCACAGGTTATAGGCCTAATATGTTGTATTTAGGGCAAGGTTTGTAAATTGTGCATTTGACTTGAATGAGACATATAGTTTAGAATTAGCAAAACCTATAATAGGGGCGGCAGGTAGGAGCATTGGGTCAGTGATCGAAAGGTTGCAGGATCGAATCCCCGAGCTGACAAGGAAGTTAACCCACTGTGCCCCGGGCGCCGATGAGGTAGATCTCGATTAGGCAGCTCAGGGTTACATCCCTAATAAAATAATAACACACCAAGGACTGTCTCAAATGACCTTGGTGACTCTTATAATGTTCTTGGCTATTCTTGCCGTAGTGTATGGAGAGTTGCACCTGCTATGGCGCAAATCAGAATTGAAATGAGGGGATGTGCAGTCTACAATGTGCACAACAGGCCTGCTAGCTACAGAAGACGCAGGGCGGTCCTGTGATTGACGTGTCTCCGTCTTGTAGTGGGAGGGACTTAAACACTATCTGCAGTTGGAGAAATAAGGAAGTGAGTGAACAGGCTGGGGTGGTGTCTAGATGGCATACAGCTTTTGTCAAATAGACTTCAAAGGTATATTTTTTTTACTTTTTATTTGAGCTAACCATAGATGTAGCTTTTCCTAACTTTAACCTGATCATCCTAACCTGGTACATTAATTATTCTAACCTGCTGCGTAAATTGTAAACCTGCTACGAAAAGTAAATGGTAACAAAAGCTGTATCCCTTGTAGCCACTAGTACATGCTGGGCTAGGGCCGCGGAAGGATACATGGACCCATTGTAACCACGGCGGGTGTACACATCCGTCCCGCTAGTGGAAAGTCCATCTGAAGAACGAGATCACTCGTAGTCTGCTGCACAGATAATCAGCCCAGATCCATCAAACATGGTATGTATTTTCATTCCTTTTTAGATCATTTGTCAATGCATTCAATGCCACGATATAACGGGAAATGAATGAGGGTATTGCTAAAGATTTGAGGAAATCCTCTATTTTGCCATTCATAGATTTACAGCATTTTATTTGACCGGGATTGAAATTAGGACGATCAAAAAGCGTGCTATTTTGCAGCTATTATGTCGTTGCATGGGATTTTTTTTAATTTAGCCTCGAGGATGAGTTGATTAGATTTGGAGGGACGTTTTCAGTGGCGATACAATACATAAGATGGAGCGGGGATTCCGCGATAACTGCGCAATTCTTAGGGCATATTAGCTGGCTCGATGGCTATATCGGGGCATGGAGCCAATGATAGATACTTCATCACATGTAGCTATCATGCCCCATGTTGCTGCACAGTGCAGATTGAATGAATTATTCGATTAGATTAATAGCATCGGGATAACTAGCAAGTTTTACTAGATGATTACAGCATAGATATGTAGCTAAAAGTTATTAAATGTCAGAGTCTCTGTGTGTAGGCTGGAATGTAGTAGCGCGCTACGAATATGGGGTAGTGCTACACGAGTGACAAGCCCTTGTAGCTATGCTGCTGATAATGTCAAGTATGTCTATGATTGATAACCCGTTTTATTAATTGGCGATCGAGTTACATATATCAACTCCTGTATGATATTGATTAAGATTCATCTCATTTTGAGGCAAATGAATCTATTCAGTGGTTCGATAGGTCTATTAGTTGCTTTTGTCGATGTTGCATCATCGTGCTGTCTGTCTTGCTGCCTAGAGACTATGATGATGATGGTGATGATAATTGCAACTATCTATCGCCTCTGATCCGTAACAGAAATCCCAACATCTACCTCAAATGGGGGATCAGACAAATTGCAACATTGTATATAGTTTGGCCGGCTGGCGTTCTACAGTACGGTAGTTAGAATGTTTCACACGCTTCTTCTCGCTCCGTTTGTCAATGTAATGCCGACTGATTTGGTTGTCTTTTGCAAATTCTCAATGCAAATGCTATGATGCTTGTCGTTTCATCGAGTCGCCAAAGCTGTTTGGCGGTCACATAGGCAGCCTACTGTACAGTAGCCTAGGCAAGAACGTCAACAGCTGTTCAGTCTTGAGTCTGTTTGGTAGGAATAAATTAATTTAAATGCAGAATACAGTATTTGTTTGTCTTCCTTATCAAATCCGTTTGCAGTGAACAAAATGGTTTTATGGGAATTATTATCAGACTAAATCAGAAATGCATTTCAAACTTCACTGTATAACTGTCAAACATCAAACAGTCCACAATGTTGGAATCGAGTTCATTAAATTCCATATAAAAAGCATCTCTCGGTCAAATGTCAGTCCTGATGTGGAAGTGATGCAGCCAGGGTGTGTTGAAGCAGCGAAAGGCCTCTCCCAATCAGTATATTGATTTTCTGCCCTATGGATCGTTCACAGCTCTGGAGAAGTCAAGACATAAACTACATTTTTCTCTGTGTGAACAAATATCCCATATATGGTTTTGAACCACGGCATGCCGTAGGTTTCATGTTGCATACCACTGTAGTAATTGGAGTATATAAATTGCGCGTTTGAAAAGTTTAATCTGTGCGTTAACCTCTGTGTAGGTACACTCCAACACAATACAGCTATTGAAGTGCAAACAGTGTGTCTCTATTGAGATGGAAGTGTCATGTAAGTAGTCCGAGTGTAAACGGGCCTATCCTATTCCTGTTCCCGCCTTGTTTGCTGGTGCATATGGAGTAACTTAGAGGACATCTGATCCAGTGCATTGAATCATTTATTTGCTTGGCAAATGGCCCCATCCAGGCATGGGTGGGTCAGTCTGTAAACTGCTATCAGAATTGTGTTCATTAGGCACCAAACTGACTGAAACAGGGAGGGACTCCAATAATAATGTTATTTTTCATTTTTCCGTTGCAAGAAGTTTTCCCTTGTGTGCCCAAATGAACACGACCCAGTTGTAGACTGAACTCAAACCACCACTCAGGTCAATATGGTGGCCTGGTCCTATCCTGCAGGCAGCAGTTAGTTAGCTACTGGTGTTGCTGGTTGGTGACCCGCTGGACTAAAAGAGAAGACGTGTACAGCACATCATGAGCTGAAAAGCCTGCCAGTAGAAAAGTTTGGGTGTATAGTGTTTCCCCGGGGACTAAGGGTTTCCTTTGTTATGAGTCATATTCATAAGCTATAGGGGAAGCAGGTCCTTTGAAAGAGGCCTGTTGGTTTGCATAGTCCATATACGGTATGGTGCCTCCGCTGACGGTGCCTCCGCTCACACCACCTACACTCTCCTGTAGCCTACTGCTGTAAAACTGTAGCCTAGCGAGTAGAGACGCCTTGTCAATGATGTTTGAGAAGAATGGTGCACTGCATACCAAACTGAGCTAGCTAGTTTCTCCTGTAGGATACTGCTGTAAGCCCAAACCTGTATTGGAACCTAAGGGGGGGGGGGGGGGGGGTGCTGTGTGTGAGCCTGTTGAGTCCTGTCTCTAGTCCCATACTGAGGTTGGCACAACACCCTCATGTCCATGGGACACGGTGAATCAGAGGGTGTGTGTGTCTGTGGTTGTTGGGGTTGCTCTGTGTTGTGTAAATTCACCACTACTTTGCTGCCTACCAACAGATTGCTACATCCACCCAGCCCCTGTTGCCTTCCTGCTAGACTGGCCAAAAGAGAGAGAGAGGGAGGGAGGGAGCCCCAGAGAGGAAAGGCCTGTAGTAGGAGTGTGGGCCTGGTTCCAAGCAGACCCAGCCATGCCAAGCCAAAGGAAAGGGAAGGGCTGGAGAAGGCCTGGTCGCGCAGCAGCACTGTGAGGCCAAGTCATGGAAAGGCAAGGAAGGGAAGGGCTGGAGAAGGCCTGGTCGCGCAGCAGCACTGTGAGGCCAAGTCATGGAAAGGCAAGGAAGGGAAGGGCTGGAGAAGGCCTGGTCGCACAGCAGTACTGTGAGGCCCAGTCATGGAAAGGCAAGGGAAGGGATGGGCCGGTGTAGGCCTGGCTGCGCAGCAGCACGGTGAGGCCTAACTGTCTGAGAAACAGCCACAGGATCTCTGCCACTGAACCCACCCAACGCCCAGCCTTTCAGAGGGAAGAACAGTTAGAGAGACACACAACATTTCACAAACCTCACAGATGGAGAGAACGAGGGAGACAGGAAGAATGAGGAAATGAAAGCAAAGGCTATTGTCCTCCATTTTATTGAATCACGTCAGCTAATGTATGGACCTGGGCCAGTGATGCAGCATCAGAGCCATGTAGAGAGTATTTCGCTATCAGCCGAAGTTAAAGAGCATCTCCAAAACAAAGTAATGTCATTTGAGGTCTAGGACTTCAGATGAATCCCCTTCTCCATTACTCTGTGTGATTTATCAAAACCAACAGACCTTATCACAAGGGAACCCTCACACACACAGTATGCCTACGCTAGGAGTGGTGGTTGTGTCATGGTGTCACGTGACCATTCATGTTGACTAAGGCAGGTCTATGTTTAGTGTTCTCAAACCCCAGATATTGAATAGACACAGATCTATCTATAAAGCCTAGACACATACTGTACTGTAGGATATAAAGCCTAGTCACATACTGTACTGTAGGATATAAAGCCTAGTCACATACTGTACTGTAGGATATAAAGCCTAGACACATACTGTACTGTAGGATGTAAAGCCTAGACACATACTGTACTGTAGGATATAAAGCCTAGACACATACTGTACTGTAGGATATAAAGCCTAGACACATACTGTACTGTAGGATATCAAGCCTAGACACATACTGTACTGTAGGATATCAAGCCTAGACACATACTGTACTGTAGGATATCAAGCCTAGACACATACTGTACTGTATGATATAAAGCCTAGACACATACTGTACTGTAGGATATAAAGCCTAGACACATACTGTACTGTAGGATATCAAGCCTAGACACATACTGTACTGTAGGATATCAAGCCTAGACACATACTGTACTGTAGGATATCAAGCCTAGACACATACTGTACTGTAGGATGTAAAGCCTAGACACATACTGTACTCTAGGATGTAAAGCCTAGACACATACTGTACTGTAGGATGTAAAGCCTAGACACATACTGTACTGTAGGATGTAAAGCCTAGACACATACTGTACTGTAGGATGTAAAGCCTAGACACATACTGTACTGTAGGATATAAAGCCTAGACACATACTGTACTGTAGGATGTAAAGCCTAGACACATACTGTACTGTAGGATATAAAGCCTAGACACATACTGTACTGTAGGATATAAAGCCTAGACACATACTGTACTGTAGGATATAAAGCCTAGACACATACTGTACTGTAGGATATAAAGCCTAGACACATACTGTACTGTAGGATATCAAGCCTAGACACATACTGTACTGTAGGATATCAAGCCTAGACACATACTGTACTGTAGGATATCAAGCCTAGACACATACTGTACTGTAGGATGTAAAGCCTAGACACATACTGTACTGTAGGATATAAAGCCTAGACACATACTGTACTGTAGGATGTAAAGCCTAGACACATACTGTACTGTAGGATGTAAAGCCTAGACACATACTGTACTGTAGGATGTAAAGCCTAGACACATACTGTACTGTAGGATGTAAAGCCTAGACACATACTGTACTGTAGGATGTAAAGCCTAGACACATACTGTACTGTAGGATATAAAGCCTAGACACATACTGTACTGTAGGATATCAAGCCTAGACACATACTGTACTGTAGGATATCAAGCCTAGACACATACTGTACTGTAGGATGTAAAGCCTAGACACATACTGTACTGTAGGATGTAAAGCCTAGACACATACTGTACTGTAGGATATAAAGCCTAGACACATACTGTACTGTAGGATGTAAAGCCTAGACACATACTGTACTGTAGGATATAAAGCCTAGACACATACTGTACTGTAGGATATCAAGCCTAGACACATACTGTACTGTAGGATATCAAGCCTAGACACATACTGTACTGTAGGATATCAAGCCTAGACACATACTGTACTGTAGGATGTAAAGCCTAGACACATACTGTACTGTAGGATGTAAAGCCTAGACACATACTGTACTGTAGGATATCAAGCCTAGACACATACTGTACTGTAGGATATCAAGCCTAGACACATACTGTACTGTAGGATATCAAGCCTAGACACATACTGTACTGTAGGATATCAAGCCTAGACACATACTGTACTGTAGGATATCAAGCCTAGACACATACTGTACTGTAGGATATCAAGCCTAGACACATACTGTACTGTAGGATATCAAGCCTAGACACATACTGTACTGTAGGATATAAAGCCTAGACACATACTGTACTGTAGGATGTAAAGCCTAGACACATACTGTACTGTAGGATATAAAGCCTAGACACATACTGTACTGTAGGATATAAAGCCTAGACACATACTGTACTGTAGGATGTAAAGCCTAGACACATACTGTACTGTAGGATGTAAAGCCTAGACACATACTGTACTGTAGGATATCAAGCCTAGACACATACTGTACTGTAGGATATCAAGCCTAGACACATACTGTACTGTAGGATATAAAGCCTAGACACATACTGTACTGTAGGATGTAAAGCCTAGACACATACTGTACTGTAGGATATAAAGCCTAGACACATACTGTACTGTAGGATGTAAAGCCTAGACACATACTGTACTGTAGGATATAAAGCCTAGACACATACTGTACTGTAGGATATAAAGCCTAGACACATACTGTACTGTAGGATATCAAACCTAGACACATACTGTACTGTAGGATGTAAAGCCTAGACACATACTGTACTGTAGGATATCAAGCCTAGACACATACTGTACTGTAGGATATCAAGCCTAGACACATACTGTACTGTAGGATATCAAGCCTAGACACATACTGTACTGTAGGATGTAAAGCCTAGACACATACTGTACTGTAGGATGTAAAGCCTAGACACATACTGTACTGTAGGATGTAAAGCCTAGACACATACTGTACTGTAGGATATAAAGCCTAGACACATACTGTACTGTAGGATATCAAGCCTAGACACATACTGTACTGTAGGATATCAAGCCTAGACACATACTGTACTGTAGGATATAAAGCCTAGACACATACTGTACTGTAGGATGTAAAGCCTAGACACATACTGTACTGTAGGATATAAAGCCTAGACACATACTGTACTGTAGGATGTAAAGCCTAGACACATACTGTACTGTAGGATATAAAGCCTAGACACATACTGTACTGTAGGATATAAAGCCTAGACACATACTGTACTGTAGGATATCAAACCTAGACACATACTGTACTGTAGGATGTAAAGCCTAGACACATACTGTACTGTAGGATATCAAGCCTAGACACATACTGTACTGTAGGATATCAAGCCTAGACACATACTGTACTGTAGGATATCAAGCCTAGACACATACTGTACTGTAGGATATAAAGCCTAGACACATACTGTACTGTAGGATCTTTCCTCTACTTTGGGACAGAACTGGTTGCTATTTTGTGTGATTCATTTCACAGGAAACCTGGTGATGGAAACTATTGGCATACAGGGAAATGTCACTGTGTGTGTGTGTGTGTGTGTGTGTGTGTGTGTGTTGTTTTTCCCACTACCAGGCACTCGGGTACGTCAGTGGTTTGTTTGCCGTAATCATAAACATGTTTTCCCAATCTGGGGGGGCACCTGTGGGATTGACCATTCATACACACACACACCACACCCACCAACAGGCTTTAGGTGCTTTCGTAAGACCTACGCTGCTGCTGCCACTGTGTGAATGTTTGTTTTAAAGCTGTGGCCCTGTGTGTGTCTAAATTTTAAAGACATCATTCATCTGTGGGTCACTACTAAAAAGGAGTGCTGCCAAGTCTCACACACACACACACACACACACACACACACACACACACACACACACCCTCTGACTCAGCTGTTAAATAGCACTAACAGAGAACATACTGGGAGGTAGTCAGGAAGACCAAACCAACTGAATACACCCCTACAGCCATTTTGTTCTTCATGTTACAGCAGGCCAGGACCAAGTTTAGAAATCAGGAAATAGGACAAAACCCATTTTAAACAGAGTCGGTTCTATCTGGGTAATGTTCAGAAGGGAGAAAATGATATGTACTACCTGAGCTTGGTCAATAAGAACACTCTTTCTGTTTCAAAAATATGTTTTTGTGTCCACTGACTGAACACATCCCAGGCTAGTCTAGCCTCTGGACCAAGGTTGCCTCTATCTGGGCCAAGGTTGCCTCTATCTGTCTGGGCCAAGGTTGCCTCTGTCTGTCTGGGCCAAGGTTGCCTCTGTCTGTCTGGGCCAAGGTTGCCTCTGTCTGTCTGGGCCAAGGTTGCCTCTGTCTGTCTGGGCCAAGGTTGCCTCTGTCTGTCTGGGCCAAGGTTGCCTCTGTCTGTCTGGGCCAAGGTTGCCTCTGTCTGTCTGGGCCAAGGTTGCCTCTGTCTGTCTGGGCCAAGGTTGCCTCTGTCTGTCTGGGCCAAGGTTGCCTCTGTCTGTCTGGGCCAAGGTTGCCTCTGTCTGTCTGGGCCAAGGTTGCCTCTGTCTGTCTGGACCAAGGTTGCCTCTGTCTGTCTGGACCAAGGTGGGGGATATTCCGGTTCTCCATCCAAGTCCCTGGTCTGTAGAGGTCCCTGGTCTGTAGAGGTCCCTGGTCTGTAGAGGTCCCTGGTCTGAGCCTTGAACAGTGTCCTCACCGTGGTGCAGGTGACAGCCAGGAGAACATGGTTAAGTAGTTTGGTATTTAGTGATTGAGTGATGTTGGTTCTCCCCTCTCTTTTTTCCTCAGGCCGATCAGCTAACAGAGGAACAGATTGCAGGTAGGAACCACTGAGCAATCACTCTAGCATGCTTTTAACACGTCTGACTCATTTAATGAACAGCACACACACAGACATACAGGGCACACACACAGATATACACGCCCACACACACACATACACACTCACATATACAGTGAGCTCCAAAAGTATTGGGACAGTGACACATTTGTTGTTTTTTTGGCTCTCTACTCCAGCCCTTTGGATTAGAAATAACACAATGACTATGAGGTTAAAGTGCAGACTGTCCGCTTTAATTTAGGGTATTTTCATACATATCGGGTGAACCATTTAGAAATTACAGCACTTTTTCTACATAGGTGTCCCCCCCATTTTAGGGGACCAAAATTGTTGGGACAAATTCACTTATGTGTATTAAAGTAGAAAAGTGTAGTATTTGGTCCCATATTCATATCACAGAATGACAACATCAAGCGTGTGACTCTACAAACTGTTGGATGCATTTGCTGTTTGTTTTGGTTGTGTTTCACATCATCTTGTGGCCAATAGAAATGAATGGTAATTAATATATTGTCATTTTGGAGTCACTTTTATTGTAAATAACAATAGAATATGTTTCTAAACACTTAAACATTAATGTGGACGCTATCATGATTACAGATAATCCTGAATGAATATTGAACAATGATGCGTGAGAAAGTTACAGACACACAAATATCATTCACCTGAGACATGCTAACCTCGCACCATTACCATAACTGGGGGGCCTGAGACATGCTAACCTCGTACCATTACCATAACTGGGGGGCCTGAGACATGCTAACCTCGTACCATTACCATAACTGGGGGGCCTGATACATGCTAACCTCGTACCATTACCATAACTGGGGGGCCTGAGACATGCTAACCTCGTACCATTACCATAACTGGGGGGCCTGAGACATGCTAACCTCGTACCATTACCATAACTGGGGGGCCCGAGACATGCTAACCTCGTACCATTACCATAACTGGGGGGCCTGATACATGCTAACCTCGTACCATTACCATAACTGGGGGGCCCGAGACATGCTAACCTCGTACCATTACCATAACTGGGGGGCCCGAGACATGCTAACCTCGTACCATTACCATAACTGGGGAGTATGATATTTATGCCTTTAACTTTCTCTACATCCTCCCTGTAAAATATAGCTTCATGTAAAGTGATACCCATCCCACAACCAAAGCTTGAGCGACAGCCCAAGAAAGACTTTCATTCTCCTCCCTCCCTTCTCACAGAATTCAAAGAGGCCTTCTCCTTATTCGACAAGGATGGTGACGGCACCATCACGACCAAGGAGCTGGGCACCGTGATGAGGTCGCTGGGACAGAACCCCACAGAGGCTGAGCTGCAGGATATGATCAATGAGGTTGACGCTGACGGTGAGTGGAGAAGTAAACACACTCAATATGTCAGAAAGGCAGGAAACAGGAAGCTTATAGACAAACCTGATTGGTGGAAAGTGGCCAGAGGAAGCTGGGGTAGTAATGGAGACTTGTCTTGTGTCATCAAAAGAAGATGAATGCAGTTGCAGGATCTAAACGTATCTGGTTATCTCCTCTGGATGCTGAAGTACATATTCTTTTTAGGAATGTGCCATCAGCGGTTGAGTCACTCTGCCTGTCTGAGTCACTCTGCCTGTCTGAGTCACTCTGCCTGTCTGAGTCACTCTGCCTGTCTGAGTCACTCTCGGTATCTTATGACGACCTCACTGTTATCTGCCTTACGGGCTGCTGGAAGGTACCAGCTCGCTGTCCTAGTGTTACAGTGTCAGCTTTACCAACAAGAGTCAGGCCTGTCACCGTGGTGAGTGACAGCTCTTCAAGACGCCTGTCCCAACCCATCAACTCCCTCCTGCCTAGATAGTTATGGCTGAGTCAACAGCGACTCATGAATGGCACCCTATTCCTTTTCTAGTGCACTAATTTTGACCAGGTCTTTGACTCTTAATGATGTTGGAAATGGAACCTGTCAGTGTCTAGGTGGCCGGTCAGACCTACCAAACTGAGGTGATGTCAGCGTCTAGGTGGCTGGTCAGACCTACCAAACTGAGGTGATGTCCTGTCAGCGTCTAGGTGGCTGGTCAGACCTACCAAACTGAGGTGATGTCCTGTCAGCGTCTAGGTGGCTGGTCAGACCTACCAAACTGAGGTGATGTCCTGTCAGTGTCTAGGTGGCTGGTCAGACCTACCAAACTGAGGTGATGTCCTGTCAGCGTCTAGGTGGCTGGTCAGACCTACCAAACTGAGGTGATGTCAGCGTCTAGGTGGCTGGTCAGACCTACCAAACTGAGGTGATGTCCTGTCAGTGTCTAGGTGGCTGGTCAGACCTACCAAACTGAGGTGATGTCCTGTCAGCGTCTAGGTGGCTGGTCAGACCTACCAAACTGAGGTGATGTCAGCGTCTAGGTGGCTGGTCAGACCTACCAAACTGAGGTGATGTCAGCGTCTAGGTGGCTGGTCAGACCTACCAAACTGAGGTGATGTCCTGTCAGCGTCTAGGTGGCTGGTCAGACCTACCAAACTGAGGTGATGTCCTGTCAGCGTCTAGGGTTTTGGTAAATGGGGCCTTGTCAATCGGACTGTCATATTGATCGATCTCACCGTGGCTTGGCTCGCTGTATCTATCCAAAGCTCTCCCTTGTCTCTCTGTTCTCTCTCTGTTCTCAACAGCAGGGCCACCAATTAT